>NC_092722.1:63383676-63710648 GCF_047496885.1 Scyliorhinus torazame
TGCTCCGCCATTCAATGAGATCATGGCTGATCTTTTGTGGACTCAGCTCCACTTTCCAGCCTGAACACCATAACCCTTAATCCCTTCAAAAAACTATCTTTATCTTAAAAACATTTAATGAGGGAGCCTCAACTGCTTCACTGGGCAAGGAATTCCATAGATTCACAACCCTTTGGGTGAAGAAGTTCCTCCTAAGCTCAGTCCTAAATCTGCTTCCCCTTATTTTGTGGCTATGCCCCTTTGTTCTGCTTTCACCTGCCAGTGGAAATAACCTGCCCGCATCTATCCTATCTATTCCCGTCATAATTTTATATGTTTTCTATAAGATCCCCCCCCCGCATCCTTCTAAATTCCAACGAGTACAGTCCCAGTCTACTCAACCTCTCCTCGTAATCCAACATCTTCAGCTCTGGGATTAACCTAGTGAATCTCCTCTGCACACCCTCCAGCGCCAGTACGTCCTTTCTCAGGTAAGGAGACCAAAACTGAATACAATACTCCAGGTGTGGCCTCACTAAAACCTTATACAATTGCAGCATATCCTCCCTAGTCTTAAACTCATCCCTCTAGCAATGAAGGACAAAATTCCATTTGCCTTCTTAATCATCTGTTGCACCTGTAAACCAACTTTTTGCGGCTCATGTACTAGCACACCCAGGTCTCTCTGCACAGCAGTATGTTTTAATATTTTATCATTTAAATAATAATCCCTTTTGCTATTATTCCTACCAAAATGGATAACCTCATATTTGTCAACATTGTATTCCATCTGCCAGACCCTAGCCCATTCACTTAACCTATCCAAATCCCTCTGCAGACTTCCGGTATCCTCTGCACTTTTTGCTTTACCACTCATCTTTGTGTCGTCTGCAAACTTGGACACATTGCCCTTGGTCCCCAACTCCAAATCATCTATGTAAATTGTGAATAATTGAGGGCCCAACACTGAACGCTGAGGGACACCACAAGCTACTGATTGCCAACCAGAGAAACACCCATTAATCCCCACTCTTTGCTTTCTATTAATTAACCAATCCTCTATCCATGCTACTACTTTACCCTTAATCGTAGATCATAGAATTTACAGTGTAGAAGGAGGCCATTCGGCCCATCAAGTCTGCACCGGCTCTTGGAAAGAGCACCTTACCCAAGGTCCAACACCTCCACCCTATCCCCATAACCCAGTAACCCCACCCAACACTAAGGGCAATTTTGGACATTAAGGGCAATTTATCATGGCCAATCCACCTAACCTGCACATCTTTCGACTGTGGGAGGAAACCGGAGCACCCGGAGGAAACCCACGCACACACGGGGAGGATGTGCAGACTCCGCACAGACAGTGACCAAAGTCGGAATCGAACCTGGGACCCTGGAGCTGTGAAGCAATTGTGCTATCCACAATGCTACCGTGCTGCCCTGCATCCATAATCCGTAATGCCATGCATCTTTATCTTATGCTGTGATCTTTTGTGTGGCACCTTGTCAAAAGCTTTCTGGAAATCCAGATATACCACATCCATTGGCTCCCCATTATCTACCGCACTGGTAATGCCTTCAAAAAATTCCACTGAATTATTTAGGCACGACCTGCCCTTTATGAACCCATGCTGTGTCTGCCCAATGGGACAATTTCCATCCAGATGCCTCGCCATTTCTTCCTTGATGATAGATTCCAGCACCTTCCCTCCTACCGAAGTTAAGCTCACTGGCCTATAATTACCTGCTTTCTGCCTACCTCCTTTTTTAAACAGTGGTGTCACGTTTGCTAATTTCCAATCCGCTGGGACAACCCCAGAATCTAGTAAATTTTGGTAAATTATCACTAGTGCATTTGCAATTTCCCTAGCCATCTCTTTTAGCACTCTGGGATGCATTCCATCAGGGCCAGGATATTTGTCTACCTTTAGCCTGCCCATCACTACCTCCTTAGTGATAAAAATCATCTCAAGGTCTTCACCTGTCATAGGCTCATTTCCATCAGTCACTGGCATGTTATTTGTGGCTTCCACTGTGAAGACCAACCCAAAAAACTGTTCAGTATCTCAGCCATTTCCTCATCTCCCATTATTGAATCTCCCTTCTCATCCTCTAAAGGACCAATATTTACCTTAGCCACTCTTTTCTGTTTTATATATTTGTCGAAACTTTTACTGTCTGTTTTTATACTCTGAGCAAGTTTACTCTCATAATCTATCTTACTCTTCTTTATAGCTTTTTTAGTAGCTTTCTGTTGCCCCCTAAAGATTTCCCAGTCTTCTAGTCTCCCACTAATCTTTGCCACTTTGTATGCTTTTTCCTTCAATTTGATACTCTCCCTTATTTCCTTAGATATCCACGGTCGATTTTCCCTCTTTCTACCGTCCTTCCTTTTTGTTGGTATAAACCTTTGCTGAGCACTGTGAAAAATCGCTTGGAAGGTTCTCCACTGTCCCTCAACTGTTTCACCATAAAGTCTTTGTTCCCAGTCTACCTTAGCTAGCTCTTCTCTCATCCCATTGTAATCTCGTTTGTTTAAGCACAAAGCACTAGTGCTTGATTTTATCTTCTCGCCCTCCAACTGTATTTTAAATTCCACCATATTATGATTGCTCCTTCCGAGAAGATCCCTAACTATGAGATCATTAATCAATCCTGTCTCATTACACAGGACCAGATCTCGGACCGCTTGATCCCTCGTAGGTTCCATTTCATACTGTTCTAGAAAACTATCGTGGATACATTCTATAAACTCCTCCTCAAGGCTGCTTTGACTGACCTGGTTAAACCAATCGACATGTAGATTAAAATCCCCCATGATAACTGCTGTACCATTTCTACATGCATCAGTTATTTCTTTGTTTATTGCCTGCCCCACCATAATGTTACTATTTGGTGGACTATAGACTACTCCTATCAGTGACCTTTTTTGCCTTACTATTCCTGATTTCCACCCAAATGGATTCAACCTTATCCTCCATCGCACTGATGTCATCCCTTCCTATTACCCGGCTGTCATCTTTAAATAACAGAGCTACACCACCTCCCCTTACCATCCACTCTGTCCTTTCGAATAGTTTGATACCCTTGGATATTTAACTCCCAGTCGTGACCATCCTTTAACCATGTTTCAGTGATGGCTACTAAATCATAGTCATTCACGATGATTTGCGCCATCAACTTTTACCTTATTCCGAATACTACGAGCATTCAGGTAAGGTACACTTATGTTGGCTTTTATACCTGTTTTGAATCTTAACACCTTGATCAGTAACCTCTCCTAAATTATTTTTCCTCTTTACGCTTCTCCTAATTTTCCTTGTCGTTGAACCCATATCTTTATGTAACAACCTGCCGCGTCCCTTTCCATTTATGTTTTTACTTTCCGTTTTATTCCTTTTAGTATTACTGGGCCAATTCACTGAGTTCCCCTCAGTCACTGTACCTTGTACTGTCGCCCTGTTAGATTTTAGACTATGGCTTCTCTGCCTTACACTTTCCCCCGTACTGCTTTTTGTTTCTGTTCCTGTTTTACTACCTTCCGACTTCCTGCATCGTTTCCCACCCCCCTGCCACATTAGTTTAAACACTCCCCACCCACACTAGCAAATAGCCCCCCTATTATATGACCATAAATGACTGATATTTTTGCTTTGAGTCATTTTCCTTGGGCCATTTCTTTGTCAAGAAGGTTGCTCGGGAGTTTGAGTGCAGATTTTCCTGAATGTCCAATTGGCACTTGGACACTGGACAATGGAAAGGTGAATGATTGTTCTTCCCTTCTGATTTATGTGGAAAGGAGAAGACAGAATGGGTTAAACAGGATATGTGATGGAGTTCAACAATGGGAGATTAAATTCCATGGAGGCAAGTGCAAAATGCAACACACAGATTTCATGAAATAGTCTAAAGAGAGCCAAAAGTGTTTGCAACACGGTAAAACAGTGGTTAGCACAGTTGCTTCACAGCTCCAGGGTCCCAGGTCCGATTCCCGGCTTAGGTCACTGTCTGTGCGGAGTCTGCACATTCTCCCCGTGTCTGCTTGGGTTTCTTCCGGGTGCTCTGGTTTCCTCCCACAGTCCAAAGATGTGTAGGTTAGGTGGATTGGCCAGGCTAAAATTGCCCTCAGTGTCCAAAAAGGTTAGGTGGGGTTACGGGGATAGGGTGGAGGCATGGGCTTAAGTGGGGTGCTCCTTCCAATGGCCGGTGCAGACTCAATGGGCCGAATGGCTTCCTTCTGCACTGTCAATTCTATGAAATCCAACAAATGCAAAGCAGCAACCAGCACTGCCAATCTGATGTTGAACGCTATCCAATTCAGTACAGTACAACCAGAGGTGGGAATCTTCAAGTGATTTAAGGCTCTGGTCAGGCAAAGGCGGGATTCTCCAGTCTGCCAGCCTCGTGCTTCTCTATCATCCCGCTGATTGTCAATGGGATTTCCCATTGTGACCACCCCATGCCGTCGGGAAACCCATAGAGAGGGGTGCGCTGCTGGCGGGAAAAATGAATTGCAATGGCCAACATCTTGACCACTGTTTGGTCACTGAGAAACAAAAGGGGCCATCAGGCTGAAAAGAACATCGAGTTTGAGTTATGAGGATGAGCTGGCGAGTCGTGGGCTGTTCAACCTGGAAAAATGAGGTGGGGAGGTGATTCTGTGAGGGGATAGAAGATTGTTAAAGGAATGCACTTTAAAGTAAACTGTGTGGATAGGACAATGGGAGATAGGTCAAACTAGTAAAAGTTAGCTTCTGGACTGATATCAGAATGTTCTTCTTCACACAGAGCATGATTCATGTTTGGGATATACTTCAGGCTGGATGGGTGGATGTGGTCATGCAACAACTAAATGCAGCAATGCGGGATATGTCTGATGCTTCAGAATGGTTGGTTTCATACAGATTGTGCGATTCCTCATTGGTAAGTGTCAATTTTAAGCACAAAACTGTATAGAGATAACAGGCAGTCAACAGATACATTCTGAAAGGTCAAATAATGAGCCTACAAGTCCTGTTTCTGGATATCATTGGACCCAGAATGCACTAAGGCTCCCCGAGTCACATAAAGCAAAATGACGGTCAGCTTAGTCTCGATGGAGTAATGTTCTCCTCCTAACTCTCAAATTTCAGTGTGCTATTGCATGACTTTTACCTTTTCCTGCAGATAAACATTGCCAACAGAACGATGAGCCCAGTAACTAAAGCAAAGCAGATCCAAATGATTGTGGTGGTATCATATCGGAGCGAGACTACAAGAAAGAGAGAGAAAACACTGTTAATATAATAAGATGTCACAATGTAAACCAATTAGATTTTGGTTCTGCCTCTCATGATTAAGCAGCTTTAAGATAAATGAACAATCTTATATTTCCCTTAAATAACCAGTGATTCATAGGTTGCCGAGTGCGGTGGTGAGCTAGGTGGAAGGCCTGCATGGGTTCCAGCACTGTATACAAAAATAAACATTAAAAGATAAAACAGCACTCACTTCTCACACTCCTCAATCCCCACAAACTCCACATTCCCCACCCATGCCAACCCATTGCCACTTCATGCACCCCAAGGCCCTTTATAGACCCATGTTATCTTAATAGCAATGCATGTTAACCCTTTACTCACCACCCAGCACCTTTTACCCTTACATCTACCATGCCAACTCTTCTTATATCCACCATGAGCAGACCTCAGGACCATGCAAAGATAAAATAAAGTTCTAAGTATCTATTGCACTTTGCTACATTGAAATAAACATTCATTCATAAAAACCTATTTCAACAAAATAATGCCTTTTAACAACAAACATTTCATTCAAGTTTGTAACTCCTTATCACAACAAGCAATTGGAATGCAGTCTCAGATCAAAGTGTCTATAGTCACTTGTAGGCGTCAATCAAACTGTGAAGTGGCAGGCACACTACTGTGCTAATGGATGGTTGTAAAATCAGTCATGCAGCATTAATCTAGTCATGGAAATCCTCAGACATATGTCCACAAAGTGAAATAGCAAGTAACCACTTTTGTACCACTTGAGGCATTTTCCTTTCAAAGATTGACAGCTCCCTTTGGCAGGTCCCATTGACAGGTGCCTCTGACAATTTTGACAGTTGATTTTGACAGACCTGTTGACAATTTCAATGAGTTTGACAGAAATGGGTTTATGTATTATTCACTCACATTTATCCCTACTTTTAACAATTCCAAATGGCACCTGACCTACCACAAAGGAAACCTTACCACTCCCAAAAGTGCCCCGGGACTAGATCCAAATGGATACCTTAGTATCTGCCAAGTTCAGACCTGCATCTGGTTTAATATGGATTGTACACTCCTGGCATCCCAAAATCCCACTTCAGTGGTGATTTAAATGGCCAACTTCCTCCATTAACCATGAATGGACGAAACATGCACTGTCCCCAAACCAACCTTCGTAAAAATGAGAAGTGCCATGTTGACAAGTAGGACTTCTGATTTTTGGGTGTATCTGAAATTTTCACCATGACCTTGGTGAAAATCCAAGACTGTGTTTTTCATTTTCCCTCCAAGAAAGTTCATCGAGAGCAGTATAGTGATAAATCTTTAATGAATCTTGGTACCTCCTGACAAGGTAGAGGAACCGAGGTTTAGACTAGCACTGTTTGTGAGATGGAGTGGATCTCAAGCTTAGTCAAAATGGTGCTGGAGCAGGAACTCCTGGCCCCAATCACAGCACCAACTAGGGTGAGAACAGGGGCAGGTCTCCTTTTGCACATCCATGGTTAATAGAGGCAGCTACACATGTAAAACTAAATTACTTTCCATCAGATACGATTTTTGGAATTCTGCTTTCTAAAATACGACTCTTGGGCTTAATACTCATCAACAGAATGTCTGCACTTACCGGAATTCTTCAGAGAGATAGGGCTCTGTGAGGGAGAGTGTGGTCCATTTGTGTTGAGCGCAGTGTGCTCCATTAGTGTTGGGCTCTGTTAGGGGAGTTTGCTCCATTAGTGTTGGGCTCTGTTAGGGGAGTTTGCTCCTGTGTTGTTGGGTTCTGTTAGGGGGAGTGTGCTCCATTAGTGTTGGGTTCTGTTAGGGGGAGTGTGCTCCATTAGTGTTGGGTTCTGTCAGGGGAAGTGTGCTTCATTAGTGTTGGACTCTGTTAGGGGCAGTGTGCTCCATTAGTGTTGGGCTCTGTTAGGGGGAGTGTGCTCCATTAGTGTTGGACTCTGTTAGGGCCAGTGTGCTCCATTAGTGTTGGGCTCTGTTAGGGGCAGTGTGCTCCATTAGTGTTGGGATCTGTTGAAGGGTGTGTGCTTCATTAGTGTTGGGCTGTGTTAGGGGGAGTGTGCTCCATTAATGTTGCGATCTGTTAAAGGGTGTGTGCTTCATTAGTGTTGGGCTGTGTTAGGGGGATGGTGCTCCATTAGTGTTTGGCTCTGTTGAAGGGAGTGTGCTCCATTAGTGTTGGGATCTGTTAAAGGGTGTGTGCTTCATTAGTGTTGGGATCTGTTAAAGGGTGTGTGCTTCATTAGTATTGGGCTCTGTTGAAGGGAGTGTGCTCCGTTAGTGTTGGGTTCTGTTAAGGGGAGTGTGCTTCATTAGTGTTGGGTTCTGTTATGGGGAATTTGCTCCATTAGTGTTGGGCTCTGTTAGGGGGAGTGCCCTTCATTAGTGTTGGGCTCTGTTAGGGGAGTGTGCTCCATTAGTGTTGGGCTCTGTTAGGGGGAATGTGCTCCGTTAGTGTTGGGCTCTGTTCGGGGGAGTGTGCTTCATTAGTGTTGGGCTCTGTTAGGGGGAGTGTGCTCCATTAGTGTTGGGCTCTGTTAAGGGGAGTGTTCTTCATTAGTGTTGGGCTCTGTTAGGGGGAGTGTGCTTCATTAGTGTTGGGGTCTGTTAGGGGAGTGTGCTTCATTCGTGTTGGGCTCTGTTAGGGGGAGTGTGCTTCATTCGTGTTGGGTTCTGTTAGGGGGAGTGTGCTCCATTAGTGTTGGGCTCTGTTAGGGGGAGTGTGCTTCATTAGCGTTGGGCTCTGTTAGGGGGAGTGTGCTCCATTAGTGTTGGGCACTGTTAGGGGAGTGTGCTTCATTAGTGTTGGGTTCTGTTAGGGGAGTGTGCTTCATTAGTGTTGGGCTCTGTTAGGGGGAGTGTGCTCCATTAGTGTTGGGCTCTGTTAGGGGGAGTGTGCTTCATTAGTGTTGGGCTCTGTTAGGGGGAGTGTGCTTCATTAGTGTTGGGCTCTGTTAGGGGGAGTGTGCTCCATTAGTGTTGGGCTCTGTTAGGGGGAGTGTGCTTCCTTAGTGTTGGGCTCTGTTAGGGGGAGTGTGCTCCATTAGTGTTGGGCTCTGTTAGGGGGAGTGTGCTTCATTAGCGTTGGGCTCTGTTAGGGGGAGTGTGCTCCATTAGTGTTGGGCTCTGTTAGGGGGAGTGTGCTCCATTAGTGTTGGGCTCTGTTAGGGGGAGTGTGCTTCATTAGTGTTGGGCTCTGTTAGGGGGAGTGTGCTCCATTAGTGTTGGGCTCTGTTAAGGGGAGTGTGCTTCATTAGTGTTGGGCTCTGTTAGGGGCAGTGTGCTCCATTAATGTTGGGATCTATTGAAGGGAGCGTGCTCCGTTAGTGTTGGGTTCTGTTAGGGGGAGTGTGCTTCATTAGTGTTGGACTCTGTTAGGGGGGAGTGTACTCCATTAGTGTTGGGATCTGTTGAAGGGTGTGTGCTTCATTAGTGTTGGGATCTGTTAAAAGGAGTGTGCTTCATTAGTGTTGGGCTCTGTTAGGGGGCGTGTGCTTCATTAGTGTTGGGATCTGTTCGGGGAAGTGTGCTCCATTCGTGGTGGGTTCCATTAGGGGGAATGTGCTCCATTAGTGTTGGGTTCTATTAGGGGGAGTGTGCTCCATTAGTGTTGGGCTCTGTTAGGGGAGTGTGCTCCATTAGTGTTGGGCTCTGTTAGGGGGAGTGTGCTTTATTAGTGTTGGGCTCTGTTAGGGGGAGTGTGCTTCATTAGTGTTGGGCTCTGTTAGGGGCAGTGTGCTCCATTAATGTTGGGATCTATTGAAGGGAGCGTGCTCCGTTAGTGTTGGGTTCTGTTAGGGGGAGTGTGCTTCATTAGTGTTGGACTCTGTTAGGGGGGAGTGTACTCCATTAGTGTTGGGATCTGTTGAAGGGTGTGTGCTTCATTAGTGTTGGGATCTGTTAAAAGGAGTGTGCTTCATTAGTGTTGGGCTCTGTTAGGGGGCGTGTGCTTCATTAGTGTTGGGATCTGTTCGGGGAAGTGTGCTCCATTCGTGGTGGGTTCCATTAGGGGGAATGTGCTCCATTAGTGTTGGGTTCTATTAGGGGGAGTGTGCTCCATTAGTGTTGGGCTCTGTTAGGGGGAGTGTGCTTCATTAGTGTTGGGCTCTGTTAGGGGGAGTGTGCTCCATTAGTGTTGGGCTCTGTTAAGGGGAGTGTTCTTCATTAGTGTTGGGCTCTGTTAGGGGGAGTGTGCTTCATTAGTGTTGGGGTCTGTTAGGGGAGTGTGCTTCATTCGTGTTGGGCTCTGTTAGGGGGAGTGTGCTTCATTCGTGTTGGGTTCTGTTAGGGGGAGTGTGCTCCATTAGTGTTGGGCTCTGTTAGGGGGAGTGTGCTTCATTAGCGTTGGGCTCTGTTAGGGGGAGTGTGCTCCATTAGTGTTGGGCACTGTTAGGGGAGTGTGCTTCATTAGTGTTGGGTTCTGTTAGGGGAGTGTGCTTCATTAGTGTTGGGCTCTGTTAGGGGGAGTGTGCTCCATTAGTGTTGGGCTCTGTTAGGGGGAGTGTGCTTCATTAGTGTTGGGCTCTGTTAGGGGGAGTGTGCTTCATTAGTGTTGGGCTCTGTTAGGGGGAGTGTGCTCCATTAGTGTTGGGCTCTGTTAGGGGGAGTGTGCTTCCTTAGTGTTGGGCTCTGTTAGGGGGAGTGTGCTCCATTAGTGTTGGGCTCTGTTAGGGGGGTGTGCTTCATTAGCGTTGGGCTCTGTTAGGGGGAGTGTGCTCCATTAGTGTTGGGCTCTGTTAGGGGGAGTGTGCTCCATTAGTGTTGGGCTCTGTTAGGGGGAGTGTGCTTCATTAGTGTTGGGCTCTGTTAGGGGGAGTGTGCTTCATTAGTGTTGGGCTCTGTTAGGGGGGAGTGTACTCCATTAGTGTTGGGATCTGTTGAAGGGTGTGTGCTTCATTAGTGTTGGGATCTGTTAAAAGGAGTGTGCTTCATTAGTGTTGGGCTCTGTTAGGGGGCGTGTGCTTCATTAGTGTTGGGATCTGTTCGGGGAAGTGTGCTCCATTCGTGGTGGGTTCCATTAGGGGGAATGTGCTCCATTAGTGTTGGGTTCTATTAGGGGGAGTGTGCTCCATTAGTGTTGGGCTCTGTTAGGGGAGTGTGCTCCATTAGTGTTGGGCTCTGTTAGGGGGAGTGTGCTTTATTAGTGTTGGGCTCTGTTAGGGGGAGTGTGCTTCATTAGTGTTGGGCTCTGTTAGGGGCAGTGTGCTCCATTAATGTTGGGATCTATTGAAGGGAGCGTGCTCCGTTAGTGTTGGGTTCTGTTAGGGGGAGTGTGCTTCATTAGTGTTGGGATCTGTTCGGGGAAGTGTGCTCCATTCGTGGTGGGTTCCATTAGGGGGAATGTGCTCCATTAGTGTTGGGTTCTATTAGGGGGAGTGTGCTCCATTAGTGTTGGGCTCTGTTAGGGGGAGTGTGCTTTATTAGTGTTGGGCTCTGTTAGGGGGAGTGTGCTTTATTAGTGTTGGGGTCTGTTAGGGGGAGTGTGCTTCATTAGTGTTGGGCTCTGTTAGGGGAGTGTGCTTCATTAGTGTCGGGCTCTGTTCGGGGAGTGTGCTTCATTAGTGTTGGGTTCTGTTCGGGGAAGTGTGCTCCATTCGTGGTGGGTTCCATTAGGGGGAATGTGCTCCATTAGTGTTGGGTTCTATTAGGGGGAGTGTGCTCCATTAGTGTTGGGCTCTGTTAGGGGAGTGTGCTCCATTAGTGTTGGGCTCTGTTAGGGGGAGTGTGCTTTATTAGTGTTGGGGTCTGTTAGGGGGAGTGTGCTTCATTAGTGTTGGGCTCTGTTAGGGGCAGTGTGCTCCATTAATGTTGGGATCTATTGAAGGGAGCGTGCTCCGTTAGTGTTGGGTTCTGTTAGGGGGAGTGTGCTTCATTAGTGTTGGACTCTGTTAGGGGGGAGTGTACTCCATTAGTGTTGGGATCTGTTGAAGGGTGTGTGCTTCATTAGTGTTGGGATCTGTTAAAAGGAGTGTGCTTCATTAGTGTTGGGCTCTGTTAGGGGGCGTGTGCTTCATTAGTGTTGGGATCTGTTCGGGGAAGTGTGCTCCATTCGTGGTGGGTTCCATTAGGGGGAATGTGCTCCATTAGTGTTGGGTTCTATTAGGGGGAGTGTGCTCCATTAGTGTTGGGCTCTGTTAGGGGGAGTGTGCTTCATTAGTGTTGGGCTCTGTTAGGGGGAGTGTGCTCCATTAGTGTTGGGCTCTGTTAAGGGGAGTGTTCTTCATTAGTGTTGGGCTCTGTTAGGGGGAGTGTGCTTCATTAGTGTTGGGGTCTGTTAGGGGAGTGTGCTTCATTCGTGTTGGGCTCTGTTAGGGGGAGTGTGCTTCATTCGTGTTGGGTTCTGTTAGGGGGAGTGTGCTCCATTAGTGTTGGGCTCTGTTAGGGGGAGTGTGCTTCATTAGCGTTGGGCTCTGTTAGGGGGAGTGTGCTCCATTAGTGTTGGGCACTGTTAGGGGAGTGTGCTTCATTAGTGTTGGGTTCTGTTAGGGGAGTGTGCTTCATTAGTGTTGGGCTCTGTTAGGGGGAGTGTGCTCCATTAGTGTTGGGCTCTGTTAGGGGGAGTGTGCTTCATTAGTGTTGGGCTCTGTTAGGGGGAGTGTGCTTCATTAGTGTTGGGCTCTGTTAGGGGGAGTGTGCTCCATTAGTGTTGGGCTCTGTTAGGGGGAGTGTGCTTCCTTAGTGTTGGGCTCTGTTAGGGGGAGTGTGCTCCATTAGTGTTGGGCTCTGTTAGGGGGGTGTGCTTCATTAGCGTTGGGCTCTGTTAGGGGGAGTGTGCTCCATTAGTGTTGGGCTCTGTTAGGGGGAGTGTGCTCCATTAGTGTTGGGCTCTGTTAGGGGGAGTGTGCTTCATTAGTGTTGGGCTCTGTTAGGGGGAGTGTGCTCCATTAGTGTTGGGCTCTGTTAAGGGGAGTGTGCTTCATTAGTGTTGGGCTCTGTTAGGGGCAGTGTGCTCCATTAATGTTGGGATCTATTGAAGGGAGCGTGCTCCGTTAGTGTTGGGTTCTGTTAGGGGGAGTGTGCTTCATTAGTGTTGGACTCTGTTAGGGGGGAGTGTACTCCATTAGTGTTGGGATCTGTTGAAGGGTGTGTGCTTCATTAGTGTTGGGCTCTGTTAGGGGGCGTGTGCTTCATTAGTGTTGGGATCTGTTCGGGGAAGTGTGCTCCATTCGTGGTGGGTTCCATTAGGGGGAATGTGCTCCATTAGTGTTGGGTTCTATTAGGGGGAGTGTGCTCCATTAGTGTTGGGCTCTGTTAGGGGAGTGTGCTCCATTAGTGTTGGGCTCTGTTAGGGGGAGTGTGCTTTATTAGTGTTGGGCTCTGTTAGGGGGAGTGTGCTTCATTAGTGTTGGGCTCTGTTAGGGGCAGTGTGCTCCATTAATGTTGGGATCTATTGAAGGGAGCGTGCTCCGTTAGTGTTGGGTTCTGTTAGGGGGAGTGTGCTTCATTAGTGTTGGGATCTGTTCGGGGAAGTGTGCTCCATTCGTGGTGGGTTCCATTAGGGGGAATGTGCTCCATTAGTGTTGGGTTCTATTAGGGGGAGTGTGCTCCATTAGTGTTGGGCTCTGTTAGGGGGAGTGTGCTTTATTAGTGTTGGGCTCTGTTAGGGGGAGTGTGCTTCATTAGTGTTGGGCTCTGTTAGGGGAGTGTGCTTCATTAGTGTCGGGCTCTGTTCGGGGAGTGTGCTTCATTAGTGTTGGGTTCTGTTCGGGGAAGTGTGCTCCATTCGTGGTGGGTTCCATTAGGGGGAATGTGCTCCATTAGTGTTGGGTTCTATTAGGGGGAGTGTGCTCCATTAGTGTTGGGCTCTGTTAGGGGAGTGTGCTCCATTAGTGTTGGGCTCTGTTAGGGGGAGTGTGCTTTATTAGTGTTGGGGTCTGTTAGGGGGAGTGTGCTTCATTAGTGTTGGGCTCTGTTAGGGGAGTGTGCTTCATTAGTGTCGGGCTCTGTTAGGGGAGTGTGCTTCATTAGTGTTGGGCTCTGTTAGGGGGCGTGTGCTTCATTAGTGTTGGGTTCTGTTCGGGGAAGTGTGCTCAATTCATGGTGGGTTCCATTAGGGGGAATGTGCTCCATTAGTGTTGGCTTCTATTAGTGTTGGGCTCTGTTAGGGGGAGTGTGCTTCATTAGTGTTGGGCTCTGTTAGGGGGAGTGTGCTTCATTCGTGTTGGGCTCTGTTGAAGGGAGTGTGCTCCATTAGTGTTGGGCTCTGTTAGGGGGAGTGTGCTCCATTCGTGTTGGGCTCTGTTGAAGGGACTGTGCTCCATTAGTGTTGGGCTCTGTTAGGGGGAGTGTGCTCCAGTAGTGTTGGGCTGTGTTAGGGGGAGTGTGCTCCAGTCGTGTCGGGCTCTGTTAGGGGGAGTGTGCTTCATGAGTGTTGGCTTTACTCCCCTGAAGCCATGAGGGTATAGACTGGTGGATGATGCGAAAATCAGAATGGCCTACTCTGTCTCTTGCCTCTCTCATTCCTATACTCCACACCAGCCTCTTACAGCAATATCTCTCTGAAATGTTCTTGCTCTGTTAAATGTTAGGCTTGATCTAGGAGGTGAGATTAGCAGCAGTGCCTTTCCCCCTCTGAGAGGCAGCCGCCCATCATTTATGTTCAATAAAAATCCGACAGATCCATTGTTTGGGAGCCCGCGTTGCACATACCTGATTTTGCAGTTTCAATCTCGACAGTCTGGCTGAATCGGCCACACCCAGCTGATGTACGGGCTCGAACCTGAAATACATAACGAGTTCCAGGTTTCAGGTTGGAGACTGTCACACTTGTTCCCCTGGCTTTCAGTGTGGAGTAACTCTGCTGTTCCTTACCCTGTGGGACAGTAAAAATACCCCATTTGAGGAGCAGCTTGAGGTAGACTGCGAGTCATTACTCATATTACATGTCAGTAGCTGCAAACTCAGATCGATATAGAATTACGAATAGGGCTGTCAACTCGGATTGGACCATATTCCAGTTGGTTTCATCACATTCTGCGTCCAACCATCCCAATTTCATGCTCCCACCAATGGTTGCCCAATATGTCAATCAGTCAATTATGGTGGCTACAATACCCACAATCCTCTGTGCTTCAGAAGCCACTCTATCCATCGTGTGGTTATACCAGAATGTGCATACGCCAGGGCCTCACATCACAACCTGGAGCCATTGTGGCCATGCTAGTCCTGTGTGCCTGGTTGGAACAAAAGTGGCCCTCTCATTTTTGGGGGAAGTGTTTAATTCCAGGAGGATCTAGAATAATCCAGGAGGGTTTGGCAATTCAAAATTAAAGTGCAGAAATCAGCGAAATGAGGTACACCTGAAATGAAAGCTATTTATGTTGAAAAGACACAGCAGGGAAGTGAGGATCTCAAAGGTGGACAATTATATATTTTGGGTTGGGCTGCAACATCTAAAGAACATCCTCAGCCACAATCTCAACCACGAAGGAAACCAACACAATCTGCAAGAACTCATAGTAATATAACTCCTTTAACATGGTAAAACATCCAAGGTGATACAAAGGACTGCTTTCAGTGAAATGTGACACTGAGCCATATGAAATGTGGCACTGTGACAAAAAGCGCAACCAAAGAAGCAGGTTCCAAAGAGCATCTTAAAGGAGGAAACAGGCAGAGGTGTTTAAGAAGCAGAGATGTTTAGGGAGGGAATCCCTAATTTACGTGATGTGGGCATCGCTGGTTGCCCTTCAGAAGGTGGTGGTAAGCTGCCTTCTTGAACCGCTGCACTCCCTATGGTGTAGGTACACCCACTCTGCTGTTCGGGAGGGAGTTCCAGGATTTTGACCCAGAGACAGTGAAGGAAAGGCGATATATTTCCAAGTCGGGATGGTGAGTGACTTGGAGGGGAACTTCCAGGTAGTGGGTTCCCAGGTATTTACTGCACTAGTCCTTCTCGATGGTGGTGGTCATGAGTTTCAAATGTGTTACCGAAGAAACCTTGGTGAGTTCCTGCAGTGCAGCTTGTAGATGGTATAAGCGGCTGCCACTGTTCCTCAGTGGTGGAGGGAGTGAAGGATTGCGGAAGGGGTAGCAATAAAGTGGGCTGCTTTGTCGAGCTTCTTGAGTATCTTGAATATTGTCTAAGCAGCTAGCCCAATAGTAAGAGAAACTGGGGATGTGCAAGTGGCCTTCCTAATTATCCATCCCTTTGAATGAACAGAATGACTTTGAGATGGAATTTGAAACCCATGTACGATCCTGCCTGCCTGACTTTCCTCTCCATATTGGCTCAACTGATACCTAACACATGGGCATAAAACCCTTTGACAGCACCTTCCAAACCTGTAATCTCCAATGGGACCAGCGTCCTTGCTAGTGCTGTTGGGAAGGGTTTAAACTAATTTGGCAGGGGGTTCAGATCCTGAGAGAAGGTTCAGCAAGGAGAGATGCACAGCCAAAATTAGAAGAGACAGCAATTGAGTTAGGAAGGCATAGATGTTATAGGCCAGTTAAGTCACAAAGGAGTTTGGCAAGATTGGATGGTATTTGTTTTAATGCAAGGAGTCTGACGAAAAAGGTTGAAGGCACAGATTAAAACATGGGAATACATGATGAACGGCAGGACCCTGGAAAGCAGAGGATCAGGTACACCGGTGTACAGGTCCACCAGTCTCTTATCGTAGCAGGGCAGGTGGACAAAATGGTTAAGAAAGCATATGATATAGTTGCCTTTATTAGCAAAGGCATAGAGTTTAAGAGCAGATAAGTTATGCTGGAATTGTGTAAAACGTTGGTTAGATCACAGCTAGTACTGTGTGCAGTTCTGGAATCCACATTAAAGGAGCGATATGATAGCACTGGAAAGGGCGCAGAGGAGATTTACCAGGATGTTGTCTGGGCTGGAGAGTTTTCGCTATGAAGAGGGATTGTTAGACTGGCGTTGTTTTCCTTGGAGCTGAGGAGACTGAGGGCCAAGATTCAGATGTATACAATTCTGAGGGACATAGATAGAGTTGACAGGAAGAAACTTTTCCCCTTGATGGAGGGATTAATGATAAGGGGGCATAGATTTATGGTAAAGGGCAGGTGGTTTATAATAATAATAATCTCTATTGTCACAAGTAGGCTTACATGAACACGGCAATGAAGTTACTGTGAAAAGCCCCTAGTCGCCACATTCCGGCGCCTGTTCGGGTACACGGAGGGAGAATTCAGAATGTCCAATCCACCTAACAACACGTCTTTCGGGACTTGTGGGAGGAAACCGGAACACCCGGAGGAAACCCACCTGGACACGGGGAGAACGTGCAGACTCCGCAGACAATGATCCAAGCCGGGAATCGGACCTGGGACCCTGGCGCTGTGAAGCAACAGTGCTAACCACTGTGCTACCGTGCTGCCCACGGATGGGGATGTGAGGGAAAACCTTTTCACCCAGAGGGTGGTGGGAGTCTGGAACTCACTGCCTGAAAGGGTAATGGAGGCAGAGACCCTCATAACATTTGAGAAGTATTTAGATGGGCACTTGCAATGCCAAGGCCTAAAAGACCAAGTGCTGGAAAATGGGATTGGAATAGTTAGAAGAGCATTTTCTGTGCTGTGGACCTGTATGATTCTGACTCTATGACCAAGAAGGACAAGGGAAGCAGGCACATGGTAATACCACCACCTGCAAGTTCCCCTCCAAACCACAAAGCATCCCGACTTGGAAATATATTGCCGTTCCTTCACTGTCATTGGTCAAACTCCTGGAACTCCCTTCCTAACAGCACTGTGGGTGCATCTACACCACATGGACTACAGCGGTTCAAGAAGGAAGGTCACCATCGCCTCCTCAAGGACAACTAGGGATGGGCAGTAAATGCCGGCCGAGCCGGTGACGCCCACAACCCGCAAAATAATTTTTTTAAACGACAATCACAGGGGGATCAATTTGAAGAGGAATGAAGCATGAAAAGCTCTTAGAAATGCCAAGCACTCAGAAATAACTGCAAGGCCTGCTTATTCTCCGAAGGTTTTAAAAAACCTTTCCCTGTTGATGTTGACGGCTTTGATGATGACATCAGGAACTCACTCAAAGCAGTCACTCAATGTGAGCAGGCCGAATTAGTTTTTGTGAAACGCTTGCTCGAACAGGGTTCCTGTGTGGAGCTGTTAAATTCTCCCCGTGCTCCATAGCAGCTGAAGCAAGTGTTGCAGTAACATGAGGTGAGTAGCATGTCTGTTCAGTATCAATGGTGTCAGTCCACAGGCTTCAATAGAGACGGATTGCGGGCAACTGTGTTTTTGTTCCGTCTCCAATGATTACGTGCTCTGTTTTAATGAATATTTGACCGACATTCAAAAATAAATGTTTTAAAATAAATCTCCACAATAATCAGTTCCACCAAAATGAATGATGCTCAACAGATGGTGGGGAAGCTCATGCCAGCCTGTGAATGCAGCTCTGGACTGCACCAAGTTGAAGAGAGCTTGATCTGAGTAAATATATTTAAACGGGATGCCGAGATAACTCTAATGGCAAGGTGGGAAATATTCTCAATTAGAACCTCTATCTGAGGACTGTACCAAAACACAATGGATGGATTCTCCGGTCGCCGACGTCAAATTCCCGTTCGGCAAGCGGCCGGAGAATCAAAGTTCCCGATTGAATGGGGGGCGGCGCCGCTTTCGCGATGCTCCACCCCCTCCGAGCACGCCACGCGCCGTACCTACAGCCTCAGAACATTGCCTGAGGCCCGCCCCCCCCGACGCTCCGCCCACGACGGTCGGGTTCCCGGCGGCGTCGGTTGCGTGTGGTCTCATCCGCCGGGAACTTGGCGTGGCGGCTGCGGACTCACTCCAGCGCCGCCATAGTTGGGGGAGGGCCGATCGGCGGGCAGGGGAGACATTATCAGGGGCTGGAGGCACTGTGGGGGAGGGGGGGGGGTCCAGGGTGCACGAGCCGGTCAACGGGGTGACTATTTCGCGGGCCGGGTTCACGAGCGGCCGCCATGATGTAGCATGGCATGGCCACTGCAGGCTGCCACCATGCGCATGCACAGCCACGGACCTGGAAGCTAGAGCCGGGTGCTCTACTTTGCTGGCATGTAAGCCCCCAGCATGACGGGAGTCAGTGGCCGCTTTACGCCATTTTTTCTGTTGTAAACCGCCACCGTTCCAACGCCGGCGTGAGGACGTAGCTTCAAAATCAGAGAATGCAGCCCAATAGCTTAACATTGAGTCTTCCCACAGCCAGTGCTTTATACTTCCACCTTACATTGCCATCTCCTTTAATTATCGCAGACTGTGAGGGTTTGATTTGAAGAGGGTCCTGTTGGTGTATTCTATCATAGAGGTACAAGTTCATCACAGTAAAACACAGTTTGAGGAGATTGCTGTTCAGATAAATGATTATTTCACCTGCTAACTCCACTCTTGTTTTAAATAATTATAGATGCAGGCCATGGTGGGAAGCCCAACTCCCTCACATGATTGGTCAGATTGGATATTGTTATCCCACTATAAGTATATAGAAATATTGACACCCCACTCTAAATGGAGGAGATGTAAGTTGCAGGGCCATGCATAAATCGGGACATGGTATCTCCTGCTCTAGTTGCATCTTACAGGTTTTTTACCACCAAATTCATAGAATCGCTACAGTGTAGATGGAGGCCATTCACCCATCAGGTCTACACCAACCCTCTGAAAGAACATCCTACCTGGCTCCATTGCCACACCCAACTTTCCCTATCCCTGTAACCTAACCTGCACATCCCTGGACACTGTGGTTAGCACTGCTGCCTCACAGCTCCAGGGACACAGGTTCAATTCTGGCCTTGGGTGACTGTCTGCAGAGTTTCCTCCCACAGTCCAACGATGGGCATGTTCGGTGGATTAGCTATGATCAATGCAGCAGATTACGGGGATAGAGTATGGGAGTGGGCCTAGTTAAGGTGCAGACACGATGGGCCAAATGGCTTCCTTCTGAACTGCAGGGATCCTGTGGATTCTATAATCATGCGGCACTGATTTCCTGCATTTGTTTTCCTGAGGCAGGAGACCCTGATCTCAGCCTGGATTCTCAGTCCATATTTTTATCCATCTAGTTTATAATGGTTGCTCTATAGGTTTACGTTTGTGGAGGAATGTGAAGTAGATTTGTGGCTTTACTGCCCGAGTGTCAAAGCAGAAGGTTAGGAAAGAAACCTCTCCTATTATTGTGGTTGTTATAATAGGCCGCACGAGGTGTATGGGGTGGAAATGAGTATCTTCCTCTATGTCCTGGTGGATTATGAGAACCCACGCTAGGGGCAGGGGATCTATATTAACCTCTGTATAAAAGGTCGGACGGTAAGGCAGAAGAGGAATTTGGTAGGGATCTACCAAGTAGTGTAAATATTGTGTGTAAATAATGCTATGTTTCTTTATTTTACACGGCGTGGACGCGGGCCCGTGTCTTATTAAAGTTGTTTGCACTGTATTATCCTGACGTCACTTCATGACCAAAAAAATAAATCAATATCAGGGCGAAATTCTCCGGAAACGGCGCGATGTCCGCCGACTGGCGCCCAAAATGGCGTAAATCAGACGGGCATCGCGCCGCCCCAAAGGTGCGGAATGCTCCGCATCTTTGGGGGCCGAGCCCCAACATTGAGGGGCTAGGCTGGCGGCGGAGGAATTTCCGCCCCGCCAGCTGGCGGAAAAGGCCTTTGGTGCCCCGCCAGCTGGCGCGGAAATGACATCTGCGGGCGGCGCATGCGCGGGAGCGTCAGCGGCCGCTGACAGCTTCCCACGCATGCACAGTGGAGGGAGTCTCTTCTGCCTCCGCCACGGTGGAGACCGTGGCGGAGGCAGAAGGGAAAGAGTGCCCCCACGACACAGGCCCGCCCGTGGATCGTTGGGCCCGATCGCGGGCCAGGCCACAGTGGGGGCACCCCCCGGGGTCAGATCGCTCCGCGCCCCCCCAGAACCCTGGAGCCCGCCCGCGCCGCCTTGTCCCACCGGTAAGGTAGGTGGTTTAATTTACACCGGCGGGACAGGCATTTTAGCGGCGGGACATCGGCCCATCCGGGCCGGAGAATTGAGCGGGGGGGCCCGCCAACCGGCGCAGCGCGATTCCCGCCCCCGCCGAATCTCTGGTGCCGGAGGCTTCGGCAACCGGCGGGGGCAGGATTCACGCCAGCCCCCGGCGATTCTCCGACCCGGCGGGGGGTCGGAGAATGACGCCCCAGATGTGGTTCTGAAATGTTAAACGGGCTTTGTCGTTACCAGAAGATGTCCAATAGGCAGTAGACAGGACTCTATAATTCTCCTTCACTGTGCCCCTCCACTCTCTGTCAGTCTGTGTGAATCCCGCCCCCTCACTGTGTAGAGCTGTCTGTCCCTGCACAGTCTGTCAGTCTGTGTAACCCCCCCTCACTGTGCGGGGGTATCACTCCCTGCTCCCTCTGTCAGTCTATGTAACCACCCCCCCCCCACACACTGAGTGACAGTCCTTGCTCACTCTGTCAGTCTGTGTAGCCCCCCCCCGCTCACTGTGCGGGGGTATCGGTCCCTGCACAGTCTGTCAGTCTGTGTAACCCACCCTCACTTGCGGGGGTATCAGTCCCTGCTCCCTCTGTCAGTCTGTGTATCCCCCCTCACTTGCGGGGGTATCAGTCCCTGCTCCCTCTGTCAGTCTGTGTATCCCCCCTCACTGTGCAGGGGTATCAGTCCCTGCTCCATCTGTCAGTCTATGTAACCCCCTCCCCCACACCCCCCACTCACTGTGCGGGGGTATCAGTCCCTGCTCCCTCTGTCAGTCTGTGTACCCCCACCCCTCCGCTCTCTGTGCGGGGGTATCAGTCCCTGCACAGTCTGTCAGTCTGTGTAACCCACCCTCACTGTGCGGGGGTATCAGTCCCTGCTCCCTCTGTCAGTCTGTGTACCGCCCCCCCCACCCCCACCCCCCCCACCCCCACCCTCCCGCTCACTGTGCGGGGGTATCAGTCCCTGCACAGTCTGACAGTCTGTGTAACCCACCCTCACTTGCGGGGGTATCAGTCCCTGCTCCCTCTGTCAGTCTGTGTATCCCCCCTCACTGTGCGGGGGTATCAGTCCCTGCACAGTCTGACAGTCTGTGTAACCCACCCTCACTGTGCGGAGGCATCAGTCCCTGCTCCCTCTGTCAGTCTATGTAACCTCCCACCCCCCTCACTGTGCGGGGGTATCAGTCCCTGCACTCTCTGTCAGTCTGAGTACCCCCCCCCCCTCCCCCCTCACTGTGCAGAGCTGTCAGTCCCTGCAGTCTATCAGTCTGTGTAACCCCCCCTCACTGTGCGGGGGTATCAGTCCCTGCACTCTCTGTCAGTCTGAGTACCCCCCCCTCCCCCCTCACTGTGCAGAGCTGTCAGTCCCTGCAGTCTATCAGTCTGTGTAACCCCCCCTCACTGTGCGGGGGTATCAGTCCCTGCACAGTCTATCAGTCTGTGTACCCCCCCCCTCACATGCAGAGCTGTCAGTCCCTGCACACTCTGTCAGTCTGTGTACCCCCCTCACTGTGTAGAGCTGTCAGTTTGTGTACCCCCCCTCACTGTGCAGGGGTATCAGTCCCTGCTCCCTCTGTCAGTCTGTGTAACCCCCTCTCACTGTGCAGAGCTGTCAGTTTGTGTACCCCCCTCACTGTGCAGAGCTGTCAGTCCCTGCACACACTGTCAGTCTGTGTAACCCCCTCTCACTGTGCAGAGCTGTCAGTCTGTGTAACCCCCCCTCACTGTGCAGAGCTGTCAGTTTGTGTACCCCCCCTCACTGTGCAGAGCTGTCAGTTTGTGTACCCCCCCTCACTGTGCAGAGCTGTCAGTTTGTGTACCCCCCTCACTGTGCAGAGCTGTCAGTCCCTGCACACTCTGTCAGTCTGTGTAACCCCCCCTCACTGTGCAGAGCTGTCAGTTTGTGTACCCCCCCTCACTGTGCAGAGCTGTCAGTTTGTGTACCCCCCTCACTGTGCAGAGCTGTCAGTCCCTGCACACTCTGTCAGTCTGTGTAACCCCCTCTCACTGTGCAGAGCTGTCAGTCTGTGTAACCCCTCCTCACTGTGCAGAGCTGTCAGTTTGTGTACCCCCCTCACTGTGCAGAGCTGTCAGTCCCTGCACACTCTGTCAGTCTGTGTAACCCCCTCTCACTGTGCAGAGCTGTCAGTTTGTGTACCCCCCCTCACTGTGCAGAGCTGTCAGTTTGTGTACCCCCCTCACTGTGCAGAGCTGTCAGTCCCTGCACACTCTGTCAGTCTGTGTAACCCCCCCTCACTGTGCAGAGCTGTCAGTTTGTGTACCCCCCCTCACTGTGCAGAGCGGTCAGTTTGTGTACCCCCCTCACTGTGCAGAGCTGTCAGTCCCTGCACACTCTGTCAGTCTGTGTAACCCCCTCTCACTGTGCAGAGCTGTCAGTCTGTGTAACCCCTCCTCACTGTGCAGAGCTGTCAGTTTGTGTACCCCCCTCACTGTGCAGAGCTGTCAGTCCCTGCACACTCTGTCAGTCTGTGTAACCCCCTCTCACTGTGCAGAGCTGTCAGTCTGTGTAACCCCTCCTCACTGTGCAGAGCTGTCAGTTTGTGTACCCCCCCTCACTGTGCAGAGCTGTCAGTTTGTGTACCCCCCTCACTGTGCAGAGCTGTCAGTCCCTGCACACTCTGTCAGTCTGTGTAACCCCCTCTCACTGTGCAGAGCTGTCAGTTTGTGTACCCCCTCCTCACTGTGCAGGGGTATCAGTCCCTGCTCCCTCGGTCAGTCTGTGTAACCCCCCCGCAATGTGCAGAGCTGTCAGTTCCTGCACACTCTGTCAGTCTGTGTACCCCCCCTCACTGTGCGGGGGTATCAGTCCCTGCTTCCTCTGTCAGTCTGTGTAACCCACCCTCACAGTGCGGGGGTATCAGTCCCTGCTCCCTCTGTCAGTCTGTGTAACCCCCCCTCACTGTGCGGGGGTGTCAGTCCTTACACACTCTGAGTCTGTTTCACCCCCACTCCCTCACTGTGCAGAGGTATCATCCCTGCACACTCTGTCAGTCTGTGTACACCCCCCCCCCCACTGTACAGGGGTATCTGTCCCTGCACACTCTATCAGTCTGTGTACCTCCCCCCACTTCACTGTGTGGAGGTATCAGTCCCTGCTCCTCCCTCTGTCAGTCTGTGTAACCCCTCCCTCCCCCCCCACTGTGCTTATCAGTCCCTGCACACTCTGTCAGTCTGTGTATTTGAGAATTTGAACTCATCCCCTGAAATAACTGAAGTGTTTTCACGCACTCTAAATGAACAATGAGATTGAGAAAGCATCCCAGGCAACCTGCTATTTATTTTCTCTTAAATTGTACCAATATTTTTCACGGCTGTCCGTGACTAAAATTAAGATTGAATAGTGTTTTTTTCTAAAAGTTGCTGGTGAAATTCCTGTGTCACTCAGTGTTAGATAGGGCCTTGGCACATACTTAATGCAATCGAAATTATAAACATCTCTAATAAACGGCAGAAGTGGTTGCGCTTGACAGTCCATTACATGATGCACTGATATTGTCAGTTGTGTCACATGGGTCAACAGAAAAGGCAAATGTTCAACTAAGAGCTGTCAGCAACAATCGAGGCCAAACTGACACAAAGCCTGTGCGAATGAGTAAATAATCAGAGTGGCGGACGGCAAGGTGAGCAGGTCACGTGTGCAGTACTGTGAGAAAGGAGGGATGGGAATGAAATGTCACAGTGGTAAGGTAAGGACTTTTATAACGCTTTGTAACAGAAGCTAATATCTATTTCATTTTTCGGCAAAATAAAAGTTGATCCACACTTTGACAAGCAAAACTCATTCTCGGTGTAGAATTTCCTGTTCATAGCCCAGTGAACCTGCTGCAGAGCAAAATTGGTTGGATGTAAAACAGGCGCTCGATCCATTCCTATCAATTTACCGCCCGGGTATGTTTGACTGAAATTACCCGACATGTACCCGCTCGTGTGGAAGATAAATGGCCAAATGAGCTGGTTATTGCCCTGTTTTGGTGTTGTAATTTCTGTGTAATTTATTCACTCAATGTGGAATAAATGAGTCAGGCTGTTGGCAGCCTCAAGCACAGTCTGTTTCAGTGCTCAATCACAATTAAAGGTGAGAACCTAAGTGGCAGCAAGTTGTGTATCCAATAAGATGGAATAGTGGTGAGGGGGTCACAGCTCAAATGCTGGGTTTGTCGCTCTGTCCTAGATATTGGTCAGTTAAAGATTTACTCTGGCTCTAGGAAGCGAGAGCTCACTTTTGGCAGTGATCTGTGATTATAGAATAAAGGAAATGGGAGCAGACCATAAAAGCCATTTGGCAGAATGCCTCTTGGCCAGAACTTTCAAACAAGCACCAAGATGTAGCTTGGCTGGTGATAGGAAAGGTGCTTTGTATCAGATCCTTCCTACACACCCGGAGACTCGCCCCCTCTGCATGTTGCACAGTAGGTGGCTGTGGTGGGGAAGACAGTGGTACCAACTCCTCATGGAATGTCCCTTTGCAAAGCAAGTCTGGAGAGAGATTAGGTGATTTTTGTCGAGGTTCATCCCGAGCAGTTCTGTGATGCAGGATTCTGTGTTCTCCGGATTGTTCCCAGGGACGCACACTGGGACAAACATCAACTATAACTGGAGGATCATCAACTCGGTGAAAGACATGCTTTGGTCTGCTCGAAACCTGTTGGTCTTCCAGTGCAAAGAGCTGTCCTCAACCGTATCGCAGGATACAGAATCATAGAATTCCAATTCTATGGAGCATAGCACCATACAATTCCTACAGTGCAGAAGAAGGAAATTCGGCCCATTGAGTCTGCAGCGACCCTCTGAAACAGCATCCTACCTAGGCTCACTTCTCCGTGCTATCCCTTTAACACCACCTAGCCTGGACACTAAGAGTCAATTCTATAATCACAGATCACTGCCAAAAGTGAGTCCAATCCACTTTACCTGCACATCTTTGGACTGTGGAAGGCAACCATAGCACCCGGAGGAAGCCCATGCAGACAAGGGGAGAACGTGCAAACTCCACACAGACAGTCACCCAAGGTCACAATTGAATCCGGGTCCCTGGCATTGTGAGGCAGCAGTGCTAACCACTGTGCCACCATGCCGCCATTTCGGACTGGGATAGCATCTTCACTCAGAGGGTGGTGAATCTGTGGAATTGTCTATCACAGAGGGCTGTGGAGGCCAAGTCACGGAATATATTTTAGAAGGAATTAAATAGATTTCTAGACACCAAAAGCATCAAGGGCTATGGGGAGTATTGCGTTGAGATACAGGGTCAGCCATAGTCATACTGAATGGCGGAGAAGACGCAAAGGGCTGAATGGCCTATTATTTTCTATCGTTCTCGGAGTGTTGCAGGCTGACACATTCCAAAGTCTAAGACTACATACTGAGGGGTGCAGTAAAACTTGGGGCAGCCCCGCAGAGAGGCAATGGGGAAAGTTTGCTGTCGAAAATCTTTCAGCCATAGTGCATCGAGGGACTGGAAATTTTATAGTACCCTCTTGGGGTGAAAATGTCTTGTTTCACAATCATATTGAAGCACCTTAGAGCACAACATTATCTGTGTAGATAATTTTTTTTTAAAATCGCACTTTCTGCAATGACCATTTTGAAATGTTTGCAATGTTCGTTTTATTGTATTGGAGCACCTCAGAGTGCACCATGATCAATGCAAAAAACATGAATATTATTGAACTTTCTGTGATATCCATTTTGTAATGTTCTTCCAGATATTTGATGAATGAAGAATATAGAATAGTGTAGGGTCATCAGAAATAGGAAGAGGAGGAGACCATTCGGCCCCTCTAGCCTGCTCCACCATTCAATACGGTTGGCTTGTTCTTCTACCTCAACTCAATTTTCCCACCAGCTCCTCATAGCCCTTGTTTTCCCCAAGAAACCCAGGATCTGGGATAAACAATGCCAAAGATTCACAGCTCTCTGAATGAAAAAATGTTTCCTGATTTCAGATGTAAATAATTGACCACTGTGACAGTGCCCCATGTTCTGGAGACTACCGCCGAGGAAACAATCTCTCAGTATCTACCCTGGAATGGGGAGTCTACCCTGTCTAGCCCCTACAGAATCTTCCATGTTTCATAGAATCCCTACAGTGCCGAAGGAGGCCATTCAGCCCATCGAGTCTGCATGACCCTCTGAATGAACACCCTATCCAGGCCCACTCCCCTATCCAATCCTGTAACCCCACCTAACCTTTGGACACTAAGGGGTAATTTAGCATGTCATATCTACCTAACTTGCACATCTTTGGACTGTGGGAGGAAACCGGAGCACCCGGAGGAATCCCACGCACACACGGGGAGAATGTGCAAACTCCAAATTCACCGAATGTTGGACTCGGACCTAGGACCCTGGCGCTGTGAGGCAACAGTGCTAACCACTGTGCCACCATGCCACCCACAGCAATCAATGAGTTTGCCTCTCATTCTTCCAAACCCCAGAGTGTACAGGTCCAACCTACGTGGCCATTCATCATGGGGCAACCCAGAAACCAATTGGTTCTCATAGCAGATACCAATCTGGTGAACGTTCACCGTATCACCCCCAAAGCAAGTGTACCTTTCCTTAACTACGGAGACCAAAATTCAAAATTGCATGCAGTATTGTCGTCTCATGAAAGTCCTATGCAGTTGGAACACGTCTTACTTATTCTTATGCTCAAAACTCCTAGTAATAAAGGTAACATAGTATTTTCCTCCCACATTGTGTTCTTGACCGTGTGTGTTCAAGTACATGCTACTCTTTCTGAACATCAACATTGAGAAATTTCACAGCTTTTGGAAACCATTTTGTGTTTCTATTCTCACTGCCAAAATAAATAACCTCAATTGATCCCACATTATATTCCACCTGGTTGACCATTCACTTAACCTGTCCACAACTCTTTGTAACCACTTTGTGTCCTCCTCACGGGGAGAATGTGCAAACTCCACACAGGCAGCCACCTAGCTTTACTGAAGAAGTCATACGGACTCGAAACGTTAGCTCTATTTTCTCTCCACAGATGCTGCCAGACCTGCTGCGTTTTCCAGCATTTTCTCATTTTATTTCAAATTTCCACCATCTGCAGTATTTTGCCTTTGTATTAATTACTTTAGCTACTCTTCTTTTTAGATACCTACAAGAACCCTTACAATCTGTTGTTATACTCCCACCTCATTAATCTCATGTTTTTTTTAAATCACCTTTTTGGTCATCCTTTGCTGATTTCAAAAGCTCTCCCAATTCTCAGGCTTAAAACTATTCTATGAAACATAATAAACCCCTTCTTTTAATCAAACAATACCCAGAATTTCCCTAGTAAGCCACAAATCTGTCTTTTTTGTTGAGTTCTTATTTATTTTTAATGGAATATATATTAGTGTTATAACCTGCCTACTTACCATTGGCTGGGGACTAATGACTATCCCACAATCCTGTGGGAGTATGAGCTTCCCCAATGAGGGGGGCGGAAAAACCACTAGTAAACTCCTAGTATAAATAAGCTGGCCAGTTCAGGAACCAGGAGGAAGGAGTATGTAGCAAGGGAAGTTACTGCTACTGTTATGTATATATGTTATAGTAAATAAATGTTATTACTTTGTATCCTTAAAACTCGTGCTGGATTCTTCGTGGCCCTTACAAAAATTAGTAATATATGTATAATGAACATGTTCAAGCCTTGCATCTTTGTTGAATTACCCAGGAGCTTGGGGAGCCTACAGTTCCCCATTGCTTCTCCACGGCAACGCCTCAGCCAATGAGACCTGACTTGCCAACCAATCAGCATCCTTTTCTCCTATATTATAACTTGTTTGATTGTTTGATATTTGGCATTTGTGTGTTGGTCTTGATGAGTGCAAGATGAAAAACTTTAGCAACATGTCTCTTTTCAGCAATTGTCTATTGAGGTTATTTATTCAAACATATTTGTTGAACATTATGAATTGTTTCTTTAAATATTTCCCACTATTTATTTACCACCATGCACGCTGGTCTATTTACCCAATGAGCCTTAGCCAACTTTTCTCTCACACCCATGTAATTGGCTTTAAGTTTAGGATTTTTACTTGGGACTGGACTATTTTGCTCTCAAACCTCACATACAATTCAAATGTATTATTATCACTTTTCTCAGGGGATCTTTTACTTTGAAATTAACAAATTAAACCTGCCGCATTACATAGTACAAGGTCTAAAATAGCTTTGTCCATAGTTGGTTTCACAACATATTACTTCCAGAAACTGCCACGGAAGCATTCTACAAATTAATCTTCCAGATTACCTGTACCAAATTGAATGATTCGGTCGACATGAAGGTTTAAACTCTCTACTTTGTTACAAACTCCAATTATTTTTGCTTTGTGCTATGTCCAACAGTGTAATTATTGTTATGGAGCCTATAAATTACTCCCATCACTGTTTTATAACCTTTCCTAATCTCTGGCCATATTAACGGATCAAGTATGCAACAGAACGGGGAAGTAGAGTTAATTACTGCTTATTCATATTCCAATATGGCAAGGTTAATCTCCTATAAAAGTTCAAGGAGCGATGATACATGGGTTGACTTTACAGATATTACTTGTGAATCTGGACATAATTTAGTCTTGCTTCATAAAATTCCTCATTGAAGGTGAATGGTAGTTTGGGACAGTTAACGTGTAGACTCTTAAAAAGATGGGCGAGAACCCTGATTGATTATAATTTTAGATAAAACAGGATAGTTGAAACATCCTGGGCAGGAATCTCCGTTGCATGTGCCGATATCGTAATCGGCGATCGGGTGGAGAATCGATTCCGATGCTGGAATCGGGCCGGCGCCAGTTTGACGCCAGTTTGCGAGTCTCCGCCTCCTCAGAAATGGTATCATTGTGCGGCACGCAGTTGCATTGCCGTTGGCGCCTCATCGGCCGACCGACTCGCGATGCTCTGCCCCCAATGGGCTGGGTTCCCGACGACGTGGGACATGTGTCCTCACAGAAAACGTGAACCCAGCGCAGCGGCTGCGGACTGTGTCCAGCGCCGCCACACTCAGCCGGAATCCGTGCCGCTGGCTGGCGGGGGGTGGCGGGGGACGGTCTTCAACGAGGGCTGGGGGGACTGGTGAAGAGTGGCCAGGGGATGGGCTGTGGGGTCGCAGTTGGGGTCAGGTCAGCACACGGCCGACGCCATGTTACATGGCATGATCGCTGCAGGTTGTCAGCCGTGCGCATGCGCGGCCCGGGACCCAGCCATTCTCCGTCCGTTTTTGGCGCAGGAGGCGGGAGTTTTGGTCAGCGCCGGTGCCGAAATCGGTGAGGGGTTTGTGCCGATTCTTTGCGCTTAGACCTCCCGCGGATTCTCCGTTTGAGCCAGCACTTAGCCGCAGGAATGGAGAATCCTGCACCCTGTGTTTTTATATGTAGTCTTTCTGAAATTTAGACAATTGGAGGTCAATATTTATATTCCAACTCCCTGTGTCATGTGAGAGTACCTTTAAGACATGGATGTTTAAGCAATGGACCTTTAAGAAAACAGTGATGTCAGAGAGTGGGTGGAGCTGGGCTTTAGATCAGCCATTTTGAAGTTTCAGTTTTGAAAAGTGCCTGGCTGTTTTGCTGTGAGCTGATTAAAAGGAGAAAGCCAGTTTGAGACAGCAGCTTGAGAAGTTCTGGTTTGCTGTGAGTTGCTGGAAGGGAGAAAGCCAGTTTTAAAAAGCAGCTTGGGTGTGTCTGTGTGTTTCCAGGGAGCTTCAGAAAGAAAGCAAGGTGCTGGAGCTGAAGACAACCAAGCATCTTTGTCTCTGCCATAAAACAGAAAATATATATTAACTGTGACCTGGTATGTTACTGTTTTGAAGATTTGAAGCCTTTTGGATGTTTGAAGGAACATTTTGAGGGATTATTTAGTGGTGCATTATTTTCAGGGTTATCTTTGAAGTAAGGGGTGTTAAGGGATCCAATGTTTATTTAAAAGGTTAAGTTGAGTTCATAGAATAAACATTGTTTTGTGCTTAAAAACCACGTATCCATAATTGTAATATTACACCTGGGGAACAAGCCGTGTGCTTGGAAAAGCAACAATCCATTAAAGGGAGAGGTTGGTTGAACTCCAAGATACATTTTGGGATTCTGAAAACGCCTCGCCCATAACAATTGGGGGCTCGTCCGGAATAAAAGTCTATCTATTGGATTGGCTTTTGTGAACTTAAAGACAATAAATGTTTGTTGCTTTTCCGGTGTGGTATTTTAGTTCAAGTGGGGAGAGTGTTGTGAACAATGGCTCTTTCGGCGGCTCAGACGTTTTGGGGGTTGGACGCGGTAACACATGATACCTTATGGACAGAGAGTAAAAACAGACTGTTAGGTTTGGCAAAAGCATTGCAGTTAACACTGCCTAACAAAATACAAAAAAATGAGGTACTTAACGCGGTATCTGCGCATTTACGTTTGCCTGTGATACATTCTGACTCATTAGATATGGCAAAGCTCCAGTTGCAGATCAAGCAATTTGAACATGAAAAAGAATTAAAGCAACTTGAACATGAAAAAGAATTAAAGCGGCTTGAATATGCAATGAGATAAAAAGAAAGAGATAGAGATAGAGAGGAAAAAGAAAAGGAGAGAGAAGAAAGAAACAAAGAAAGAGATAGAGACAAAAGGGAAAAAGCGAGAGAGTTTGAACTTCGGAAAATGGCTCTGAAACATGAAAATCAGTTAAAATTGGCAGACGCAAAGGGACACGTACGGTTGGAGGAGATGGATGAGGATAAGGAGACAAGACCGTCATAGTCGAAGACATGGTGGGGATCTATTTAAATATGTCCAAGCATTGCCAAGGTTTGACGAGAAGGAGGTAGACGCCTTTTTCATTTCATTTGAGAAGGTAGCTAAACAAATGCAATGGCCACAGGACATGTGGGTATTACTGATTCAAACAAAGCTGGTAGGTAGGGCTAGTGAAGTGTTTGTATTACTACCGGAGGAGGTATCTGGAACGTATGAGGAGGTGAAGAAATCCAGCTTAAGTTCATATGAGCTAGTGCCTGAAGCTTACAGACAAAGGTTGAGAAATTTAAGGAAAGAATTTGGTCAAACATACATGGAGTTTGAAAGGCTCAGAGTAATTTTGATAGGTGGATAAGGGCTTTGAAAATAGACCAAACGTATGAAGCTCTCAGAGAAAATATACTTTTGGAGGAGTTTAAAAATTCAATTCCTGATGTAGTGAGAACTCATGTGGAAGAACAGAGGGTTAAAAATGCGAGATTAGCAGCAGATGATTATGAATTAGTTCATAAATCAAAGATTGGTTTCCGACATCAGTTTAAGCCTGTGAGGGATAGAAACTGGGGACATAAGAAATACTCAAGTGGTAAAGGTAAAGGTGATCTGATGGGAGACAATACAGAGAGTGTACCTCAGATTAAAAAAGAAATCCAGGAAGGTGGAAAAGAGATGAAAAGTTTCAAATGTTTTCACTGTAATAAACTAGGCCACGTAAAGTCACAGTGTTGGTGGTTGAAGAAAAGCACTGGAAAGGCTGATGTGGTAAAACAGGATATGACGGTGGGATTTGTTAGAGTGGTAAAGGAAAGCCCAAGGGAAGTGAATGAGGTGTAAACGATTGTACAGCCTGTTCAAGAAGTAATTGTTAAGAAGGTGCTAGATGTCTTTAAAGAATTTACTTGTGTGGGTAAAGTTTACTCATGTGTATCAGGAGGAGCAGGTAAAGAAGTCCAAATTTTAAGAGATACAGGGGCTAGTCAATCTTTAATGGTAAGAGATGAGGAAGAAGGTTGCCAGAAAAGGTGGTGATATGTGGAATTCAGGGTGAGAGGAGTAGCATTCCATTATATAAGGTAAGGTTGGAAAGTCCAGTGAAGAGTGGTGAAGTGGTAGTAGGAGTAATAGATAAACTATCTTGTCCAGGAATACAGTTTATCTTGGGTAATGATATAGCTGGATCGCAGGTGGGAGTGATGCCTACTGTGGTTGATAAGCCAGTGGAAAATCAGACAACTGAAGTGTTGAAGGACGAATATCCTGGGATTGTTCCGGATTGTGTAGTAACAAGGTCGCAAAGTCACAGGGTAAGACAAGAGGAGAAATCAAAGAGTGAAGATGAAGTTGAAGTGCAATTATCAGAAACAATTTTTGATCAGATGGTTGAAAAAGAACAAGAACAGGTGGAGGATGAGGCGGATATCTTTAGTTCAGGAAAATTGGCGGAGTTACAACAGAAAGATGTGGAAATTAAACGGATATATCAGAAAGCATATACGGAAGAGGAATCTGAGAGTATACCAGAGTGTTATTACTGTAAAAGTGATGTCTTGATGAGAAAATGGAGACCTGTACATATGCAGGCGGATGAAAAGTGGGCAGATATTCATCAAGTAGTTTTGCCGGTAGGGTATAGAAAGGAGGTGTTGCGAGTTGCACATGAGGTACCAGTGGGAGGTCATTTGGGAATAAGGAAAACTCAAGCAAAAATCCAGAAACATTTTTATTGGCCTGGACTACATAAAGGTGTAGTTAAATGTTGTCAATCATGTCACACATGTCAAGTGATAGGGAAAACTCAAGCAGTGATAAAATCAGCGCCCTTAATACCCATTCCAGCATTTGAGGAAGCTTTTACGAGGGTCCTAATTCATTGTGTAGGACTGCTTCTGAAAACAAAAAGTGGGAATCAATATCTTTTGACTATAATGGACGTGTCTACTAGGTTTCCAGAGGCCATTCCAGTACGTAATATTACAGCTAAAAGCATTGTGGAGGAGTTACTTAAATTCTTTCCTAGATATGGACTACCCACAGAAATTCAATCGGATCAAGGATCAAATTTTACTTCAAAGTTATTCAAAGAAGTTATGGATAGCTTAGGAATAAAACAATTTAAATCAACTGCGTACCATCCAGAATCGCAGAGAGAGTTAGAAAGGTGGCATCAGACATTAAAGACAAAGTTGAGGGCGTATTGTCAAGATTATCCAGAGGATTGGGATAAAGGAATCCCATTCGTATTGTTTGCAATTAGGGATGCACCTAATGAGTCTGCCAAATGTAGTCCTTTTGAACAAATTTTTGGTCATGAGGTAAGAGGACCATTTAAATTGATTAAGGAAATATTGGTGGGTGAGAAATTGGAAATTACACGATTGAATTACGTGTCAAATTTTAGGGAATGATTAAATAGAGCATGTGAATTGGCGAGACAACATTTTAAAGTTGCACAAAATGGGATGAAACGGGTAGCGGACAAGAAATCCAAAGTTCGTAGTTTTGCCTGTGGCGATAAAGTTTTAGTGTTGTTACCAGTGGTAGGTGAGTCTTTAAAAGCTAGGTTTTGTGGACCATATCAGATTGAAAGGAAATTAAGTGAGGTGAATTATGTTGTAAAAGCAGGAGATAGAATGAAGACTCACCGAGTGTGTCATGAGAATATGCTTAAAAGGTACTTTGAAAGGGAAGGAGAGAAAAAGGAGGTTTTAACGGTTCTAACTCAAAGTGACGAACCAAATCCAGATGACTGTGAATTTGACATACCTCAAATTAAATTGGAAAATGAGAATGTTCTTAAAAATTGGGATGAATTGTTAAGTTCCCTTCCAGAGGAAAAACAAACTGACCTGAAAGAGTTACTGATATCACATGGGCAAGTTTGTCGAGATAAATTGGGAAGTACTAAAATGGCTATACATGATGTAGATGTGGGAAATGCTGTTCCTATCAAACAACATCCATATCGACTTAATCCTTTAAAATTGGCACAGGTTCACAGAGAGATTGAGAGTATGCTTAAAAATGGCATAATTGAAGTGGGTTGCAGCCAATGGAGCGCACCCACAGTGATGGTACCTAAACCAGACGGTACCCAATGGTTGTGTGTGGACTATAGAAAGGTGAATGCAGTTACAAGAACGGACTCTTATCCTATCCCACGTTTGAAGGATTGCATTGCGAAAGTGGGACAATCTGCTTTTCTTTCCAACTTCCAGACATGGAAAGAACATTTAAAACATCGTATGGAGTTCTTCCATCGACTTCAGGAGGCGGGTTTGGTGATGAACCTAGCCGAAAGTGAATTTGGAGAAGCCCAAATCACTTTCCTTGAGGAGTTTCTGATACTCTCAAGACGAAGGGAAATAATACGATTTCTTAGCATGAGTGGATTTGATCGAACATTTGTGCAAAGGTTTTGTGGCGTGATTACTCCACTGATGAACTTGCTAATGAAATGTCAAAAATGTCAATAGACAGCAGACTTTCAACAGGCATTTGACTGCCTGAAAGCTGTGATCACCAATGCCCCTGTATTGGAGAATTGCAAGGGGCTCTGTGGTCAGATTGAACTAAAGTATCTGATTCTAAAGAGAAATGCCGAGGAGTAGAGGAATGGGTGGATCGTGCAGAGACTTTGTTCAAAGAGATTGTCAATCGAGAAGGATTTCGGTTGGAGGAAGAAGAATACCTGTTTGCGAGTGTTGTTTTTTTTTTTTAAACAAAAAGGTATATTTACTGTGTACATTTCTTAGTAGATGGTGCAAAAGTGAAAAATGAAACCATCTTGAAGTTGATGGTTTATTTTTTTTCTTGGGTGGAGGTGTCATGTGCGAGTACCTTTAAGACATGGATGTTTAAGCAATGGACCTTTAAGAAAACAGTGATGTCAGAGAGTGGGTGGAGCTGGGCTTTAGATCAGCCATTTTGAAGTTTCAGTTTTGAAAAGTGCTTGGCTGGTTTTGCTGAGAGCAGCTTCAAAGTGCCTGGCTGTTTTGCTGTGAGCTGATTAAAAGGAGAAAGCCAGTTTGAGACAGCAGCTTGACAGCATAAAACAGAAAATATATATTAACTGTGACTGGTGTGTTACTGTTTTGAAGGTTTGAAGCCTTTTGGATGTTTGAAGGAACATTTTGAGGGATTATTTAGTGGTGCATTATTTTCAGGGTTATCTTTGAAGTAAGGGGTGTTAAGGGATTCAATGTTTATTTAAAAGGTTAAGTTGAGTTCATTGAATAAACATTGTTTTGTGTTTAAAAACCACGTGTCCATAATTGTAATATCACATCTGGGGAACAAACCGCGTGCTTGGAAAAGCAACAATCCATTAAAGGGAGAAGTTGGTTGAACTCCATGATACATTTTGGGGTTCTGAAAATGCCTCGCCCATAACACCAGTTTAATTCAGTTCGCTGGACAGCTGGTTCATGATGCAGAAGGAGGCCAATTCCCATACCGGCTGAGGTTATCCATGAAAACCCTGCCTTCTCAACCTTGCCCCTTGCCTGAGGTGTGGTGATCCTCAGGTTAAATCACCACCAGTCAGCTCTCCCCCTCAAAGCAGCCTGTGGTCATCTGGGATTGTAATGACTTTACTTTAGAGATATGTTCCCTTCTCCCAGCAGTAAGATCATGGATCGAAGGATGTCTAAACCTATTCATTTGTTTGGGTAAAGATACTTCGCAGGATGATAATGAGTTATTCAGACCAGAAGGTCCTAGGTATAATTTCTGGGATCCTGATTAAAAGTGCTTTGACTCAGTTGCCCTATTGTCAGGTCTTCAGGGGTTGGGAAAGTCACGGTTGAATATCAGAGGCAGAGGAAGAGGCAACTCTTTGTATGCTCCTCACCTAAATATTTTAAACTCAAGCGTGACATTTTCTTCAGCATAAAAGGAATGTGGAGCTGGATTCTCCCAAAATGAGACTATGTCCCCCATGCCGGCGTAAAAATGGTGGAGTTTTACTCCAGAAATTCCTTACAAAAAGTTGACCGAATTCAATGCCCTGCAGGGGGCTAGCAGGGACCCGGAGGAAATCCTGCAGCTTTAGCTGCGGATATGGCCCCCTCCAGCGGCCATGAGAAGCTCCATGACAGACTCGGACCGCGGAGCCACACCGAGAAATGAGACCTTCCCCGATCAGCCGCGCGTCCGAGCATCTAACCGCGCGGATCTAATCTCCGGCTCCCCCCGCCTCTGATCCCCCCCTCTCCCGACCAGGGCAGCCGTGGACTGCGTCCGCAGCCGCCACACCCGCATCCTGACTGGCAATTGGTGGTTAGTTCCATGCCGTTGGGAACTCGGCCGGTCGGGAGCGGAGGTTTGCTGGGCGGGCCTCTGGCAATGGGCCCCCGGCGTACTCTGCGGTCATGCCAATTTTCGGGGCCCGGAGGATCGTCGGACCAGCGCCGGCCCCGATTACGGCGTGAAAGTGGATTCTCTGCCCCCACGCTGGCCACGGTTCCGGCGTGGGGGTGCGGTGAATCCAGCCCATGTTCTGTCAGACTCGGCCATCTCTGCCATCCTATCCAAACTGATGGGGACCACTCCTAAGTTTGAGAAGGTCTTACAAAGCATCTCTTATTTGGTCGCAATAAAAAATTCCCCATGAATGAGATCTCAAAATGATTCTTAGAATCCCTACAGTGCAGAAGGAGGCCATTCGGCGCATCAGATCTGCACCGACCCTCTGAAAGAGCACCCGACCTGGCCCATTCCCCCACCCTCTCCCCGTTATCCCACCTAACCCACGAGTCAATTTTATCATGGCCAATCCACCTAACCGGGAGGAAACCAGAGCACCCAGAGGAAACCCACACAAACATGGGGAGAACGTCCAAACTCCACACAGACAGTCACTCAAGGTAAGAATCGAACGCGGGTCCCTGGCGCTGTGAGGTTGCAGTGCTAACCATTGTGCCACCGTGCCACCCCAAATGCTCTCTTTATATCAACAGGGAAACCTAATGCTTCAAAGCACGCACATTGTGAACCAGAACTAGACCACGGATCTAGTTCCAAAATCTAGTGCGTCACTGATTAGTTGCTGTAATGGATCCTGCGTCTGAATCATGTTATTATACTTCCTAGAGTTGGTAATTGGATGCTTTGACAGTCAGAAGGAAAAAGCTGTTAATTATGACTGACCAGATGGATTGAAGTCTGATTTCATTGTTGCAGCTTTAAGTGGCGGACTGAGAGGATCTATGAGCTGAAGTTAAAGTTCCGTACTACGTTTCCTAGGCTATATTTGTGATCCAGGTTTAACAACTCATTTTAACATGTAGCAAGGAGCTGTCACCGCGAAATGGATTTTGATAGCTATTTTACATTTTGCATTTTTCAACAAACCTTTACCGTAGCTTGACAGAATCAAGGAGAAACATGAAAAAGGGCTCTTCACCTCAGAATATAAAAAACCTCAGCTATTCCAGCTTTGCTAACGATGTTGTTTGACGTGCTCCGCAATCTCAGTGTCACCGGGGAGACGTAATCCCCCGGAACAGGTAGGGGAAGGGGAGGGATGAGGTTGAATTCTTTAAAAAATCTGAAACCTGGGGCGCGATTCTCCGCAATCGGCGCGATGTCCGCCGACCGGCGCCAAAAATGGCGCGAATCAGTCCAGCATCGCGCCACCCCAAAGGTGCAGAATTCTCCGCATCTTGAGGGGCCGAGCCCTCACCTTGAGGGGCTAGGCCCGCGCCGGAGTGATTTCCGCCCCGCCGGCTGGCGGGAAAAGCCTTTGGCGCCCCGCCAGCTGGCGCAGAAATGACTTTGCCGTGCGACGCATGCGCTGGAGCGTCATCGGCCGCTCACGGCATCCCCGCGCATGCGCAATGGAGGGGGTCTCTTCCGCCTCCGCCAGAGTGAAGACCATGGCGAAGGCAGAATGAAAAGAGTGCCCCCACGGCACGGGCCCACCCGCGGATCGGTAGGCCCCGATCACGGGCCAGGCCACCGTGGGGGCACCCCCTGGGGCCACATCGCCCCGCGCGCCACCCCCAGGACCCCGGAGCCCGCCCGCGGCGCCTTGTACCGCCGTTCGAAAGGTGGTTCAATCCACGCCGGCTGCCGTGGGTTGACAGCGGCTGGACTTCGTCCCATCGCGGACCGGAGAATCGCCGGCGGTGGGCCCGCCGACCGGCGCGATTTCTGCCAAACGGCGCGCCGCGATTCCCGCCCCCGCCGAATCTCCGGTGGCGGAGAATTTGGGACACAGCGGGGGCGGGATTCACGCTGGCCCTCGGCAATTCTCCGACCCGGTGGGGGGTCGGAGAATTGCGCCCCTGATCTCAAGCCACTGTGAATGTGCCCATTTCTGGTTTAACTGAGATGGGTGAGCTCAGAGAAGTGAGCTGAACTCAAGAGGCGGCTGATGAGATATTTTGACTGTGGGATGGATTTCGCACACCCCAGGAAACCCAGAAGCTAAAGGGAGACAGAAGCTCTGTCGTAGGAGTGTCCCTTTAAATAAATGCTCGCATCCCACGTACTCCCCGCATTGGAGATCTCTACTGCCTCCCGAAAATACATAAGGCCAACACACCAGGCCGCCCTATCGTTTCAGGCAATGGGACCCTGTGTGAGAACCTCTCTGGCTACATCGAGGGCATCTTGAAACCCATCGTACAAGGTACACCCAGCTTCTGTCGCGACACGACGGACTTCCTACAGAAACTCAGCACCCATGGACCAGTTGAACCAGGAACATTCCTCGTCACAATGGACGTCTCGGCACTCTACACCAGCATCCCCCATGACGACGGCATTGCTGCAACAGCCTCTGTACTCAACACCGACAACTGCCAATCTCCAGACGCTATTCTGCAACTCATCCGCTTCATTCTGGATCACAACGTCTTCACCTTCGACAACAAGTTCTTCATCCAGACGCGCGGAACAGCCATGGGGACCAAATTCGCACCCCAATACGCCAACATCTTCATGCACAAGTTTGAACAGGACCTACTCACCGCACAGGACCTTCATCCGATGTTATAAACCAGATACATCGATGACATTTTTTTCCTTTGGACCCACGGCGAAGAATCACTGAAACGACTACACGATGACATTAATAAGTTCCATCCAACCATCAGACTTGCCATGGACTACTCTCCAAAATCAGTTGCATTCTTGGACACACTCGTCTCCATCAAGGACGGTCACCTCAGCACTTTGCTTCACCGCAAACCCACGGATAACCTCATGATGCTCCACTTCTCCAGCTTCCACCCTAAACACATTAAAGAAGCCATCCCCTATGGACAAGCGCTCCGTATACACAGGATCTGCTCAGACGAGAAGGAGCGTAACAGACATCTACAGACGTTGAAAGATGCCCTCGTACGAATGGGATATGGCACTCGACTCATCGATCGACAGTTCCAACGCGCCACAGCGAAAAACCGGACCGACCTCCTCAGAAGACAAACATGGGACACAACCGACAGAATACCCTTCGTCGTCCAGTACTTCCCCGGAGCGGAGAAACTACGTCATCTTCTTCACAGCCTTCAACACGTCATTGATGACGATGAACATCTTGCCAAAGTCATCCCCACACCCCCACTACTTACCTTCAAACAACCGCGCAACCTCAAACGAACCATTGTTTGCAGCAAACTACCCAGTCTTCAGAACAGTGACCACGACACCACACAACCCTGTCATGGCAATCTCTGCAAGACGTGCCAGATTATTGACATGGATACCACTATTACACGTGAGAACACCACCCACCAGGTACGCGGTACATACTCGTGCGACTCGGCCAACGTTGTCTACCTCATACGCTGCAGGAAAGGATGTCCCGAAGCGCGGTACATTGGCGAGACCATGCAGACGCTGCGACAACGAATGAACGGACATCGCGCAACAATCACCAGGCAGGAATGCTCCCTTCCAGTCGGGGAACACTTCAGCAGTCAAGGGCATTCAGCCTCTGATCTCCGGGTAAGCGTTCTCCAAGGCGGCCTTCAGGACCCGCGACAACGCAGAATCGCCGAGCAGAAACCTATCGCCAAGTTCCGCACACATGAGTGCGGCCTCAACCGGGACCTGGGATTCATGTCGCATTACATTCATCCCCCACCATCTGGCCTGCGAAATCCTACCAACTGTCCTGGCTTGATACAATTCACACCTCTTTAACCTGGGGTTACCCCATCTCTGGATCTGTAAGGATTTAATCACCTGCTAATGCTCGCATTCCCAGCATTGTTTGGCATCTTTGAATTTGTCTATATATGTGTTTCTGGAACAGACCTCTTCATTCACCTGAGGAAGGAGCAGCGCTCCGAAAGCTAGTGACATCGAAACAAACCTGTTGGACTTTAACCTGGTGTTGTAAGTCTTCGTACTGTGCTCACCCCAGTCCAACGCCGGCATCTCCACACCTTTAAATAATGTTTATGTCTTATGGCTTCAGTGATGTTATTGTGTGGGTGGAGCTGGCCTGTGGCTCTGGGAGTTGGCTTTACTTTCGCTTTGGAATGGGGCTTGTTTTGTGGCTCTGAGTTTTTGCTTTTGTTTTGTTTCAGCACAGTAGCATGGTGGTTAGCACAATTGCTTCAAAGCTCCAGGGTCCAAGGTTCGATTCCTGGCTTGGGTCACTGTCTGTATGGAGTCTGCATGTCCTCCCCGTGTGTGTGTGGGTTTCCTCCGGGTGCTCCGGTTTCCTCCCACAGTCCAAAGATGTGCAGGTTAGGTGGATTGGCCATGCTAAATTGCCCTTAGTGTCTAAAATTGCCCTTAGTGTTGGGTGGGGTTACTGGGTTATGGGGATAGGGTGGACGTGTGGGCTTGGGTAGGGTGCTCTTTCAAAGAGCCAGTGCAGACTCGATGGGCTGAATGGCCTCCTTCTGCACTGTAAATTCTATGATTCACATTTGGCTGATGTACTCAGAAAGAGAAGTATCTTGGCCTGTCTCGCTATCTTCATTTTAAAAGCTGCTTCCAGATTATTGGACAACTTAGAATAAATAATTGCTTTCTGGAAGGAATTCAAACCTACTGTTTTGGATAGGAAACAAGAGTATCCATACCAGGTTTTCAGTGTTGTCTGCCGGGCCACACCTTTGAAAAGGGGGTACTGGTTTATGGGATCTTGTTATTAAATTGGAACAGTTAAAGGAGGGGATTTATTAAGGGTTATATATAGAGTACTGTAGCTGTGTGGGGTATTTATGTTTGTAGTTGATAAAAATGCTTACTGTGTGTGTTTATGAAAATGTTAATTAAATTTGTAGAATAAAGCTTGTTTTTGATTAAAAGCACTGAAGGCCTCTGGTTGAATAACACCTGAAAGGCAGGCCCTTGTGCTCATCGTAACCAAAATCGCTAAAACAGTTGTTGAGTCAGGTGAACTCCATGATATACTTTGGAGTTTTCTAAACCCTGGCCCATAACATTTTGATCAAGCAACTAAGTATTTTCCAGCGCTGCCTGTGGGCCTAGATAAACCGTTGTGCTTTTCTCCAACCCCCTCTCCAAGATCCACTGACCACCCCAACTTCAATTTCAATGCCAAACTGTTGTGCAATTTCCCCAGCAAGCGCAAAAGTTAATCATCTGCCTCTCTATTCATTCTTTGGAGATCAGCTTATTGGAGCGAATTTAAAGAACAGAAACACACAAGCTCACGCATAGAAATGTTTGTGCTCCTCGTGAGCTTCTTCCTACTCTACTTCACCTCATCCCGCACTGACTGTATCCCCAATCAATTCAGAAGTGCTTCTTGATTTATTCTATTCAAATCCTTTGAACATTTCCATCAGATCTCCTTTTAAGAAAGAAACAACATGCCTAGAATCTTCTGAAAGGGGAAATTAGAGGATGGAGTGCAGCAGGAGAACTGTGTTTTATTCATACAGCACATCAATTCCCCTCCACCCTGCAATTGTAGTGGAGTCAGGCTCCTCCTGTCAGTAGATATAAACGATGGGTGAACCCCAGTCCCAGGTGGAGAACCAAAAGTTTAAAAACTTCTGGTCCCGGAACTCTTTCACTGACAAGCTCGCAAATACAAAAAATGTTCTTTCAATAGTTAGCATTTTGTAAACAGACGTTCTCACCTCTGGATTTGAAATCCCTGCTCTTAATGCTCCTCCTCACACAGGAGAATTGGTCCAAAAGCGGGTTTTACGGTGACAATAAGTGTGACTTGTTTCCCTCTCTGAGACATTATTTTAAAAGCTGTTTGACTCTCGATCTCAAACTGAACAACAACTGGCATTTGTTGAGAGCGCAATTCTCCGTCCTCGCTGCACACTCGCTCAAACGCAATGAGGCCGGTGAATAGCAGGAGAGGCCAAAAACGAGATCTGCGCCAGGCGCTAAAACAGCTTGCGACGCAACTGGCCCGCTCCCGTAGGCGAAAGCAGGATCTTGCCGTAGCGAGGCGAGAAACCAATTATGGGCACTTAAGCCCCATTTCCATACAATTAACGAGAGCCACTCCATATCCAACAGCCTCCTGTCATTCAGCGTCCTCCCCAGCAAGTGTTCACACTGACGCCGATTAGTGCTCCTTTGGAAAAACGTGAACCTGGCAGAAGGGCTTCTGTGGGGAGCGGAGGAGGTGAGTAGCCATCTTTGCTCACAGGCAAAGAGTTCGGGGATGCTACCCCAGTGCTCAGTGGGGGGGTGGAGGACCCTCGGCTGGGGGGTGGGGGATCCTCGGCTGGGGGTAGGGGACCCTCCACAGGGGGGACCCTCCACAGGGGTCGCCTGCCATGAAGGGGTGGGGGATACGCTGATGGGGCAACCGCTCGCGGTACCACCATGTCAACACCTGGATCGTGCGTACCCATTGTGGGGCCACCCTGTCCCTGCCCGTCTCCCCCAATGACCACCCATAACCTCCACCCACTGCTAAGACCTCTCTCTGGCTGTGTGGCTAAAGGCTATTTCTAATTGGGAATTGGCAATTATAGTTAAATGAGCACTTCACACATGCCAAGTGGATTCCTATGGGTGGGCTGGCCATGTCGCATGTGGGAGTCAATGCCTAGCAACCCAATCACACCCTGATGGCTGGACTCTGTGCTTGAACACTGCAGGAGGCAACACCACACATGCACCATCCAAACACCCAGCGGATGGGACACAGCTCCGGGGACATGTCCACGGATGGAGGGTGGATGAGCGCCATGGGGAAGGTGATGCCTGGAGAGATGGGCAAAGGATCCGGAGGTCAGCCCGTATTGCTGAAGGAAGTAACAGAGGCATTACAATGGTTGAGCGAAAAGGTGTTTAATGTGTTGTACAAACCCCACTCCCGATGGTGCCGCCCCCCCCCCTCCCCCACACGCCCCAACCCCCCACTCCTCAACCCCTCCCCGGCACCCACAGTGATCCTTAACATGCTTGTCCCTCCTACATCCACCACTATGTCTTGGTATTCCCCCAGAATGCACATCTCAGTGGCACGGTAGCACAGTGGTTAGCACAGTTGCTTCACAGCTCCAGGGTCCCAGGCTCGATTCCCGGCTTGAGTCACTGTCTGTGCGGAGACTGCATGTTCTCCCCATGTCTGCGTGGGTTTCCTCCGGGTGCTCCGGTTTCCTCCCACAGTCCAAAGGTGTGCAGGTTAGGGGGATTGGCCATGCTAAATTGCCCCTAGTGTCCAAAAAGGTTAGGTGGGGTTACTGGGATGGTGTGGGCATAGGTAGGGTGCTCTTACCAAGGGTCGGTGCAGACTCAATGGGCCGAATGGCCTCCTTCTGCACTGTAAATTCTATGATTCTATGAGGTGGAGGCTGCCAGCTTATTACCTCATACCGTGGCCTTCAATGACCCTGATGGGCATCCTTTGGGGGCTCTGGGGCAGGAGGGCCCCGGCTCACTTGTTGGTGGCACATGCACAGGTGTGCCACTCTGCCCCATGTGCTGGCTGCGAGACACAGCCTCATCAGAGAGGTGGAACTGGGGGAAGCTGGTGGCCACCATCGCCACTCCATGAGATGGATCCTCACGATTGGTGCTCATAAGGCCCTGGATTTCACCTTGGGATGCCGGGGCAGCTGGTTCAAGCCCCAGCTGCCCTTGCATCATCTAGCTCTGCCAATCCTGGCAGTTCCCCATGGTCCGCACCATAGTATCGATGCCCTCAGCAATACACCTCAATGACTGGGACATGCTCTGCAGTACCTCAGCCTTGCCCATCTGAGAGCGGGACATGTCCCCAGAACTTCATCAAGGTCAGCTGGGTACTGGGTCACATCCCCCAACGAGTCGAACATTCTGTCGAGATCCTTAGCCATGGCCATCACCGACTGCACGGCGCCTTGGACACCTTCGCTAAGGGTGCCGACCTCGTGCACCAGCTTTCCATTGCGGTCGTCATCCTTGCAGTGTTGGTCTCGGTGCCACACATTGCCGGCGACATCTCCTGCAGCCATAGCCTCTGGGACACCCCCAAGCGGCTATGGATCTGCTGGAGTGATGCTCACATCTCCCTCTGAATATCGAGGTTGGTCACTATTGTCCCCATCAGACCCGGGTAACTCTGCACCACAGACTCAGCATCAGGCTGGGACCCAGCTGGGTCCTGGAATGCAGCAGCCCTCACACTGCTGCCTCGCTTGGGGGTTCCTGTCTCCACCTGATGTACATCAGCAGCAATGTGGTGCTCACCAGGTTGCACCCCCGAAGCCTGTCCACTAACTAATCCCACCGAGGTGCATGTATCTGCACTGGTGGAGGGTGTAGCCGCGGCTACGGTTGCATCCTCGGAGCTCTCCTCCGAGGTGTTCATCTCGGAGTCAGTAGAAGGGGTCACCCGGGAGGGGCCGGTGCCGTTGGCTGGAGGACCTGCGGGAGAGTGGACATGTGGTCAGTGGGAAGGATGGGTCAGTCAGTACGGCAATCACTACTCACATTTGACAGGTCCCCCGGTGGTTCCTCACCTCTGCGGCATCCGCCAGCCTCGCGTTGGTGACCGATCTGTCCTCAGCCACACCGGTCACCTCCAGGGCATGCTCCTCGAAGGAGGTGAGGATTCTTATGCCTGCCACCCCTCTGCCAGTCTGGGCCCCCGCCCGATGGTTATGAGAGAGCTTTCCCAGAGGAGACACAGAGAGGGCATCGTTAGCCACACGCGTGGTTCACAGTGATGGGAAGGGGGTGTGAAGAAGGTGTTGCGGTGGGGGTTGAGAGGGAGGGGGTTTGGAGGAAGGGCTGGGGGTCGCATGGGGAGTTGGGGGTTGGTTCTCCCTTTTTGGGGGGGGGGGGGGTGGGGGGTGGTGGGAGTCGTTGGTGTCTACTCACTTGCGCTGCCCAGTGTAGGTCATCGACCTTCTTCCGACTCTGGAGATCAGTCCACCTGGTCACACTCTCCGAGCTGACAGCTGACACCACCTCATCCCAGACAGCACTGGCTGCCTTGTGGCTGACTCTCTGGGACCCTCGGGGTAACAGGACATCCCTCCTGACCTCCATGGCATCTAGCAGCCTACCCAGGTCAACATTCCCGAACCTTGGGGCTGGTCTCTTGGACGCCATTGTTGCGGGCCGGTTGGGGTTGGCTGAGCCAGTGCAGCTTATGTGTTGCTCGACCTTGTTAGCGGGGGGGGGTTGGCGAGCGCAGTCCCGGCTTATCAGCTGGTGAGCCTTCATTTGCGCCAAGAAGCCAGTGAAGCCTCGTTAAGTGGAATAATTAACGTTGAATAGCTTTGCCGGCCTCGCTGGGTCAAGCGCCGGGAAGCTCGCAGCAATTCCCGCTCGGTACCGCACTTCGAAATATTTCGGGAGAGTCGCGCCCTTAGTGTTTCAAACTTAATAAAAACATCCCAGGGTGCTTCACTGAAACATTATCAAGAAAGATATTTGGAGATACATAAGCAGTTATTCGGACAGATGACCAAAGGTTTGAGCAAAGAAATAGAGGGCTGTCTTGATTGGCAACGCAAGCCGAAAATCCCATGAGAACGGGTAACGTGATTTTCGCCAGGGTTTTAATACATTTCATTAAATTTACATATTATTAACGGGCCTCCTGCCACATGATTGCCACCTCATTAAATATTCATGTCTCTGAGGTTTACAACTGGTTTGGCCAGACAGGAAGCAGTTGAGGTTATCCCTCTGGAGGGGCACAGAAGTAAATATAGCCACCAGCGGGGGGAGAAGGACATGCCAACCTGACAGTGTCACCCTGTACTGGGAACAGTGCGGGGAGGGCCCTAGTGGGAGACCCATGGGGAGAGTGTGTGTATTGATGTGTCGTGCGGGGAAAGCGCCAGTTATACTTCCATGATGGTGGTGGGGTGCCGGGAAGGGGGGGGTGTTGGGGCGTTCAATGATGGCGTTGGATGTGGGGGGGGGGGGGGGGGGGGGGGGGGTGGCGGGGGGAGTGAAATGCCAGCGAGCGCTGTTGTGGGGGGGGGAGGGGGTCTTATGAGGAGTTCCTGAAATCTCCATGATGGGGGCCATTAGGCAGTAGCATTGATTGGGGCACCCTTTAAAGATGGTGCCCTGATCTCTTTGGAGCCGGCTCCCAGTTCTATGAGATCCCACCCCACCAGAGTGACGGCGTAAACTACACTCACTCATTTTCTTTTGTCTATAGAAGATTTCACGAGAAAATGTGTCTGAGCAACTGGAGAGTTACATGCCAGAGGCTTCAAGGAACATTTTCAAGGAGAATAAAGAGGGAGAGAGGTTAAAGGAGGGAATTCCAAATCTTAGGTTGAAGCGGCCTTCAACATTGCGCTTAAGGTTTCCCTGTTAGGCCTCCGAGTGGACGGGCCGAGTATCATGTAAGGTCCACCCATTGCACTCACTTGTGCTGAGTTCATTATTTGACCTCCGTGTGCATGTTACAAGTGGCCTCCTCAGGCAGGCGTGTGATGTGCCCACCCTTCACAGTGTCAGCAAAATGGGGCAGGTTTAGCTCAGTTGGCTGGATGGCTGGTTTGTGATGCAGAGTGAGGCTAATAGCACAGGTTCAATTCCAGTACTGGCTGAGGTTATAACCTTCTCCACCTTGCCTGAGGTGTGGTGATCCTCAGGTTAAATCACCACCAGTCAGCTCTCCCCCTCAAAGGGGAAAACAGCCCATGGTCACCGGGACTATGGCCACTTTACTTACTTGTACTAAACAGGCTATGACGTCATCGTGGATGGGAGCATGAAAGTTTCACCATGGGAAGTTATCAAACCATAACAGTGACTATCTATTAAAATATTGCTCCGTCAATTCTTTGATGACAAACCTCCTTTGGAGATAGCTCCAGCAGGACACTAGAAGATATGTTGCACGAGGCAGGTATCCTGCAGACTCAAAACTCCAACATGACAATTGAGTCCAGTTACCTTCTAAGACATTTGAGATAATGATTCAGATTACACAGCACAGGAGGAAATGCTTTACCTTCTCAAAATATTTGATCTCATATTCCAGTATGATGCCGTTGGGCTGATCAGGTTCGTGCCACATTAATGTCACACTGTTCTGACTGGTGTTTTCCTGTTTGACAATCAAGATCTGTGATGGGGCTGGAAGCAGAGAGATACAATGGGCAGAAAACAGCTCAAATTAGCCTCCACGTTAAAGAATTGGCAAATTGGAGTTACATTTAACAGATCACTTATTCGTCAGGCCATGTTAGCTCAATACACCCGGTACGGTAAAATAGCGGTTATGTGCCAGGGCGGATAATCCAGAGGGCTGGATTAACTATGTGGCAACACGAGTTTAAATCCCACCACAGCAGCTGGGGACTTTAAACTCCATCAGGTTAAATAAATCGAGAATGAGTGGTGACCATCTCACTACCAGTTCATGGCAGTAAAACCATCTGCTTCACTCGCGACTTTCGGGGAAGGAAATCTTCCATCCTTACCCAGTCTGTGACTCTGGACCAACAGCAGTGTGATTGACTGTGAACTGCCCTCTGAAATGGCCAAAATGACACACAGTTGTTTCAAGGGCAATTAGAGATGGGCAATAAATTCTGGCTTAGCCAGTGATGCCCATGTTCCATGACAGAAAATGGAAGCACAACAGCAGCCAAGCAAATGGAAAGCCACTATCGTCTCGTTAAATGCATCATGAAACATCCAGCATATGTCTACACTCTATAATAATAACATGTGAATGTTCTGAAAAAAACATTAACATTTGTTTTTGCAGTTACAGGGTATCTTACAACCATTTGATAAAGACAAAGCATGAATGTCACATTGGCTGAATATCTCCTGAACAATTGAGAGATTACTGTGAAAATGGGGCGGTGACCCTCCACACTCGAGCACTGAGGACAACACCCGAGAGATTTAGGTTCACACCCTCAATTTACTGAGTGAATTTTGATTGAGCAGAAGCCTCCTCGAGAGATGTAACACTGAGTGTGAGGGCTCCGCCTCCCAGTCAATATTGGAATTAGCAATGATAAAGGCCTCAATGTAAATCTGCAGCCTGGCCTCTGCTGAAGAAAATCTGATAATCTTTATTATTGTCACAAGTAGGTTTACATTAACACTGCAATGAGGTTACTGTGAAAATCCCCTGGTTGCCACACTCCGGCACCTGTTCGGGTACACTGAGGGAGAATTCAAAATGTCCAATTCACCTAACAGCAGGTCTTTCGGGACTTGTGGGAGGAAACCGGAGCACCCGGGGGAAACCCACGCAGACACGAAGAGAACGTGCAGACTCCGCACAGAAAGTGACCCAAGCGGGAATTTAACCTGGGACCCTGGCGCTGTGAAGCAACAATGCTAACCATGCCTGCCAAAAACCACCAGAAAATAAGCTTGAATAAAATGTATTTTTAAAAATACAAATGCTTTTACAAGAGGTGAGAGTCACGATTGACATCTAAGCTGAGCAGGAAGATAACCTTTAGTGGGTACTTTGCGAACAAGCTTTCATGAAAGGTAATAGCATATACCATATGAAAATGGGATTTGATACTCAGGCCTGAATTTTCACACAGACGAACAGGCTAGTGCAATTTAGACCTGGTAGAAGAAGGTCCAAACTTACAGGAGAGGTAACGTAATCTTTTGGATATGGTCCCAGGACATTAATGGTGTGGCAAGGTGTCCTTTGGGAGAGGTTACATGTCCTTTGGCAAAGGTTAGGTGTCCTTTGGGAAAGTTAAGGTGCCCTTTGGGAGAAGTTAAGTCCCATCTTGGGATTGTTGAAATTAGACTTGAATGTGCGTAAAAAGTACATAAACCCATCAAATACCTACAGTGCAGAAGGAGGCCATTTGGCACATCAGGTCTGCAGGAACCCTCTGAAAGAGCACCATACCTTTTCACAGTAACTTCATTGCACTGTTAATGTAAGCCTACTTATGACAATAAAGATAATTATTAATTAAATACCTAGGCCCACACTCTCTCCGCCATAGTCCTGTAACCCCACCTAATCTTTGGACACTCAGGGGCAATTTATCATGGCCAATCCACCTAACCTACACATCTTTGGACTGTGGGAGCAAACCAGAGCACCGAGAGGAGACGCACACAGACATGAGGAGAACATACAAACTCCACACAGACAGTCACCCAAGGACAGAATCGAACCTGGGTCCCTGGCGCTGTGAGGTAGCAGTGCTAACTACTGTGCCACCGTGCTGCCCCATCATTGAAATTGTGAAGCTCATTGGAACTTTCAAAAGATCTGATCAGGGAGATGTCAAAGGCATCTGTCAAAGGGGGCTGACAAGGAAATCAAATCTCCTGTCCTTTAAATATTTGAGAAACAATTGCAATATGACAAAATACGCTTGCTATTTCACTCTGTTTACATAAAAGTGTATGCCACCATTATAGGATGACAAATTACACAACTTATCATCATAATGGCATGCCTATCAGTTCTCAGTTTGACACCTCCAATTGCTTACAAAATCTTTGAAGTGAGTCTATGAATACAAGTGTGTATTCTTACAAGGGATTGAAGGAGGTTAAATGTTGAGAATTCATTTTTTACAATGGGAGTGTTTTGTTTGAAACAATATATTCATCAATAGACACTTAAAAACATTATTTAATCTCAAAATGGATCATAAGGTCTGCTCATGGTAGATACTAGGTGGGTTGGCATGGAGAGTATAAGAGAAAAGGGTGGTGGGAGAAGCGGTATGGGTTGGCATGAGTTGGCACTGTTGGCTATAAAGAGCTTTGGGGATGAGTGGGGGGCATGTGCTGGCATGGATAGCTGAAGGGGCCATGGGGTTAGATGGGAGAATGAGGCAACATGGGTTGGCATTGATGGGGCATGGGGATGCATGGGAGGGTGGGCGTGTGAGAGGGCTGAGTGCTGTTTTTTGTTTAATTGTTCTTTTTGTTCCTGTGACAAAGTGCTGGAGCACCAAGGTCGGCCTTCCGCCCAGCCCGTCTCCACACCCACAAGCCTCCGAACTCTTTCTAGGGGGTGGTGGCCTCAATCTGCATTTTTGCCTGCCCCCAAAATGAAAATCCAAACTTCCAGGCCATTGTCTCCCAGGTCGGGCTTGTGGAGATGGGGATTGTCTCGACTTTACACTCCCAAACCAGGAGCGGAAATCCAGTCTATAGGCAAGCGAACACATTCTAACGAAGCCAACTGGGTGGCACGGTAGCACAGTGGTTAGCACTGTTGCTTCACAGCACCAGGGTCCCAGGTTCGATTCCTGGCTTGGGTGACTGTCTGTGCGGAGTGTGGTAATACCAGGTATTGCAGTACCTGAGAGGTGAATGATCATTGGCTAGACCGAGGGGGTCTACCATTGGATAATGTACATAGCCCGCCCTGAGAGGCGGGGTATAAGAACCAATGCCGTCCCAGCAGCCTTCACTTTCTGTATCATCGCTGCTGGGTACAGTTCTAGCAGATTAAAGCCGATTAGATATGACTCCCCTTCGTCTCGAGAGTTATTGATTGTGCATCACGGAGTTTGCACGTTCTCCCCGTGGGTTTCCTCCGGGTGCTCCGGTTTCCGCCCACAAGTCCCAGAAGACGTGCTGTTAGGTAATTTGGACATTCTGAATTCTCCCTCTGTGTACCCGAACAGGCACCGGAATGTGGCGACTCGGTGCTTTTCACAGTAACTTCATTGCAGTGTCAATGTAAACCTACGTGTGACACTAATGAAGATTATTATTATAATTAACCACCAAAAACTTATGAAAACCTGTAAATTCTGTTCTTCTCTGCCCTATTCAGTAATTTTAAAATACACTAAATGAGAGGGAACCTCTGACCTCTCCACTTCTCCGAGAAGTGAATATGCAGATAGCAGTGAGAAGGGAATGATGCAATCAATTCCACATTCAGAATTCACCACAAATTTGTTTGAAACAAAAGCATAAAGCACAAATATTTGACATAATCGCATGCTCCCAAGCTACATAATCCAACAAACATTATGTTAAAATATGAAAACAATGAATATCAAGTGTTTTCGTTTCAAAACTTTGCATAAATTAGGACATTGAAAGTACACTCGATGTAATCTTCCCTTAAGATATGAGGCCCAGGCGTGTTACTTTTGGGTTGTTTGTGTTTCTCTGACTCCGTGATAGGCTGAACGAGACGTGACTTTCATACCTGCCTGGTTAGTGGTGACATTAAGTGAAATGAACTGCCGGGGCTCCAGGCTGAGATCGGAGACCCCATTCACCGCCTCGACCTTCAGGGTATAGTTGGTGTGCGCCAATAGGTTAACCACGCTGATAGCCGGCTCGGTCAGTCCCATCTGCTTTGGGCTGAATCGAATCCCATTGCCACATGCTTCACACTGGCTTGACTCCCATGCACACTTCCTGCAGATGACATTGTATCGGATATCACTCCTTCCTCCGTTACTGGAGGGCGGGCTCCACTCCATGATCACTGAGGTTCCATTCACACTGGAGAGGGCATTTACTGGGGCAGAGGGGGGTCCTGGGAAAGATTAGAAACAAAGATAGTCATGTAGCACATGTGGGCATTTTAAAATCGTAACATTTTTGCCTTTTGGGAAACTAAGGCGAGTGAAATCTCATTAAATTCATTTGACAATTTCAAATTAGTTTTCCTGCTATGCAACTTGAAATGCATCTCAATGCAAGCAGGTAACTTCAATAACTTGCCTCTCAGCAGTCTGCACTATGAACACATTCCTGAGATTCCATTAATGTTCCTCACATCACATCCAAGTTGCAACATTCCAAAATCACCTTAAATGTATTTAATCCTCAGAGTAGTGACATGGAAGAGCAGAAGGAAGGGAAAGCTCTGACCATTCATCCCAGTCCCACAGACAACTCAGTGGAACTACTCAATCTGACTGATTAAATTGCCCCGTTAAATGTCCCAGACCCAACAGGATTGTACATATCTGGAGGGACCGTACATGTGACTGTTCTATGTTCAGTCATCGGTGAGTGGCTGGGAGTTATTCATAGAATCCATAGAATCCCTACATTGCAGAAGGAGGTCATTTGGCCCATCAAGTCTGTACCGGCCTACTGAAAGAAAACCTTTTCCTGGCCCTTCTCCCTATCCTATCCCCACAACCCTGCCCTATTCCCTCAATTGTGGGGCAACCTAACATGGCCAATCCACCTAACCTGCACATCTTTGGACTGTGGGAGGAAACGGAGGACCCGGAGAAGGAAACCACGCAGACACGGGGAGAACGTGCAAACTCCACAACCAAGGCTGGAATTGAACCCGGGTCCATGGTGCTGTGAGGCAGCAGTGCTAACCACTGTGCCCCCGTGACTGAGTTTGGACTTCAGGCTGAGGAGATGTGACAGAGCAAAAGAGAGCATTGTTGCAGTGTTGTCAAATAGAAATGGCTGACCATCACTGGCATTAAGACAGGGACTATTCGAGTTGTATGCATTAATTTTAGTTGAAACCAACTTGAACACTCGTGCATGTCATGATACTTCACAAGTGAATTAATGGGCGTGATTTACTGGCCTCGACACCACTTGGTGTCATGATGAGGCTGTTGATTCTCGTGAAATTCACGACACGCTATATTCTCATGAGATTTAACGGTACCTTACGAGACTTCGTAATCTGGTTTTTGCCCACGCTGGGCTGGATCCAGATCAGCATATTTAAATGAGTCATTAGGCTGATTTAAATATGCATGCACCAGATTCTCCCGGCATCTGGAAACTAAAGGCCTCCCCAGCGAGGCCTGGACCGGGGGTGGTTTAGGACTGGTCCACACAAACATGGACTTGCCATAATGGCAGCTGTGGGGGGTCTCCCAGTCCATTCCCTGGTAGTCGAGAACAGGGCAGGGTGACACACTGGCTCTCTCTGGCACCCAGTGTGCTTGGGTGCCCGGATGCCAGAGTGGCACAGTCAAGGGTCGGCGCCTGAGGGGGCGATGCCCTTGAAAGTGGGGATGAGGGGTTAAGGGCGAGTATGAAGGGACCTTATAAAAATTGGGGTGGTGAAGGACGGGGGTCCTGAAAGGGAGGGCCCGCCCAAAAGGGAGGGTGGGGAGGCTTGAAATGGGGGGTGCTCACAGTGACCCTATAGCGGGGTGTCTCAACTTGGCGGGGTGTTGGGTAATGCCCAGGTGCGCGGGAGAAGTGACATTGCCCGTGGGTAAGCTCACTTAGAGATCGGGGCAGCCCTTTCAAAGTAGCGGCCCGATCACTCAGGAGCCCGTCTCGTCAGCAAGTTCAGCTCCCCACTGCTGAAAGAATTTTGAAGTGTGGGCTTGACCGGTGAGAAACTCCCCAAGGCCTAACAAAATTATTGTGGGTGAATACCGGTGTGGATCTTACCCAAAAAGCCGGCGGGAGACATCCCCCCCAAATACGCCCAAAATGACACTGGGCGCGATTCTCCAGAAAGATTTCTAAGTGTGGTAGAGAGCGGGAACTGCCTCGAGCTTCCCGTGCTCGGCCCAGCAAGGCTGGCAATGCTATTCAACATTAATTGGTCCACTTAATGAGGCCCCACCGGCTTCTTGCCGCAAATGAAGGCTCGCCAGTTGATTCGCCTCGACCGCACTCAGCAGTCCCCCCCGCTAACAAAGTCAAGCAGTACTTCAGCTGCACTTGCTCAGCCAACCCCAGCCAGCTCACAACAATGGCACCCAGGAGACCAGCCCCAAGATTCGGGTGTGCATATCTGGGGAGGCTCCTAGATGCAGCGGAGGCCAGGAGGCATGTCCTGTTCCACTGAGGGTCAGCCACAGAGCAGCCAGTTCTGCCTGGGACGAAGTAGTGGCGGCTGTGAGCACTGGGAGCATGATCAGGAGGACTGTCCTCCAATACAGGAATATGGTCAATGACCTACACGGGCAGTGCGAGTGAGTGGATACCAATGCCAGCCCCTCCCCACCCCCCCGAGGCCTTTTTCCCACACGTGAACATCCACCCCCAAGTCCCCATGCAACCCGCTACTCTCCCCCTCCCTTCAACCCCCCCAACCCTTCCGTCACCCCCCCCCCCACTGTGAACCATGCGGATGGCTAATGATGCTCTCTCTGTGTCTCGTCAGGAGAAGCTCTCCCATAACCATGGGGAGAGGGCCCAGACTGGCGGTGGTATGCCAGACATAAGAATCCTCACCTCCTTCAAGGAACGGGCCCTGGAGGTGACTGGGGTGGCCGAGGACAGATGCTCCAGAGGTGAGGAACCACCGGACCCCAGCCAAAGGATCTGTAAAACGTGAGTTGTTATTGCCTTACTGACTGACCCATCCACTGACCACATGTCCATTCTCCCGCAGGTCCTCAGATGACGGAGCTGACCCATCCCAGGTGGCCCCCACCCACCAGCAGTGCAAATGCACACACCTCGGTGGGAAATGTTAGTGGTCAGGCTTCTGGGACACCATCTGGTGAGCACCACAATGCTGATGATGCACATCAGGTGGAGGCAGGAACCCCCCGGTGAGACAGTGGAGGAGGTTTGGTCCCAGCCTGATGGGGGAGGACGGCACCATTAGGAGAGTGGGGAATTGTAAAACACCTTGTATGATGCCTGTCACTTACTTCCGCAGGCCGCCCCCCAAAACCTTGGCCAATCTCTTCAGGCATCTCCCCCTCCCCCCGGGAATACCGCGTGCAGGTGATGGGTGCGAGCGAGCACTCAGCAGGCAGGGGTCAGACTATGGCATAGATTGAGGAGCACCAACACCCAGCACTCTGCGGGTTATCATCACCTCCCTGCCCTTGACAATGACCCGCTGGCGGTGCCGACACAGTCTCAGCACCCTGGAGTGATGTGACACATACCCTGGGAGGATGGGAAATGGGAGTGGGGGTTGATGGACCAGGCCACACCCTAAATCAATGGGGCAAGTATTAGGGCCTCCCTGGCCCCCAGGACTGGCTGGACCCTCGCCGCTGCCACCAGGCCTGTTGCCTCTGGTTGGCCCTCTGGTTCCTCCCTGGTCACATCCTTCAGCCCCTGCTGGTCCGGCGTCAGCTCATCATCCTCGTCCTCCTTCTCCTCCTCTTCCTTGGTGGCCACATGTTCCTCATCATCAACCTCCAGCTCATCGCCCCGCTGCTGTACCAGGTTATGTAGGACACAGCAGACCACAACAAAGCGGGCGATCTTCCGGGGGGTTGTAATGCAGGGCACCACCAGAGTGATCGAGGTATCGGAACAGCATCTTGAGGAGTCTGATGCACCGCTCAATCACAGCCCGGTTGGCCACATTGGCCTCATTGTACAGGGTTCTCCGCTTCGGTCTCCGGACTCCGTGCTGACGTCATTAGCCAGGCCCTTATCCCCCAAGAGCCAGCCGCCCATCCTGAGGTGCTCATCGAAGAGGACAGGGATATCTGACTGCCTCAGGATGTAGCTGTCATGGACACGCCCCAGAAGCTCCATCTGGTGGTTGTGCAAGAGCTGTATGTTGAGGGACTGGAACCCCTTGTTGTTAACGGAGGACACTCCCAGATGGCCCGGTGAGCGCAGGACTACATGCTTGGCATCTATTACCCCCTGGACCTCGGCATCCTGGCGATGGCAGAGAGACCTGCAGCCCGGGCATCTTGTTGGGCTCGGTCCATGTCAAAGATGATGTAGTTTTCCAACCAGACATACAGGGCATCCGTGACCTGTTCAATGCACCTGTGGGCTGTGACCTGTGAGATAAGACACAGGTCCCTGCTCGAGCCCTGGAATGATCCTGAGGTATAAAAGTTCAGGGCTGTGGTGACATAGGCAGCCACTGGGAGTGGGTGGCCTCCTCCTCCAGGTGTCGCACCATCTCCTTGTTGAGGCGGAGCCTCCTGCGGCACACGTTGTCCGTCATCTGTTCAAACAACCAGCGATGCCTTTACATCCTGGGCTGCCTGATGGGCGGCCAGGTCCACAGGGTGTGGGACAGGGTCCAGCACATGGTCCGCCGCCTCGAGCATCTGCTGATGCTGTTGCTGCCACCGTCGCTGGCGTCTGGCTGTCCGGACTACCAGCAGCACCACTCGGGCAAATTATGGGTCCACAATCCCTGCCATAGCGTTCAATACCCATAAGGCATTGGGAGAGGGTGTTAGACTGACAAACAATGGTGGTGCCCACCCCGGGACCCTCCGTTCCCCCATTGATCCCCCCTCCCCCCACACGGAACACCCTGCCCATGCACCCCCAGCCGCAGCGAGCAGCACTCATTGGGCCTCAGACCTTGTACCCCGGACATCCGCTCAAAACCTCACCTGGACCGGGTGCTGGTCCCCTCCCCGTGACACTCACCCACCCTCCAGCCGTGGACATGGCTCTGGAGCTGTGTCCCATCCCCTGGGTGTTCTTACGTTGGCTGCTGCCTGTGTGTGGTGTTGCTTCCCGCAGTGTTCAGGCACAGTGTCCAGGCATCACGGTTTGATTAGGATTCTGGGCAATGGCTCGTACATGCTACATGGCCTCGGCTGTCGGTGGTCGGTGGGGCAGACGGGCAAGGACAAGGGTTGCCCCTAGATTGGGTACACACAATCCAGGGTTTGGCATGGTGGCGCCATGAGTGCTTGCCCCACATTTGGCCCCTAGCACATCTCCCCCACCCTCCCATGGCGGCCCACACCTGCGGAGGGACCCCCCAGCCGCGGGTCCCCTGCCCCCTGCCGAGAAATGGAGTGGCAAGCCCAGCGCCCCTGGGCCCTTTGCCTGTGAGCAAAGATGGCTACTTACCTCCTCTGCTCCCCACAGAAGCCCCGCCGACAGGCTCACGATTTTAAAAAGGAGTACTAATAGGCGCCAGCATTAGTACTTGCTGGGGAGGCCGCTGAATGATGGGAGAATGTTGGAAATGGGGTGGCTCCTGTTAATGGTATGGAAATAAGGCTTAAGTGGTGTTAATTTGTTTCTCGCCACTCTACGGGAGCAGGCCAGTTGCATCGCAAACGGTTTGGCGCTTGCTGCGATTCTCGATTTTTGCCTCTCCCGCTATTCATTAGCTTTGCTTCGCTCGAGTGAGAGTGCAACGAGGCCGGAGTATTGTGCCCACTGTTTTGGTTGAATCACACCCAGTATAAATATTTACTGCCATTCTGTGTGAAACTTTGCAATCAGAGAATCATAAATTCCTGCAGCATGAGAAGAGGTTTTTCCGCGCATATTCTCCCATGCTGCAGTCTTTCACTTTCATCAAAGTTTTGAATTCTGCCATGAAGTTATCAGACACTCCACGTCCGAAAGGAGCTTCGAGAATTGTGTTCCCACAGTTGTGAATGGGACTTTCAATACATCGCAGTAATTGGCGAGAATGTTCGTTTGAACAGCGAGATTCGCCCAACCCAGACTCTAGTCCCTATCCTAACCTGCAACCATTGCCTGTTTAGAATTTGATCGAGTGCTACTCGCCTTTTGCCATTTACCTTTTTGGAGCTGTGCATGATTGGTGGAGTTGCTTTCCTTTCGTGGCCTGGAATAACAGAATAGCTAAGGCTCAGAATGAGAATATTCAGCTCGCTATGTCTACAATAGCCATCTGACGATCAATTCACCTGGAGCCTTTCCCATGCCTTTTCCCCCTAGCCCCGTCGATCGTTCCAGTTCAGATAGTCATAGAATCTCTACAATGCAGAAGACGACCATTCGGTCCATCGAGTCTGCACCGGCCTTTGGAAAGAGCACCCTTCTTAAGACCATGCCTCCATCCCATCGCCGCAACCCAGTAACCCCACACAACCTTTCAGACACAAAGGGATAATTTAGCATGGACCGTCCACCTAACCTGCAATTCTTTGGACTGTGGGAGGGAACTGGAGGAAACCCACACAGACAAGGGGAGAACGTGAAAACCCCACAAAGTCACCCAACGTCGGAATTGAACCCGGGTCCCTGGAGCTGTGAGGCAGCAGTGCCTACCACCATGCCACCATGCTGCCCGGCATATGCCGCCTGGTTAATGATTTTGAAAGCCATGATTGAACCAGCCTCCACCACAGTCTCAGGCAGCGCACTGCAGATCTTAACCATTTGATGCATGAAAAGGTTTTTCCTCATGTTCCCATTCCTTCTTTTGTCAATTAGTTTAAGTCTGTGCCCTCTGGTTTGCAATCTGTCCACCACTGGGAACATTATCTACCTATCTACTCTGTCCATACCTCTCTTGATTTTGAATACCTCTTAATGTTCTCTTACGTTTGTGTTCCCCAAGCAGAACAGTCCCAACTTCTCCAATCTGGCCAGGTAATATCCTTATCCTTGGAAATATTAGAATCCTGTGGTGAATGTATTATGGCATCCATTCACCACTGTATTGCATTGTATCATGTTGGTGCCCTTGTGGGCTCCGCCCCTGGCTCCGCCCCCTTGAGGGGAGGTATATAGAGCTGCTGCCCTGCAGGCAGCTCTCTCAGTGCAGAGCAGTCGCAGGCAGGCACAGTTCTAGCTGATTAAAGCCAGTGTTCACTTCAACTCTCCGTCTCGTGTGAATTGATGGTCGCATCAAATCCATAGAATTCCTCCAGCACAGAAGGAGGCCATTCAGCCCGTCAAACCTGCACTGACCCTCCAAAACAGCACCCCACCTCGGCCCACTCCCCTGCCCTATCCCCGTAACCCCACCTAATCTGCACCTCTTTGGACACGAAGGGGTAACTTTAACAAGGCCAATCCACCTAACCTGCACATCCTTGGACTGCAAGAGGAATCCGGAGCACCCGGAGGAAATCCACGAAATCCACATGCAAACTCTCCACAGGCAGTCACCCAAGGCTGGAATCAAACCAGGGTCCCTGGCATTGTGAGGCAGCAATGTTAAACACTGTGTCACCATGCCGCCAATATTCTTGTGAATCTTTTCTGCACTCAGTTTAAAACCTTCCAAAGTTCTCAAGATTCTGGAAAGGTGCCAGCGGCTCGGAAAAGCACAAAGCTCTATTATTTTTATTATTATGCAAATGCTAAGCCCCAAAGACCTCTACTCAATGAATGAAATAGAAAGCTGACAATGATAGGCCAGTTAGTCCAGTATCTGTCATTCGGAAAAGGCGGAAATCCATTCTTAAATGGCAGCAGGATATTTGCATAATCAAAGTCAGCATTGTTCTATAAAAAATGAAACAGCATTTGACAGATGCATTCGAGTTCTTTGTGTGCAGGACAAGCAGGGTGGATAAAGGGAAACCAGTAAATGTAGTGTATTGGGATTTCCAAAATGCATTTGATAAAGTGCCAATCATTCAATTATTCCAATTGGGCAATCTGATCATGGTGATGCTCCCCTCTCCAGGCCATGATGCAGTGCTGAAATTCAGCAAAAGACCCGTTATTCTGGGACCAAAACACATACAACAATCACACAATACTCACACACATTGCTGTTCATCTCACCATTTCAGAAACAACAGCACAAAGCATGTCAATTTTTCACTTTTATTTCCGAATCTGAAATGCCATTAGCGACATGCTGCATGGGGCGAACATATTGGACAATGCAACATTCAAACAATCACTCATTAAACTTGATCTTGGAGGAACGGGGTTGTTCCAAGTGGTTTTATTTTCAAAGCAGGCCTGGTGTGCAACAACACTAATCAAATACTGATCTGATTAGGTCCTATTAGTTACTTTCATATCTTTAGTTTGGATAAATAGAATGATTGATTTACGTGTGATCTTTATGGGGTTGGTTTTATATCTGGCAGATTTAAGGGTTTATCGAGTGCTGCTCTGCAATAGTTATTAATCATAGATTATCCAAACAACAATGTTGTTCTATAAAATATCCAGTGGCAGTCCAGAATGCCGTGGTGTAATGGGTTGGTTGTGATACAGCAATTTGAAATGATGGAATCTCACCATTAGAACCCCTCTCAGACATTTAATGAGGCTGGCTAATGGCAAGCAGCATTGGTAAGACTTTATAGAACTTCAGAAATTTACAGTAGAGAAGCGGGCCGTTTGTCAAAAGGTGCTGGAAATCTGAAATGAAAACCGAAAATGCTGGAAATACTCAGTAGGTCAGCATCGTGGAGAGAGAAACCGAGTCAATCAGCTGGATTTTACACTCTGCGGCATAAAGGCTGGACGGGCGCTTGTAAAATGCAGTGCACTATTTTATGGGGTGGTGGTAATACTCTCCACTTGCTTGGATGAGTGCAACTCCAATAACACTCAAGATGCTCAGTCCCCTCCAAGTCAAAGAATCCTGCCTAATTGGCACCCTACCCATCACCTTAAACACCATTCCGTCCACCATTAAATCACAGTGGCAGCACTCTGTATAAGCTACAAGATGCACTGCAGCAACTCCCCTGTGCCCATTGGTGGCAGCTCCCCAAAGTCATACCCTCTCTTTAATCCTACCCCAGGCTTCTCAAACCCTCTTCCCCTCCTCCCCGCCGCCACCGCCACCTCACTCGCTCAATGGGGACTGGCGGCCAGGCTTTGCCAAAACCATAGACATACCAATGGCCTCCACTCAAAGCTGCCGCTGCTGGGATGAGACTTGGATTGGCTGGCAGATCTCGAAGACAGGACATGCTCTGCCACGCTTACCTGGTGAATTTGTGTATCATATCATAGAAATTATGGGGTTTACCATGCAGAAGGAGGCCATTTGGCCCATCGAGTCTACACCAGCTCTTGGAAAGAGCGCCCCACTTAAGCCCACACCTCCACTCTATCCCCATGACTCAGTAACCTTACCTTACCTTTTGGACACTAAGGGCAATTTAGCATGGCCAATCCACCTAACCTGCACACTTTTGGACTGTGGGAGGAAACCGGAGGAAACCGGAGCACCTGGAAAAAATCCATGCAGACACGGGCAGAATTCCTATACTCCATTCCATTTTCTATAGATATGTCAGGAATAAAAGAATGACTAGGGTAAGAGTAGGGCCAGTCAAGGACAGTAGTGGGAAGTTGTACTTGGAGCCCGAGGAGATAGGAGAGGTGCTAAATGAACATTTTTCGTCAGTATTCACACAGGAAAAAGACAATGTTGTCGAGGAGAATACTGAGATTCAGGCTACTAGACTAGACGGCCTTGAGGTTCATAAGGAGGAGGTGTTAATAATTCTGGAAAGTGTGAAAATAGATAAGTCCCCTGGGCCGGATGGGATTTATCCTTGGATTCTCTGGGAAGCTAGGGAGGAGATTGCTGAGCCTTTGGCTTTGATCTTTAAGTCACCTTTGTCGCCAGGAATAGTGCCAGAAGACTGGAGGATAGCAAATGTTGTCCCCTTGTTCAAGAAGGGGAGTAGAGACAACCCCGGTAACTATAGACCAGTGAGCCTTACTTCTGTTGTGGGCAAAATCTTGGAAAGGTTTATAAGAGATAGGGTGTATAATCATCTGGAAAGGAATAATTTGATTAGACATAGTCAACACGGTTTTGTGAAGGGTAGGTTGTGCCTCACAAACCTTATTGAGTTCTTTGAGAAGGTGACCAAAGAGGTGGATGAGGGTGAGGCAGTTGATGTGATGTATATGGATTTCAGAAAAGCGTTTGATAAGGTTCCCCACGGTAGGCTACTGCAGAAAATACGGAAACATGGGATTCAGGAAGGTTTAGCAGTTTGGATCAGAAATTGGCTAGCTCGAAGAAGACAAAGGGTGGTGGTTGATGGGAAGTGTTCAGACTGGAGTCCAGTTACTAGTGGTGTACCACAAGGATCTGATTTGGGGCCACTGCTGTTTGTCATTTTTATAAATGACCTGGAGGAGGGCGTAGAAGGATGGGTGAGTAAATTTGTAGATGACACTAAAGTCGGTGGAGTTGTGGACAGTGCGGAAGGATGTTACAAGTTACAGAGGGACATAGATAAGCTGCAGCGCTGGGCTGAGAGGTGGCAAATGGAGTTTAATGCAGAAAAGTGTGAGGTGATTCATTTTGGTAGGAATAACAGGAAGACAGAGTACTGGGCTAATGGTAAGATTCTTGGCAGTGTTGATGAGCAGAGATCTCGGTGTCCATGTACATAGATCCCTGAAAGTTGCCACTCAGGTTGAGAGGGTTGTTAAGAAGGCATACGGTGTGTTAGCTTTTATTGGTAGAGGGATTGAGTTTCGGAGCCATAAGATCATGTTGCAGCTGTACAAAACTCTGGTGCGGCCGCATTTGGAGTATTGCGTGCAATTCTGGTCGCCGCATTATAGGAAGTATGTGGAAGCATTGGAAAGGGTGCAGAGGAGATTTACCAGAATGTTGCCTGGTATGGAGGGAAGATCTTATGAGGAAAGGCTGAGGGACTTGAGGCTGTTTTCATTAGAGAGAAGGTTAAGAGGTGACTTAATTAAGGTATACAAGATGATCAGAGGATAGGATAGGGTGGACAGTGAGAGCCTTTTTCCTCGGATGGTGATGTCTAGCACGAGGGGACATAGCTTTAAATTGAGGGGAGATAGATATAAGACAGATGTCAGAGGTAGGTTCTTTACTCAGAGAGTAGTAAGGGTGTGTAATGCCCTGCCTGCAACAGAAGTGGACTCGCCAACACTAAGAGCATTCAAATGGTCATTGGATAGACATATGGACGATAAGGGAATAGTGTAGATGGGCTTTAGAGTGGTTTCACAGGTCGGCGCAACATCGAGGGCCGAAGGGCCTGTACTGCGCTGTAACGTTCTATGTTCTATACTCCACACCAGCCTCTTACTGCAATATCTCTCTGAAATGTTCTTGCTCTGTTAAATGTTAGGGTTGAATGGGCTGGTTTAGCACAGGGCTAAAGAGCTGACTTTTAAAGCAGACCAAGGCAGGCCTGCAGCACGGTTCAATTCCCGTACCAGCCTCCCCGAACAGGCGCCGGAATGTGGCGACTAGGGGCTTTTCACAGTAACGTCATTTGAAGCCCACTTGTGACAACAGCGATTTTCATTTCATTTTTTTCATTTCATTTTATCTGCACTGTGGGGATTCTATGGATTCTAACAATGGACGAACTACATGTACTAGATCCTTACGGTACAGTAACAACTCCCCCTCTGTTTGTCAGCTAAAGCCAAATAGGAGCCAAATCCTGGAAACATGTAACAATAATTTATCTTAAGAATTATAACATGATTTTCAATCAAAACTGTTTTTTTCTTCTCCAGCATTCCTTAATACTTAATGGCCAAGAATATTAAGAATGTTATTCCTGACCTTGTTAGAGCCATGCCTCTGTTAATGCAACCTCATCATAATCCCATGTGACAACTTGTTATGCATTAATTCTATTCTGGATATCAATGTCCACACAATTAAATACCTCCTTCAACAGTTCTCCTACTTTCTTCATTTTGGCTCCTGCAATTTTTAGGGTATTTTTAATTTGACTGATGTTCACATTTCTCCATCCTCTGATCTCTTTCCTGCTCTGACCTATAATTTTCTGATTGCCCTTATTCTTGTCAAATTAGATTAAATTCTCTTGTTCTGTATTTAATAATAATCTTTGTTAGTGTCACAAGTAAGCTTACGTTAGCATTGCAATGAAGTTACTGTGAAATGTCTCTAGTCGCCACACTAGGGCGTCTGTTCAGGTACACAGAGGGAGAATGCAGAATGTCCAATTCACCTAACAAGCATGTCTTTCGGGACTTGTGGGAGGAACCCGGAGCACCCAGAGGAAACCCATGCAGACACGGGGAGAACGTGCAGACTCCACACAGACAGTGACCCCAGCTAGAAATCGAACCCGGGCACCTGGTGCTGTGAAGCAACAGAGCTACCCACTGTGATACCATGCCACCACTTGTTAACATCTCCATGAGAACATTACTCCCGGCTCCCAGACGTGATCTCAATGTCCCAAGAACTTAAAACCTGCCATCCTGTGCCACCTCTACAGCCATACATTTACCTGCACTCTCTTCTATGTACCAGCACATGGCATTAGAGCATTCCCAAGATGATCCCTTTGAGATCCTGTTTCACCTTTGTCCCTTTGTATCATGGGTTCCACCATGGGTCGGTCATGACTTGTGGCAGACATATAGAACATTACAGCGCAGTACAGGCCCTTCGGCCCATGATGTTGCACCGAAACAAAAGCCATCTAACCTACACTATGCCATTATCATCCATATGTTTATCCAATAAACTTTTAAATGCCCTCAATGTTGGCGCGTTCACTACTGTTGCAGGTAGGGCATTCCACGGCCTCACTACTCTTTGTGTAAAGAACCTACCTCTGACCTCTGTCCTATATCTATTACCCCTCAGTTTAAAGCTATGTCCCCTCGTGCCAGCCATTTCCATCCGCGGGAGAAGGCTCTCACTGTCCACCCTATCTAACCCCCTGATCATTTTGTATGCCTCTATTAAGTCTCCTCTTAACCTTCTCTCCAACGAAAACAACCTCAAGTCCATCAGCCTTTCCTCATAAGATTTTCCCTCCATACCAGGCAACATCCTGGTAAATCTCCTCTGCACCCGCTCCAAAGCCTCCACGTCCTTCCTATAATGCGGTGACCAGAACTGTACGCAATACTCCAAATGCGGCCGTACCAGAGTTTTGTACAGCTGCAACATGACCCCCTGACTCCGGAACTCAATCCCTCTACCAATAAAGGCCAACACTCCATAGGCCTTCTTCACAATCCTATCAACCTGGGTGGCAACTTTCAGGGATCTATGTACATGGACACCTAGATCCCTCTGCTCATCCACATTTCCAAGAACTTTACCATTGGCCAAATATTCCGCATTCCTGTTATTCCTTCCAAAGTGAATCACCTCACACTTCTCTACATTAAACTCCATTTGCCACCTCTCAGCCCAGCTCTGCAGCTTATCTATATCCCTCTGTAACCTGCTACATTCTTCCACACTGTCGACAACACCACCGACTTTAGTATCGTCTGCAAATTTACTCACCCACCCTTCTGCGCCTTCCTCTAGGTCATTGATAAAAATGACAAACAGCAACGGCCCCAGAACAGATCCTTGTGGTACGCCACTTGTAACTGAACTCCATTCTGAACATTTCCCATCAACCACCACCCTCTGTCTTCTTTCAGCTAGCCAATTTCTGATCCACATCTCTAAATCTCCCTCAATCCCCAGCCTCCGTATTTTCTGCAATAGCCTACTGTGGGGAACCTTATCAAACGCTTTGCTGAAATCCATATACACCACATCAACTGCTCTACCCTCGTCTACCTGTTCAGTCACCTTCTCAAAGAACTCGATAAGGTTTGTGAGGCATGACCTACCCTTCACAAAGCCATGCTGACTATCCCTGATCATATCATTCCTATCTAGATGATTATAAATCTTGTCTCTTATAATCCCCTCCAAGACTTTACCCACTACAGACGTGAGGCTCACCGGTCTATAGTTGCCGGGGTTGTCTCTGCTCCCCTTTTTGAACAAAGGGACCACATTTGCTATCCTCCAGTCCTCTGGCACTATTCCTGTTGCCAATGATGACATAAAAATCAAAGCCAAAGGTCCAGCAATCTCTTCCCTGGCCTCCCATAGAATCCTAGGATAAATCCCATCAGGCCCCGGGGACTTATCTATTTTCAGCCTTTCCAGAATTGCCAGCACCTCTTCCCTACGTACCTCAATGCCATCTATTCTAATAGCCTGGGTCTCAGCATTCTCCTCCACAACATTATCTTTTTCCTGAGTGAATACTGACGAAAAATATTCATTTAGTACCTCTCCTATCTCTTCAGACTCCATACACAACTTCCCATCCCTGTCCTTGACTGGTCCTACTCTTTCCCTAGTCATTCGCTTATTCCTGACATACCTATAGAAAGCTTTTGGGTTTTCCTTGATCCTTCCTGCCAAATACTTCTCATGTCCCCTCCTTGCTCGTCTTAGCTCTCTTTTTAAATCCTTCCTTGCTACCTTGTAGCTATCCATCGCCCCAACTGAAACTTCACACCTCATCTTCACATAGGCCTCCTTCTTCCTCTTAACAAGAGATTCCACTTCTTTGGTAAACCACGGTTCCCTCGCTCTATGCCTTCCTCCCTGCCTGACCGGTACATACTTATCAAGAACACGCAGTAGCTGATCCTTGAACAAGCTCCACTTATCCAGTGTGCCCAACACTTGCAGCCTACTTCTCCACCTTATCCCCCCCAAGTCACATCTAATGGCATCATAATTGCCCTTCTCCCAGCTATAACTCTTGTCCTGCGGTGTATACTTATCCCTTTCCATCATTAACGTAAACGTCACCGAATTGTGGTCACTGTCCCCAAAGTGCTCTCCTACCTCCAAATCCAACACCTGGCCTGGTTCATTACCCAAAACCAAATCCAACGTGGCCTCGCCTCTTGTTGGCCTGTCAACATATTGTGTCAGGAAACCCTCCTGCACACACTGTACAAAAAACGACCCATCTAATGTACTCGAACTATATCTTTTCCAGTCAATATTTGGAAAGTTAGTCTCCCATAATAACTACCCTGTTACTTTCGCTCTTATCCAGGATCATCCTCGCCATCCTTTCCTCTACATCCCTAGAACTATTTGGAGGCCTATAGAAAACTCCCAACAGGGTGACCTCTCCTTTCCTGTTTCTAACCTCAGCCCATACTACCTCGGAAGATGAGTCCCCATCTAGCATCCTCTCCGCCACTGTAATACTGCTCTTGACTAGCAGCGCCACACCTCCCCCTCTTTTGCCTCCTACTCTGAGCTTCCTAAAACACCTAAACCCGGAACCTGCAACATCCATTCCTGTCCCTGCTCTATCCATGTCTCCGAAATGGCCACAACATCGAAGTCCCAGGTACCAACCCATGCTGCCAGTTCCCCTACCTTATTTTGTATACTCCTGGCATTGAAATAGACACACTTCAAACCACCTACCTGAACACTGGCCCCCTCCTGCGACATCAAATCTGTGCTCCTCACCTCTATACTCTCATTCTCCCTTACCCTAAAACTACAATCCAGGTTCCCATGCCCCTGCTGCATTAGTTTAAACCCCCCCAAAGAGCACTAACAAATCTCCCCCCCCAGGATATTTGTGCCCCTCAGGTTCAGATGTAGACCATCCTGTCTGTAGAGGTCCCACCTTCCTCAGAAAGAGGGGAAGTTATCCAGAAATCTGAATCCCTCCCGCCTGCACCATCCTTGTAGCCACGTGTTTAATTGCTCTCTCTCCCTATTCCTCATCTCACTATCACGTGGCACGGGCAACAACCCAGAGATAACAACTCTGATGGTTCTAGTTCTGAGCTTCCATCCTCGCTCCCTGGAAGCCTGCCTGACATCCCTGTCCCCTTTCCTACCCATGTCGTTAGTGCCTATGTGGACCACGACTTGGGGCTGCTCTCCCTCCCCCTTAAGGACCCGGAAAACACGATCCGAGACATCACGTACCCTTGCACCTGGGAGGCAACATACCAAACGTGAGTCTCTCATGCTCCCACAAAATCTCCTATCTGTGCCCCTGACTATCGAGTCCCCAATTACTAATGCTCTGCTCCTCTCCCCCCTTCCCTTCTGAGCAACAGGGACAGACTCCGTGCCAGAGGCCAGTACCCCATGGCTTACCCCGTCCCCCCCACAAGAATCCAAAGCGGTATACTTGTTTCTCAGGGGAACGACCGCAGGGGATCCCTGCACTGACTGCTTCTTCCCAGTCCCTCTTACAGTTACCCATCTATCTCCAATCTTTGGTGTAACTAATTCTCTAAAGCTGCTATCTATGACCCCCTCTGCCTCCCGAATGATCCGAAGTTCTTCCAACTCCAGCTCCAGTTCCCTAACTCGGTCTTGGAGGAGCTGGAGATGGCAGCACTTCCTGCAGGTAAAATCAGCAGGGACACTAACGGCATCCCTCACCTCAAACATCCTGCAGGAGGAACATTGCACTCCCTTCCCTGCCATCCCTCTAACTTTCTACCAAGATCTGGCTAACAACTAAATTTTAAAAAAAATTTAAATAATAATAATAATAAAATATGGTACTTACCTCACACCAAAGGGTCTTATTATTAGGTTAGAGGAGGAGGGCGGGTGGGAGACACTACACGTGTAGTGTCTCGGGTTTCCTCTCCACCAGAATTTATTGGTGAGGGACTTCCCAGAAGTCCGCGGTCATATCAGACACAGAGCGGAGAAAGGCTGAGGGGGTATATGATTGGGGGCTGGATTCTCAGCCCCGCCGCGCCACATTTCTGCCCCGATCCGCCGGCGGGATTCTCCGTTACGCCGGCCGGTCAATGGGGTTTCCTATTGTGGGGCAGCCCCACGCCGTCGGGAAACCCCCGGGCGCCGACAAAACGGAGAATCACACTGGCGGAGAATTCCGCCCGAGGTGTACAAGACTACGAGGGGTTTGGACAGGGTAATTAGGAAGGAGCTGTTCCCCTTGATTGAGGGGTCAATCAGAAAGGGACACAGTTTTAGGGTGAGGGGCAGGAGATTCCGAGGGGATTTGAGAAAAAGCTTTTTCACTCAGAGGGTGGTGAGAATCCAGAATTCACTGCCTGGGAAGGTAGTGGAGGCTGCAAACATTACAACCTTTAAAAAGCACTTGGGTTAGCACTTGAAACACCATCACATTCAAGAATATGGGACTTGTGCTGGAAAGTGGGATTAGCGTGGGTTTAGGGGTTGTTATGGTCGGTGCAGACTCGATGGGTTGAAGGGCGTTTTCTGGGCTATACGACTCTCTGACTCTCTATCACAATTCATGATAATAAATTTATTAGGCACCTTAAAGCATGAAACATTTCAATATCATAGAATAAATGGCATTGTTATGTAATGGTGTTTTGAACCGCTTAATGTGTATGAACATCTTAGTGCTGGAATTATTTTGGGCACCTTTCTGTTCACAGTTCTGGAGACATACTCGTAAAATGATTTAAGTAACTGAATCACGATTGAGATGTGAGATTACTGTTTTCTTGGCAGTCTAAATACATTCCTGACACTCCGATTGCATTTCTGACAGTCCGATTGTGTTCCTGACAGCCGGATTGCATTCCTGACAGTCCGATTGGATTTCTGACAGTCGGAATATTTTACGGACAGACAAGATTGCGTTCCTGTCAGGTGCACTGCGTTCTTGATTCGGAAAGTGTGTTTCTAACAGTTGGATCGCGTGCCTGGGATTGTGCTTTACCGTCTCCCACGCAAAAGTCCGAACAAGGGGCCTTGTCGGCATTTCACACTTCATCCAGATCTACAGAAATGTGGGAAAGTCAAAAATTGCATTGTTTTAAGTTATTTGTGGTTCTATTTCGCCTTTGAAAGGCTGAGTAGAAGATTTACTTTTTAAAACATACTGTGTGCTCCATTTTAAATGTTCCCTCTATTTATTTAATGTCCCAGCAAATTGAACAGATCAGCCACCTGCTCACAGACAGGCCTCAGTTAGGCTGCACTATATTGATCCACACCTAGTGACCCAACCGTTCTGTCTGCAACAAGCCTTGAAACACCGCTGGAACTTTCTCCAACAGTCCAGCTGGCATTAAAATAATTGAAACCCGACAGTGCAGAGGTCTGCACTGACCCTCTGAAAGAGCACCCTACCTAGGCCCACTCTACCACCCTATCCCCGTCATCATGTAACCTCGCCTAACCTGCACATCTTTGGACACTAGGGGGCAATTGATCATGGCCAATCCACCTAATCTGCACATCTTTGGACACTAGGGGGCAATTGATCATGGCCAATCCACCTAACCTGCACATCTTTGGACTGTGGGTGGAAACCGCAGACACAGGGAGAATGTGCAAACATCACACAGTCAACCAAGGTCGGAATCAAATGCACCCCTGGCGCTGTGAGGTAGCAGTGCTAACCACTGTGCCACCGTGCCGCCCCATTTGGAGCTAAATGGGTTGGGGGTAATCAAATGCAGATCTTTCAGTCTGCAGGGCAGGATTGTGGAGTGTTAACTACTCCTGTCAGACATCTCACGAGCGCCAGAGTGTCTCACTCCCCTCTCCTCGTTCTGACATGCCACCGCTGTATTGCTTCCACCGGAATGAAGATACAGTCTGTGACTGATCATATAATAAACGGTTATTATATTGCAATTTGATTAGTTGTGTATGCGAAGCGTGGATGAGAATAGAATGGACAGATTCATTTCAAATTGATCCGTAATGTGCATGAAATTGTTGGAGAAATGCCAGCGAGTTTATGGTAAGTAGATGCTAGTCCGACACTCAACTAAAGCAACTTAAATTGACTTATGTTAATAAGAGGAAAAATCCTGTCAGTCTGAGTTGACTGATTTCTCATTATTCTTCAACTAACCCAGGCCTGACTCACTTCTGAAGCTTAGGAAACCCTCTTCATGATGAGAATGCTTTGAAAACTGTGCATCATCTGATTTCCTTTAAGTGTGAAAGTGCTGTTAAAAAAAACACGCAAGAAATGAGAGAATCCGGCCGAACATTGGGATGTGGTGAAATTGATCATTCCTGGCATTGCAGGATGGGCAATAATGAATCAGTTTGTCTACGCTAATTTCAATCCCGGAGAAAATTGGCAAGATTGTTATGGTGCAGAAGAAGGCCATTCGCCCCATTGGCCCATGGTGGCTGCGCCGGATGGAAGAGAGAGAACAATTTACCATTGGCTGTTTTTCACAGTCTTATACTGAACTTTAATGCTGGAACAAATGTTTGCGCACTTTATATATATATATATATCTATATGTTTTTTGTAAACTTAGAATACCCAATTATTTTTTTTCCAATTAAGGGCCAACTTAGCATGGCCAATCCACCTATCCTGCACATCTTTGGGATGTGCGGGTGAGACCCACGCAGACACTGGGAGAATGTGCAAACTCCACACGGACAGTGATCCGGGGCCGGGATAGAACCCGGGTCCTCGGCAGCAGTGCTAACCACTGCACCACCGTGCTGCCCTAGTTTATACATATAATATATATATATATATATATATTAACACATTACATTTATTTATGTGGTTATAAGCAATATAAATTGTCATACTTTGTCTCAGGTGCCCTGATCTTCCTGGACAATACATGACTGCTTGAAAATGACTGGGCTGAAGTGCATTGAATTCTCCACTGCTGTCTCTTTGGAACTAACACTTGAATTCAGTCCCATATCCCACCTGGTTGACAATTATGCACCTTCTGAAGTCGCCTAGCCAACCCGTCAGCTGTACAAAATGTGACAAAGAATTACTGGGGGAGGCGATGGCGCAGTGGTATTGTTACTGGACTGCTAACCCAGAGTCCCAGGGTAATGCTCCAGGGACCCAGGTTTGAATCCCAACACAACAGAAGGTGAATTCAGAATTCAATATATTTTAAAAATCTAGAATTAGGAGGCTGATGATCACTATGAAACCATTGTCAAGTGTCGTAAAAACTTATCTGGTTCACTCATGTCCTTTAGGGAAGGAAATCTGTTGTCCTTACCTGGTCTGGCCTATATGTGACTCCAGACCCACAACAATGTGGTTGATTCTTAAAAGCTCTCTGAAATAGCCAAGCGAACCACTCAGTTTAAAGGCAATTAGGAATGGGCATCAAACGCTGGCCCAGCCAATGAGACCCACATCCCGTGAAAGAACTTTAAAAAAATCAGGTGTGGTTGTGTGAAAATGCTCCTGAGAAAATTGTATTGTAATTGAAAAGAAATTACAACTGGGTGGGACAGAATAATGGAGTTTCGAAGTTTGACAGATATTCTGATGGAATATTCCAACTGCACTGGGCTTGGAGCAAGCATTTATGCAAAAGTTTACGAGAAAAAAAATCAGACATGATGGGTGGCAGCAGTGGGCTCGATGAACTAAATGTTACTTTGATATTTTGCTGTGAACAATTCACTCAAATTAGTTATTGAATCTTACACAGAAACAGCTTAGAGCAAACTCCTACTGGCGTTGCTTTTTGTGTGAGCTGAATATTGAACACCATTCGTGTTATATTCTCTACTCTTTTTAATCACCTAGTTTTATTATTTATTATTTTTTATTTATTAGATCCACTAAAAAAGTTAACATTCAATGCAGCATAACAGAACGGATTTGGGAAATAAAGTTGTTCTGTATATTATGTTACGTGCTAGGAATTAATGTTCACAGCTGCACTTGAGCCTGTAGCAGGCTGCATGGCGATATGAAAGATAAAGGGTGCGATTTACCGGGGGAAAATAGGGCCCTGTTTTGGGCGCGAATAGTGGGCGGTTTCTAGGAGCTTGCAGCACCGAGAACGACCTCACTATCAAACGGGACTTTGTTTTTTGGGAGGGGAGCCTCTATGGGGAACTCCCTGTCGAGGCTGCACTTACCTTCATGACTTAGCTCGTCAGTGCAGGAAGAGATTGGGCGCTATTTTTAAATGCCACCCTGAACTCTTGACCCGTCACAGTGGTCTCCGGACCCCCCAACACCCCAATTTTCCAATTATGGGTACTCGAGCCCCCCTCACACCATCTCATAAGGGTAGGGCAACCCCCCAGGCCCGATCCCCGGCACGGTCAACCTGGCACCCAGGTACCTTGGCACTGCCAGCCTGGCACCCTGGCAGGGTGGCAGTGTTAGGGTGTCCAGGTGGCACTGCCGGGGGTGTCTAGGTGGCAGTGTGAAGATGCCAGGCTGGCATCATAATGCCAGGGTACCACTCTGCCCAGAGCCCAACCACACGGAGACCTTCAATCGCCTGGGAAACCACCCCAAGTGCCATTACGCCTGGCCCCTGTTTGTGGAAACCACTGCTAAGCGATGTCTCCCAGGGGTGGACATTCAATCCTGGGCCTTGGGATATTCTGGCACAGACATATTTAAGTGAAGCTAACTGTTCACTTAAATATGCAAATCTGGATCCTGCCCAGTGAGGGCGAGGTCCAGGTCGCGACATCTCATGGATCTTGTTAGATCTCGCAAGGTGTCCCGATAGTCACAAATCCCGCGAGAGTCAGGCACGACGAGGCCATACAATCATGCCAAAGAGTTTCTGATCTTTTGAAACCATTGTTGATTATCATAAAAACCCACTTGGTTCACTACTCCATTTTAGGTAAGGAAATCTGCCATCCTTACCCGGCCTGGCCTACATGTGACTCCAAATACACAGCAATGCGGTTGATCCTTAAACGGCCCCTCTGAAATGGACGAGCAAATCACTCAGTTCAAGGGTAATTAGGGATGGGCAACAAATGCTGACCCAGAGAGTGACACCTACATCCCATGAAAGAAAAATGAAAAAACATCAGCACTGACGGCTTACTGTTACTTTATTAAAGTGGTAGTGGGCAGCTTAAACCTCCTGATGATGGGCAGGACATGGGAGCTTCAATTGGCTACAATGTAAAACCTGACACCAACTTCCAGTTGCGTGGTGGTGGATTTGGGCACGTCCGGGTGGCTGCTCTGGAGCGGCGGCGAGGTCGCTGGTTTCATATTTCAGGTGCTGTTCCTCACATTTTGACAGCCATTTAAATCCGTCAACTGTGGGCAGTGTTTGAGCCAAGAGCTGCTGGATACAGGAGCAGAAGATCACCCTCCCTCTGGGCTCCTCGAGCAGCCACCATCGGCTGACAACCCCAGAACCAAAGGTGCAACCACTTCCAGTGCCTCCCCCCCCCCCCAACCTCTCCCCTCCCAACGGCTGGTCCAAAACCCCACAGAAAGTGCTCAAAGTTTCCTGGTCGCCAATGATCCTTAGCTGTGGCCTTTGGCAACGGACGTTACTGTGCGGCTGCCAGCCACTTGCTCAATCTGACTGGCTGCCGGGCATGAACCAGAATCAAAGAATGATAATGAAACAATGCCAGTTAATTGACATGATCTCTGCAGTGATGCCGCTTCCGGGTTTTGCTCCTGCCCACTGCCTCATTATTGGGGCTGAAGTATCAATGTTGGAGTGTTACCCCTGCTGGCATAAAGTTGAATGTTGAATTCCTGAAGTTAGACTCAGCTGGTGTCTGTCATCATTACTGTTCCCAACTTTTGTGTGGAAATGGAAAGGGATCCCAAAAAAAGAACTGTTGAAACAGGAACAAAATCCAAATCCAAATCATAAAGTAAAGCAGAATTGTCACAGCTGGTAGTGGGACCTTGGCTAAAATATGACAAGTATCCCTGCACTAAACTAGAAATGAAAAGGAAATGTTCATTCACTGTGGGTAAAGTGTTTCTGAATCTTCCAAAGATGTTGCTTATTCAGGCAGAACTTAGGTGACCTTGAAAGCACCTGGACGGACATTAGTTCAGAAGATGCGTCACGGACATAATAACAACACAATTTAAAATTTTCCCCAGAGCAGGTGGGGAAAGAGTTTAGCAAACTTAAAGTTAGGGAGTCGAGGGTGGAATGGATGGAGAGAAGAGACGGGAATAGAATGGGGGGTGAGGAGGGTTGAATGGGGGGAGGGTAGAATGGGGATAGGGGAGGGTAGAATGAGGGAGGCGAAGGCTGAATGGGGGAGGGTAGAATGGGGAGAGGGGTGGGTTGAACAGGAGGGGGAACAGAGGGTCGAAAGGAGGAGGGGAGGGTTGGATAGGGAGAGTGGCATGGGGAGGTTTGCTTCGAATGGGGGATGGGTCGAATTGATGGAGGGGAGGGGGTCGAATTGATGGAGGGGAGGGGGTCAAATTGATGGAGGGGAGGGTTGAATGGGGGAAGGGGAAGGTCGAATGGGGGAGTGGAGGGTTGAATGAGGGAGAGGAGGGTTGACTTGTGGTTTGAATTTTGGGAGGTGAGTCGAGAATCGAATGGGGGAGGGCTGAGTTGAATTGGGGAGAGATTTGAGGGCCAAATGGAGGAGGGCAGGGCTAAAGGGGAGGGGAGTCAATGGTCGAATGTGGAGGTGGGGAGGGTAGAATGGGGGAGGTGAGGGTCGGTAGGGAGGGGAGTCCAGGGTCGAATGGGGGAAGGGGAGAGTCGAATTGGGGAGGTGAAGGGCCGAAAGGGGGGGAGAGAAGAGTGGAGGGTCGAATACGGCATTTCCTTGGTCAGCCTTTTGTTGCTGCGAGTATTTATAAATGAGACTGGTGGAAAGGAGAGAGAAGCAGCAGGGCAATAAATCTGTGCAATCTGTTTGGGATTTACACATTTTTGAAGTGTTTGGCCATGGAGAGTTTGTCAGTGCGATGTAGAATATATCAAAAGGCCCAAATTAACGAAACAATATCAGCTGAACATCAGCAATTTCGCATCATTGATTGAATGAAAGAGGCAGAGACTGGATCGCAATTGTTAGCCAGCCCTGGTTATTTTACTCACTGGTACAGGGTGCAGAGAGAAGGTCAGAAGCAGATCGGTAATATTTGGTATCGCACTGGCAGAAGAGAGCAGCCATCATCTCAGAGTGGCTGTGAAGAGGGCATTTAGCACAGAGCTGGTCTCCAGAGCTCGATTTGAAGAATCCAGGCTCGCAGGCTGAAATAAAATTAAATGTATATCACAATATCATCCTTTGACAAAACCACCAATCACCTCAATTACCCATTTCAATCAATCTCAGAACACTTTCTGCTTCAAAAGGCTGCTGCATTTTCATTGATTAATTAACATTTTATCAGAGTAGCAAGTCTGTGGAGACCTGTGAATAATTTGTATCTCCATTATGTATTTAAACAACACGCTGATTCCATTGATGATTGTTTAAATCTCCACAGGGCTGAGCATGTGTTCCTTTAAGTCTGCTCCGTACTGCAAGTTACTGTAGGCCGAGCGTGGGAGTCAAAAAGGGGAGTGGATTCACACGGAGGTAACACTGGCTGACTTCAGCAGTGCATGGCTCAGAGTAAATTTTGAAAAGAAATTCCATTAAAGGGGCAATTTAGTGTGGCCAATCCATCTTTGGGTTGTGGGGGTGAGACCCATGCAGACACGGGGAGAAGGTGCAAACTCCATACGGACAGTGACCCGGGGCCAAGATCGAACACGGGCCCTCGGCGCCGTAAGGCAGCAGTGCTAACCACTTCGTCACCGAGCCACCCAGACTCAGAGTAAATGGGACACACTCCAACTCAGCCAGCCAGGCCATGTCACAAGGCAAAACAATTTATTCTCTCAGCCTCCGATAAATCCCCGTGAGATTAAGGAATTTCTAGATAGTCGATTTTTCCAATCCCCAGCCCAGTGGTACAGAACTCTAAAGGGGGGTGGGGGGTGGGAAGGGGGTGGGGAGGGAGGTAGGGGGGGGGGGGGGGTGGGGGTGGGGGGGGGGGGGGGGGAGAGGGTTAAACCTGGAAGAAAGATGGAGAGGGTGCTCAGGCACATCAGTAACCACCGCTGAACACCAAGGCTCACAATGTTAACTCCAGCCACGTCTTCACCAGATGGATAATCCACTACTGTAGAAATGAGGCAGAGGCTTTATTAACCTATTTTAAATTCCACTAACCCTCTCTGTTGGGAATGATTGGAATACCAGTGGGGTACGATGGAAAATCATGCAGTTCTGTAGCTACCTGGAAAGATAGGATAGTTGATGGGATCACCTCTGGGCTATTTCGGGGGGAGGGTGGGGTGGGGAGGATTTGAATTTGAGGGTGAGGGAGTGAGCCCATGGATGGGGAAATCTAAGAGAAGTATAATAAACATAACTATTGGGGACTTTTCAGGCCTTGGCTCTTCTTCCCGCCATGCTAACCTGGTTTAAAAACATTTTCCCACCCTGGCCATCAGTTAAAAGCGCAGTCAGGGCCCAAAGCCGTCATCAAAACTTCATATGTGTGTGCAATGTAAACATAAAACGCTGGATAAACTCAACAGGTCTGGCAGCATCTGTGGAGATCGAAACAGAGTTCACAGTCGCTGGGAGCAGAGTTGAATTGAGTCCAACGTCTTAACCACTTGGCCATCTCACTTGTGCGAGACAGTGACAGAGTATTAAAACATTTTTTTTAGAGTATCCAATTATTTTTTTTTCCAATTAAGGGGCAATTTAGCGTGGCCAATCCACCTAACCTGCACATCTTTGGGTTGTGGAGGTGAAACCCACGCAGACATGGGGAGAATGTGCAAACTCCACACGGACTGTGACCCAGGGCCGGGATTCAAACCCGGGTCCTCAGCGCCGCAGTCCCAGTGCTAACCACTGCGCCACATGCCGCCCTTGACAGTAACAGAGTTAACGGTTCAAGTCCGTACAACCCTGCTATGGACTCAAAATGTTAACTCTGTTTCTCTCTCCACAGATGCTGTCAACATTTTCTGTTTTTATTTCAGATTTCCAGCATCTGCAGTATTTTGCTTTTATACACATGCGGCGCCTGCTCTTGGAAGCTGCTTTTTATCATCTGAACAGGTTAAAATTGAGAACACTGAAAGCTCTCCGCATGGTACCTGGCTGATTTCAACAGGCCTCACAGCGCAACAGTAGGATTACGACTGTCCCCCTCCATGAAGCTGTCCTCCCTGACGATGAAGACAAGCATAATGGAGATTTCAGGGAACAGAAACTTTCCTCCCAGTTCCACAAGACAATCAATCAAACAGCTCCCCTCCACCGGCTGTGGTAACTTGGGCAGGCATCGGAAGAGGAACAGGCTGTTCCCCAGGGTTTGTGATTAAACCAGTAACCATAGCGATGAGACAAAGCTTCTGACTTGTGCCAGTTTTGATCTGAGAACGGCTGTCCTGGTCGGGGGAAAGTTGGAACGGTTTGATTTTGCTTTGAAAGATTACGAGTTGCATATCTCTGATCCTGAATGGAAGACTAACGGCAGGTGATCAGTCAGTGCCTGGGTTCTGTTTTCACAATCTGCGGATCAATTATTCATGAGAAGAGTCAAAATATTTAAACTGCAGCAAACAACTCAAAATGATGGGGGGAGGAATCGCTGGCTGTTTGATTTGTGTTGTGTGCGATTGATGGATGCACAAAGCTTCCTCCTGTCATCTCCACATGGCGGTCAGGGAACAGACTGAAACATCAGTCATAACCAGCTCCTCACTTTCACTACATTACATTCCCACAAACCAAAGAAGATTCAGGCGCAGGTTGGGAGAGATACATTCTCATTGGCCAAGATTTTTAGAATGGCAGGGTCATCCTTCCCGCCATCTGAAAAGTTGGCAGAGAACACATCTCCGCTGGTACTGCCCACCCCGCAGCGACTTCACATTCCAACGACCATTAACTGGCTTGAGACAAACCTTCCACCCCTCGCTTGTGAGGAAGTTTGGCCTCCAAGGCTGCAGTGGACAGAGCCAAAATCCAGGGAGTCCAGGACCAGGTAAGTGTGGGAGCTCAGGGTGGGAAGGGGGAAGTGAGGCCCAGAGGAGTGGGCGGAGGGAGCAGACGTGTTGGTAAGCTGGTGATGGGTGGGGGCTAGGGAGCCCCCGTTGGAGTCAGACCTTTCGAAGGGTGCGCGATGTTAAAGCAGGGCTGCTAATTGAGACAACCCCCATCCCTGAACTGCTCCCCCCAGCCTGAAAATTAAGGCTAGGTGGGAAACGCCTCTTAAGTGGACAATAATTGGCCATTTCAGGCTTTGATTGATACAAAGGTCAGTTGCAGGCCTGAACTTCGCCTGTGCAAGCGGAATATTTTCATCCCAGAAAGTGTATGGTGACCCTCCCTTCCCCCTCACTGAGAAAAACCGAGTCATTCTGGAAGGCAGAGCAAAGATAAACATTTTAAGACACAAGGGAACATGGCAAGGCTGAATGGCATTTATTTTAATGCAAGGAATCTTACGGATAAGGCAAGTGAACTGAGAGCATTGATTAATATTTGAGAGTTTATTGCTATCACAGGGACTTGGCTGAAGGAGGGACAGGACTGGTAGCTCAATAGTCCGGGATATAGAATCTTCATGGTGGGGGTGGGGGGGGGGGGTTAAAGGAGGAGTCAATTACTGCAGTGAGGAGAGATGACCTGAAAAGTGTGAAGTGATGGATTTTTTTGGAGGACTAACAATGCAAGGAAATGCACAATGAATGGTAGGACGCTCGTAAGTCCAGAGGAGCTGAGGAATCTTGGAATTCACATCCATAGATCTCTGAAGGCAGCAGGACAGGTAAATAAGGTGGTTAAATGGCATATGGAATACATGCCTTCATTAGCTGTCTTCCAAATTGAACCTTCTCCATTTTGGTTGGTCACAAGCCAGGGTCACCCATGAATTGTTGAGTACGTTTGACGTCTTCAGGGATACTTTGAGGACATCCCTAAAGTGATTCAACTGTCCTCCTGTACCTGCAGCTGGGCTCTGAGTCGAGCAGTTGCTTCAGGAGTCCGGCTCAGACATACAAGTGACATGTCCTGCCTAGCAGAGCAGGTTCTGAGTCATTAGTCCCTCAATACTGGGCAAGTTGGCTTGGGAGAGGATGCGAAGACTACCTTTCCTGTCACCGGATTTGGAGCATCTTGTAAAGGGCTTTAAGGTGCCTGCTGTGGGTTGCCCAGTTTGAGTTAGCTTCCAACAAGGTACCCCAGAAGCAAGGAGCTTTCACAGAATCCACTGGGGAAAGGACGATACGCAGGGACAGAAAGCAGGTTCCAGAAACTATAGAAGAAAGTCCCAGAAACCAGACAGATGGGCGGAAGCAAATTCCAAGAAACGCTTCTGGTCAAAGAAGCAAAGAACAGGAATCTCGGGGGGGAGGGGTGGGGATATCCTGTTCAGTGAAATCAAGAGTGAGGGTCAGAGAGAGAGAGATGAAATGAAATGAAATGAAAATCGCTTATTGTCGCAAGTAGACTTCAATGAAGTTACTGTGAAAAGCCCCTATTCGCCACATTCCGGCGCCTGTTCGGGGAGGCTGTTACGGGAATTGAACCATGCTGCTGGCCTGCCTTGGTCTGCTTTCAAAGCCAGCGATTTAGCCCTGTGCTAAACAGCCCCTAAACAGATTCCATGTTAAATACAGGGCTGTAAAGTGTAGACTTGGAGATATCGGCTTGCAAGAAGCCAGAGATCCAATGCGACCCAAAGGTTAATACAGTCTGTGAAACAGTGATGTGCAAGATTGCATGGGAGCTTGAGTGCCTGTGACAATCCAGAGCAGAGGAATATCAAAAGGAGAGGTGGAAACCCCAGAGTTGGATCCTTGATGAAGGCATCCAAAAGTAAGCGTCCTTTGGGAGAAGATTCCAAGGCACAAAATTCAAGAGCGGAGATTGGAAACCCTTGTGTGGAAGTCAGAGTTCCAGCGAGATCAGTTAGCTCACAGTGAGGCAAACTTTGAGGGGGAACTGATGAGAAATCAGCAGAAGTTGTTTAGATGGAGTCTGCCGCTCTGTTTGAGGGTGACCATATTTCAGCTGTTGGTTTACATGGGCTGTGTACCTCCTGTGAATATTAGAGGAGAAGGTAGATTATTGTAGCTTGTGTTATCCTTACAAATCTATATATATTTGTAATGTTATAGCTGTGATGAATAACCTCAGCTGGTACAGGAATTGAACCTGCGCTGTTGGCCTCACTCTGCATCATGAACCAGCTGACTAGCCAATTGAACTAAGTACAGCAGTAATATTAGTTCGGGATCGTAACACTATTGAGTTTAGTCTCACACGAGAAACCTCTGATGACGGTCTCAATGTTTAAGCGCTTCAGAAATGTGACTGGAGGAGGGATTTAGAGAGGCTGCTGCTTACCTCATCCTGTCCAGCACGATTCTTGGGCGGGATGGGTTCTCCGGTCTACAAGTTGTGTTTTCCTGCATGGAGCGCCCCTGCCGGCAGCGGGATTCTCCATTCCCACAGCTGGGCAATGGGGTTTCCCATTGTGGCCACCCCACGCCGTCGGGAAACCTGGGGGGTGTGCTGCCGGTGGACTGGAGGAGCCCACCGACGGAGAATTCGGCTGCTTATTTGGTAAGACCCTGAAGCTGTCTAAGCAGTTGCCAAATTGGAGATGAGGGAATGTTCCTTTAACCATTAAATTAAAAGCAAAATACTGTGGCTGCTGAAATAAAATGAGAAAATGCTGGAAAAATCCAGTAAGTCTGGCAGCATCAGTGAAGAGAAACAGAGTTAATGTTTTGAGTCTGAATGATTCAAGCTGAATCAACTGGAGATATTAAAAACACCATTTCAATTAACGGCACTTACAGAGTACAAGAGATAGAACGTAAGCATTAAAGAGTCATCAGCGTACTTTGCATGAAAAAAGACGGCTTTGCATTATTAAGTGGCAATTATATGAAATTGAAGACAGAAAAAGTATTTTCATAATTATCTGTGTTGTGCGACCAGCGATCAATGCATTTTCCAAGTAAACCCATTACCTATGATCTCTGTGTATCTACTGCATAATTCATAAAATAATGACTGCATTATCTTAAAAGCTGCAGTGGGAGAGAGGGAGTGTAAATGAGTGTTTGCTTTGACAACTTAATCAACGCAATTTAGTCACAATTGTCTTTTGCTTGAAGGATTTGCTTATTAAATACTCTGTACGTTGGTAATGTTCCATGTAAACTCTGGCCCTAGTCAAGACTTTAAAATGCTGACACAAGATTAGAATCAGTATTGCAACAATGGATCATAATATTGAGGCAAATATTTGGACAACATATCTGCTTGTTGAAGAGTCGCAGATTTTAAAAGCTTGCTTGGCAGCTTACGGTATGTGTGTGTGTGTGTGGAGCCGGCTGATAGATGTGCACAGATTTGATGCAGGGTTGCTCGTGATTTGCTTTTCTCTGTGTGAGGAAAGAGGCTTTGTTTGCAGCATCACTGTTTGCTTGGGGGCATTGGGGCTTTCACAGTGGCTGGTGTTAAGCGCAAGCAATCGTTCAGCCTGTGCACAAGATGGTGGTTTTGTTTTGGCATGGGTTTGGAGATTGGAGCACGAGAGCAGGGCTGTGGGTTCACCTGGATACTGCAGAAGCGATTATCAAACAATGTTTGACACGGAACCAAATAAATAATAATAACCGCTTATTGTCACAAGTAGGCTTCAATGAAGTTACTGTCAAATGCCCCTGGTCACATTCCAGAGCCTGTTCGGGGAGGCAGGTACAGGAATTGAACCCACGCTGCTGGCCTTGATCTGCATTACAAGTCAGCGATTTAGCCCACTGTGCTAAACCAGCCCCTGTAGAAGAGCAAGAGTCTTTTCATAGAAGTAGGTTTTAATTAATGGCTGGCCCTCTCCGGCTTTTGGTATTCCCTGTTGCCAACGGCAACCCACCACCACCAGTGGGCTTCCTGGCGGCGTGGGGTGGCTTCAATGGGAAATCCCAGCGGGAGCAGAGAATCCCGTTGCCAGCGAACTGTGTGCCGCCGAGAGACACACGGCCAGGGGAATCGGAGAAGCCAGCCGAATATTTTTAAAATGGAGATGAAAGGCAAAGAGGTGAGAATTCCAAGCCTAGGGCACAGACAGCTGAGGGCACAGTCCCACAAAGTGTGGAGCAAATAAAATTAGAGATGCACAAGAGGCGAGAATTGGAAGAAAGTAATCATTTTGGAGGCCAATGGGGCAAGAAGAGGTAAATGGGAAAGAGGCCATGGAAGCATTTGGAAACACTGATTAGCATTTTTAAATGGGGCAATGCTGCACGGAGAGTCAGGGTGGGTCAGCAGGCAATGGGAAGGTGAGTGAACCCGACTTGGTGTGGTTTTGGATATGGAGAGCAGAGATTTTGGATGAGCTTCAATTGGTGGACGGTGTGAGGTTATAGAATTACGACAGTGCAGAAGGAGGCCATTCGGCCCATCAATTCTCCACCAACCCTCTGAAAGATCACCCTACCTAGGCCCATGTCCCCACCCTATCCCTGCAATCCAACCTAACCTTTTGGACACGAAGGGGCAATTTATCACGGCCAATCCACCCAACCTGCACTCCTTTGGACTGTGGGAGGAAACCGGAGCACCCGGAGGAAACCCATGCAGACACGGGAGGAAAGTGCAACCTCCACACAGAGAGTCACCCAAGGCCAAAAATGAACCCGGGTCCCTGGCACTGTGAGGTAGCAGTGCTAGCCACTGTGCCACCGTGTTGCCCAGAATGTGTGGGAATTGGTGAGTATCGAGGTAATAAAGGTGTGACTGAATGAGGAGGGTTTCAGCAGCAGATGAACTGAGGCAGAGGTGGAGACAGGTGATGTTACAGAAGGGGAAGTGGGTGGTATATGTCCCGAAGCCCATCCCGGGGTCAAATAGGATGCCAAGGTTACAAACTGTCTATTTCAACCTTCCCAGCCAGGGAAAGGGATGGATTCAGTGACTGGGTAGCAGTGTTTTTAATGGGAACCAAAGGCAATGGCTTTGCCTTTGCAATATTTAATTGGAGCAAAGTTATACTCAGTTAAGAAGCAGTGTGGCAAATCAAATGCAGTGGCGGCAACAAAAGAAGTGTTGTTTTGTAGAGCTGAGTGTCATCAGCGTACATTGTGTTTTTATATGACGATGTCCTAAACTCCCTTCACTGCTGGCCGGGGGGAGAAAGTAGCAACTTGCATTAATATCATGCTCAATTAGGCCCAACAGATTATTTAGAGGTGCAGTCACTGTTGTTAGGATAAACATAGCACTTCATTTTCTTGCAGTAAAGTGCTTCTCGCAATAGGTGGGTGGCACGGTGGCGCAGTTGTTAGCACTGCTGCCTCACAACCAGGGACCCGGGTTCGATTTTGGCCTTGGGTCACTGTCTGTGTGGAGTTTGTACTTTCTCCCCGTGCCTGCATGGATTTCCTCTGGGTGCTCCGGTTTCCTCCCACAGTCAAAAGATGTGCAGGTTATGTGTGTAGTGAATTGCATCCGTGTATATATACAAGGGGTTAATGTAAATACACTATAACTAAGTAACCACTAGAGGGAGCACCAGAGGTGTCATGATATGCAGTCAAGCAAACAATGGGTCATTAGAACAGGACACAACCAATGGGTAATCAGGACACCCAAAGGTGGCATTACCACAAGGGGGCACTACACGACTCATATAAAATGGACAAGGCACACAGGCTCTGCCTCTTCCACTGGCAGAAACCAAGAGAGCAGGAAAGGGCTGATTATCAGCAACATCACACCCTAGCAAATGGTCGAGAGCAAGCTTGTATAGTTAGCAGAGTAGACTGAGTTACTAGAGGCAGATTAGCAGAGTGTTGAACTCATTTAATTGTTCAATAAATACGTTCAACTTATCTCCGAGTGTGGAGCATCATTCAGCAGAGCCGACATCAAGTAGCAGCTTATGGGGTAACATAACACAACATGGTAGAGAAGTGACTGGTCAATCTCTCTAGTTCAACTCAGTAAGGTTAGAGGCAACCAGCTACCGAATCCAGCTCGATGGACAAGATTCAGGCTCCTAATCCTCAGGACCACTGGTAATCTTAGTGCTAACTGGCGTTCGTTCAAACAAAAATTCCAACTTTGTGTGGAAGCATCCGACCTGAATGGCGTGACTGATGGTCAGAAGATAGCTCTTCTACTCACCACCGCGGGTGACCATGCGATAGAGATCTTCAACTCGTTTCAATACTCAGAAGGGCAGGACAGAACGAAATACCAGACCATCCTGGACAAATTCGACAGCCACTGTGAGGTGGACACGGACAAAATATTCGAACGCTACATCTTCAAGCAAAGGATGCAAGGTAAAGATGAATCCTTCAATAGTTATCTAACTAACCTTAGGCTGCTAGCACAATCCTGCAACTTCGGTGACATAACTGACTTCATGATCAGAGACCAAATCGTTTTTGGTGTCCACTCTGATGCTCTGCGAGAGCAATTGCTGAAAATCAAGCATATGACCTTAAAAGTCGATATTGAAACGTGCACTGTGAATGAGCATTCACAAAATCACTACTCACAATACAAAAATGCTGAGAGTGAAAAACAAGCCTCCCACGAGGTGGAGAATGTTCAGGCCATCTCCCGGATGCAGCGCCTGCACATTGCCGATGGCAGCCATTTTGCGCACTGATCCCGGGGCCCGGGAATACGAAACGGCCGAGAACCGCACCACGCATGAGCAGTTTACGAAAAAGCGCATAGTAAAGGAAAAGCGATTTGTGCATGCACAATCAATTCCTACCCTTTACGTCACAAGCGTCATGGCATTACAGGCCCCGGACCACGCCCACTTAAAGGGGAAATGTCCGAAATTTTTTTAAAAGAGTTTTAATTCAACAAAACACAATTCTTTCACCTCGAAAGACAGAACAATGCCTGAACTTCTACCAGCAGTTGAAAATAACCTCCTCAGCACCCTGGAACATGCAGTTTGCACCACCCGAAGTGAAGAGCACAATGACAAATCCGAAACCAAAGATGATTTGTTTATCGAAGAATACTATTCAGACAAGGCTGAGTTATTTGGATATGATGATCATAAAAGCATCAGCGCCACGGTTGAAAAGCTCAACACGACTCTACTCATGATAAATGAATCCAATACCATGATGCAATGGCAGATCGTCGATACATTGGATGACAGCAATCTGTCAAATATCCAAGAAAACAATGCCACACAGAGAGTACTGAATGACTCCGTTGAGAGAGCACAGATCGACTCCACAGCGAGACCAATGCACTACTCCACACAGAGAGTGATGAAAGACTCCACAGAGAGAGTGATACAAGTCTCCACAGAGAGCTCGTTGACAGACTCCAAAAGTCTGACAGACAAAGACTCCATAGCGAAGTCCATGCATGAATAGGACCATGAAGGTCTATCAACCTTATCTGAGCAACCAGCAGCAGACTATGAACGTCTACCAAGCTCACGCGAACAACAAAAAGACTATGAAAGTCTACCAAGCTCACGTGAACAAGAAGACTATGAATGTCTACCCACTGTATGTGAGACAAGTAACTAAGAAATCACAATTCCCATACAAGATGTGCAAGATTACAGCGAGACTGACCGATCTCAGCTCGTATGTACAGAAGCACTGAACAATCAAAGTTTAGAAGGGGCTTTAGTTGGCGGATTAGTTGCCTTAATACCCTGTATTCATTTTAACCAGCTGCTTGACTATATTTCATGGAAATAGGCACTTGGCAAAGCATGATGGATATTTAGCCTTATTTTTAGTCAAGAAGTTCTGTATGCAACAGTCAGAAGGTCACACAATGTAAACAAGCATACAGCTGCACATTGTTTTGCTGACAGCAGGCAATTATTATTTTTCTTATGCGAGGAACTCCAGGCCTGTTATTAAACTCTAACTCCGGCCTGCTCGCTTTTCTGTCTTTTTGCTAATCTAAAGAATGCTTTTTGTCCTAGATATTGCTTACTATGTCATATAAATTGCTTGCCTTGCCTTTGTAAAGCGGGAACATTTGGAATGACTGTGGTCCCTCTAATCCCCCCACGAACTTTGTGTTAAATAAAGGACCTTTGGTGAAAACTCGAAGTGCTGACATATAATGTCTTCAACACAAAGTGAAACTACTCTTGAACCCAGTGAGACCACGTCAATTAAAACCTCATCTACTCTAACCCATCCACAAGAAAATTAAATCTTGAAGATTTTGACTCCAGAAGAGGAGCATCAAGAAACCAAAGATGATTCAAGTGAACCAGAAATGACTCCAGAAGGGGAGCACCAAGGAGTAAACGAGGAATCACATCAACCACAAATGACTGATGTCACCAAGAACAATGCAACATCAGATCACTCACACAATCCTCAAGAAGAAACGCCAATGAAACATCAGATACCGCAAAGGACACTGACACAAATAACTTTCAGAATGACTCAAATTATCCACACGGAACAGTCATTGAGCGCAACAAGAACAATAAAAACCACAAGAAGCACAACAGAAACAAGAACAACAACAGCAACAACAAGCACGACAAAAACAACAACAATGAAACAACAACTTGTACAACATGGTACAACTCTGCACAGGAAGGACAATGTAACTGCACAGCTCCAAACAATGGCAAGAGTACAAACATACCATGGCATGACAACGAATCTCGCAAATTCACATTTGCTCCACTACAAACAAGCAAACCAGGTTTCAAGGTAGATGACATACAGCATCAATATCGCAATCACAGAAAAAAGTCCAGGTCAGACAACAAAGATGACATACGGAATCGCTATCACAATCATAGACAAAAAAGTCTAAATCAGACAACAAAGTGATTCGACCATTCAAACACCTCATGATGACTTCCTGGTTACTTAAACACAAGAACACTGACGACGTTCACAAAGAAATGACAACATCGCCATAACCACTTAAACATCAGAAGAAGAAAGCGACTCAACCGAACAAATTCATAAAGTTTGGACTCATAAATTTTTTAATTAAGATTAGACTCATAAATATTAATTGGCTTTGTATAATCATCAATATCATCACAACTTGTACGTGTCATCATTTATCTACATGCTTTGTACAATTTTCTTTCACAAATTACAGAAAATATGTAACAAGAAAAAGGGGGGATGTAGCGATTATGCATCACTGTATATACACAAGGGGTTAATGTAAATACACTACAACTAAGTAACCAGTAGAGGGAGCACCAGAGATGTCATGATATGCAGAGACGCAACCAATGGGTCATTACAACAGGACACAACCAATGGGTAATCAGGACACCCAGAGATGGCATTACCACAAGGTGGCACTACACGACCCATATAAAGAGGACAAGGCACACAGGCTCTGCCTCTTCCACTGGCAGAAACCAAAAGAGCAGGACAGGGTTGATTATCAGCAACATCACACCCTAGCACATGGTTAAGAGCAAGCTTATATAGTTAGCAGAGTAGACTGAGTTACTAGAGGCAGATTAGTAGTGTCAAACTCATTTAATAGAAGAGCATTGTTAATCGTTCAATAAATACGTTAAATTTATCTCCGAGTCTGGAGCATCTTTCAGCAGAGCCTACATCAAGTAGCAGCGTAACACAACAATGTGGATTGGCCATGATAGAGTGCCCCTTAGTGTCCAAAGATGTGCAGATTAGGTGGGTTCACAGGAATAAGGTGGGGAGTGGGCCTAAGTACCTGGAGCCGAGGACCCTCTTTCAGAGAGTTGGTGCAGACGGAATGGGTTAAACGGCCTCTTTCTGCACTGTAGAGCTTCTAGTCTAAGGATTCATAGAAAAGTGATTGTCAACGTCAGTAAATGAGTGGACATTATGAGTGGTCTTCCTTCATCTCAGTGGGCTGCAAGATTGAAATCGGGACTTGTTCGCTAACCATGGCCCCATGAATAAAATTAAATATATGCCTAATACATTTAATATACGCCTAATATTCCATAACTAGTTCCAGAAAATGTTTAATCATTTATATATTAACAGAACTGTCAACAACCTCAAAAGGTAAAAACAAAATGAATATTTAGACTCTGGACGCAGAGGGAGTGCACGACTCTCACAGTCAATGTTGTGAGCAATCAGCACACACGTCACATCAGTTATCCCTGTTTTACATGTGCATCACTTCAGTCACACCAGGAGGAAAAAAACTACACAGCCGGAAATCAGCGGAAAGCCGCAACCCTGCGCGTGGGTAACGGTCAACAAAATGTCTCGTGGGGCCGCACTCAGAACCAAGGCGAGCCACCTGTGACCATTGCAAACCAGCCACCATGTATAGAATAACCATTACATTAAGGGAAGAATGTTGATCTGGGCACACAGAGAACTCCCCGTTCTTATATAGATATCACTGAGGGATGTTTACCATCCATTCGAATCACTGGAAGAGTGATTTAAAATTAACCTCGCCCAAAGGGCAGCACCTGAGACAATGCAACATTCCATCAGGACTGCGCTGACGTGCCAACCTAAATTTAAATGCTCAACTCACAACTTTCTGATGAGTATTTTGCATTTCAAATGAGTCAGGATGTCTGCTGTTGTATTTTGATTGGACTGGCTGCAGAATGACCGCTGAGACGTTTATGTGTTGAAACAATAACTGGTTAATTGGATAAGCCGGAACTAAATACGGATATACATGACAAAGTGTCACTCTGCTGAGCACAAAAGCATTCTCCCTCTCGACTCCTGAACATGTGTGTCTCTCACAATGTCATATGGGCGGTGCTGTTTACACAGTCTCAACCCTAATACTAGATCACTATAATACTATTAACCCTCTCAACCCTAATACTATATCACGGACATTCAGATTTCTTCCTATGCTCACGTTTTACAGCAAAATGTCGCTTTCTCTCCAACCCTCTCCCACCCCCTCTCCCTTTTCTTGGTGTTCCTATTACACTACCATTTGAATTGCCAATACATCCAGATTTTTCCAAGATATCCTGAAAATTTCGGTATCACTGCTCACTATGTTATTCCAATTTGAGCTCTGGACCCAAGCTTGGGAACCTTCCCATCACTGTTCATATACTGGTTTATTTCTGCCAACCTTAGAGTAATTGCCTCACACAAGCATTTGTTTAATTATTTAAATGAGGAAGTGTTGTGTTATAATAACTCAGTTTTACTCTGATAAGTGTCATGTTCTTGAGAAATGGAAGAGATTATGGACCATTTAAATCAATCCTCTTTTTTTCTTATTTAAAAAGCTGACTATTAAAACTTGTTATATCGGTTTTTTTTTCCAATTAAGGAGCAATTTAGCGTGGCCAATCCACCTACCCTGCACATTTTGGGTGTGACGGTGACACCCAGGCAGACACGGGGAGAATGTGCAAACTCCACACGGACAGTGACCCAGAGCGGGGATGGAACCCGGGTCTTCGGTACCGTGAGGCGCACAGTAAGCTGCCGTGCCACCCTAAATCCTGTTATATCAGCAGATGCACAAAAAGCCACCATTTATCTCCAAAGGTGAAAAATGGATTTTAACCAGAGGCAGAGAAACTGCTTGTTAGCCTGCAACTGGCTCATTAATGGGCAACATCACATGACCAAAGCTTCTGGTCTTTGGAAAGTTTTAATATTACATTTCCAGACTCGCAACTTGGCCTGCTGTCTAAATTCTAACTCGCAAACATCAAAGCAGGGTGCCAAGCTGACCAACAACCTGCATCAAGTCTCAGCCTCCTCAAAGCCTGTGGTCTGGATTCTCCGCTTCCTGACGCTGAAATTGGGTTCGGCGATGGGACGAAGAATCCGTTTTGGTGCCATCATCGGGAGCGGCGGCGGTTTTTGAATTCCCCACTCCCTGAAAAGCGGCATACTCTAGGAGTACGCCGTGCTGATTATCCACGGTCTCAGGTCATTGCCCGAGGCCCACCGCGCAATGCTCCGCCCCCGACTGGCCGAATTCCCGACTGCGTGGGTTACGTGGCGGCTGCGGACTCAGTCTGGCGCCGGCACAGTCGGGGGAAGGGACGATTCGTGGGCAGGGAGGGGCTTCATTCGGGGCTGGGGGCACTGTGGGCGGGCGGTCTGGCGAGCGGCCGAAGGGGGACACAATTTGCCGGTCCAGGTCCGCGGGCTGAGGCCACCATGGAGAATGGCACACTGCAGGCCACCACCGTGCAAATCCGCGGCCTCGGAACCGAAAGTGCAGAGGGCCGTATCGGCTGCAAGCTCGACTCTGCCTCCCTGCGAGGCCCTAGCAAAACGGCGAATCGGTAGTCTTTTTACGCCAGTTTTCCTGGCGTAAAAGAGCACCGTTTTCACACTGGCGTGGGGATTTAGTCTCCAAAACGGAGAATCCAGCCCTGTGACTCTGGAAGATCCCTGCCATCGCCTGCCATCCAGACCGCGGCCGCGCCGCTCCTGGGATCTACCCGGCTTGCCATGGCTTGCGGGATCTAACATGATCTGGTGGGATGTCGCAATGTGAAGACCACTTTTTGGTGAATCGGCACATTGGAGTGAGGCAGCTAGTGTCACTCGCAGGGATCGCATCGGGGGCTCAGGAGATTGAGACGCCATTTAAAAATGGCCTCCCGATCTCTTGCTGCACTGAGGAGTTTCGGCGAGCGGGGCTCCTCAGTTTAGGAAACGGGACTAAGAACTGCCTCAGTTGCATGTTCCCCATCGAGGCCCCATATCTAACCTGAGTCACGTTAGATAGCGGGTGTTTCTTGGCACTGCGAGCGCCGGGAAACACGCGGCTAAACGTGCTCGCTACGGGATGTAGTTCCCATTTGGTTTAATCGCGTCCCAAATCTCTGCTTCCCAATCTCATCTCACTGTTTCACCATAAATTTTAAAAGAGTTCTGCAAAACCCTGCATCAACCTGCTGAACCCACCAGAACTGTAGCTCCTCTGGGAAGGGACACACACTGGAGCTTGACTTTCTGGACTCGATCAATCACGTGAACTGATATCCATATCTGTGGTGCTTTTTCTTTTAAGGTATTCATAATTGTAAAAGCTCCTTGTTCTCATCTAATTGTGTGTTTGTGTGTGCATGAGATTGCGGCCCCCGCGGGTTTGATTGTGTGAATAAACAATACTTCTGATTTAACCCCAAAGACAGAGTTTGCTGTGATTCACTTTAAAAATTGACCTCACAAATGGAGCGTTTGGCGGAACAAGCCACAGCCTATTTCAAAGATGAAAACACCTCTGCTTACAGACGGACAGTGAGAAAATAGAAGAGTTCAGTGACACATGGGCCGTTCACTGGCGACTGGGTTCTCTCGTCCCGCCGGCAGAGCGCCCTCGCCCCCCCCGGTTTCCCAATGGCGTGGGGTGGCTTCAATGGGAATTCCCATTGATAGCAGAGAATCCCGCCGCCAGCGAATGGCGTTCTGCCTCCCTTTGCCAAGAAACACGCGGTCTTTTTGACTGGGAGAAAATGCAGTGAGGTTTCAGTTCGAGCATGTCGTATCTGCGTGTCTTGGTGATGGCTGTGGCAGCCAAACACATCCTGATAGGTTCCTATGTTTGGGGATCAGTTATTGGTGTTTTGACAGCAGACACTGGGCCCTGAGTGCAACATTCTAATCCACCTGTCACATATACACAGATACAAAATTCCCAGAGAATTTTGCACACTTCCTTCAGACAATCACAGCAACATTCAATTATCTACTTGATACAGATCAATCCGAGTTTAAAGTAATTGATATTTAAAATTAACACGGACACAAGTGTCAGGTTGTGGCCACATTTGCCACAGACAGGCCTGAGGTGAAGAATGAACATTTCAGTTTCAATCGATTAACAAATAAATGCACTTAAATCACATTAATCACTTCATTAATCTACAGAACACAGAAAATTTAAAGTGAATATAGAGCGGCGTCATAAGGTGCTGCCTGTCTATATAAGTGATCCTTGTCAAGCATCAATTTTTAATTCACATAGACATCTCAAGCCACAACGTTGCAGACTTCTAACGGCATATAAGAATTGGGTGGAATTTCCTTCCAGGCCCTCAGCATCAGGGAGTGTTATCGGTCCTTTGATTGGACAGTCTAACATATGACCTGTAGAAGATCCAGTCTCTGGTGAAGCATTGATGGGAGGTTGCATTTCGATGTACAAGGAGGGTTCGAGTTGCAGGGCACATTAAACATTGATGCACAATACCATGCTGACTCGCCCCCATCATTCACACATAATGAGTCAAGTACGACAAGCAGAGGCCAAAGATCAGACTTTTCCCCAAAACTCAGGTGAGTCACGCTGACTGGTGGCTTGTTCAAGAACAGAATGTCATTATTTGTGTTTGGATTTTCAGCTGAAATATGAATATTTCACACTCCTTTTCAAAAGTATAATTAAAGATCCGCCAGCAATTTACTCATCTGAATAACTTGCATTTAAACAGCACCTTTCACAAAATCCCAAAGTTTTTAAACAGTTAAATGCGTACTTTAAAAAAAAGTATAGTCATTGTAATGTAGGAGTATTCATTCATCAACTGTGGGATGGGTAGGAAGTGGTAGTTGGCAGGCGGTTTTCCCTGCTCATGTTTGAATTGATGACACGAGACTTCATTGGAGCCGGCGTCAATGTGGAGGACTCCCAGGGTAACTCCCTTCTGATTGTATACCATTGCGCCACCGCATCTGGTGGCCCTGCCCTGGATAGTTGTCAATATTTAATTGGTTCTGTTGTTGGATGTTAAATACCCGGTGGTTTAGAGTAATAAGGTGAGTGACACGGTGACACAGTGGTTAGCACTGCCACCTCACAGCGTCAGGGACCCGGGTTCAATCCGAGCCTTGGGTGACTGTCTGGGTGGAGTATGCATGTTCTCCCCATATCTGCATGCAAGTTGATATGCAAGTTAGATGGGGATAGGGTGGGGCCGTGGGCCTAAGTAAGGTGCTCTTTCGGAGCATCAGTGCAGACTCGATGGGCTGAATGGCCTCCTTCTGCACTGTAGGGATTCTAGGTGTTGGATGTTGATTAGTTACATATACCCAGATGTGTAGATCACAAACAATCAGCCAGCACTGGGGTTGAGGTATCAGTAAGCTCTGAGGCAAGCGATAATCAGCCTCCACCAAAGCATTGTAATCTCAGTGTCTTCTTCACTCTCAGGCTTGGGAATTCCAGTACTAGAGGTTCCTGAATGGGAAGATTGGGACTAAGACCTTTTTCAAGGCAGAAAGCTGGTATTGGAATTTATTTTTACTTGAAAGAAGACAATAATTGAAGATTCTTTGGAGAAAAAAGATGACTGAACCAGATCTTGGGCGGTGGGATATGATTTTCCATCACTGCTTTCTGAGTGGAGCAAGGTCAGTTGGCAGCTCATGACTTTTAGCTTGTGACATTTGGGCAATCTGGTGCCATCACCCACTTTCCATGTCCAGTTCCAGTGGTAAGGGAGCGTCACCAACCAGTGACTCTCGACTCTCCCTATTGCTGCAGCCTTCATCCGCTGCCATCGCAGCCATTGATACCATATGAGTATCTTCCGCCTGATCCACCACTGAGGGCTTGTTTCGTATTGTGCTTTGTCTGGTTCCTCCGCTTCGACCTGACCATCATGGGAGGGGGGGGAGGGGGGGGGGGGTGTCTGATCCTGGCAGGAATTTTTAACACGCCCAACAGCATTGCTCTCTGGATCGACGTAACGTTCAAGCCTCTCCACCACGGCAAAGTGGCAATACAACGAAAGGTCCATGCATGTGGCACTCTGAGGGAAAAGACCAGAGGCCTGGCAAGTGCTACCTTCATGAGCTGTACTCCAGACATTGCCACTCGATTGCTCATTCCCTGAACCTGTGTCCTCACTGACAAGTGTGACGATGGTGAGACTGCACCGGTCTCAGGCTCTCAAGCCTGACATACGACAATCTGTACCAAGGCAAACATGAATTACATTGTCTTCTCCTGGTAAAGCATAAAGTGTTTGAAGGCCCTTTCTTTCTGGTGGTCTTTCAATGCTGAGCCATTTTATCTTGCAATATGAATGAGTGTGTTAGAGGAAGGCCAGCTGGTTAGGAGTGTGAGGTAATAATAATAATAATAATAACCGCTTATTGTCACAAGTAGGCTTCAATGAAGTTACTGTAAAAAGCCCCTAGTCGCCATATTCTGGCGCCTGTTTGGGGAGGCTGGTATGGGAACTGAACCCGCGCTACAGGCCTTGTTCTGCAATACAAACCAGCTGTTTAGTCCATTGTGCTAAACCAACCCCTGGGCTCGGAGAAATTGGAGGAAGTAGGCAGTTAAAGTGGAGGATGAAATTTTCTAGTTCTATCTATCTGAAATTGCTGTCAAGGAGGATGTGTAGTCACAGCGTAAGTTCGAACCTTCCTTAAGCAGATCACAGTGTGTTAGTTATACAAATGTTCCTTTTAAGTGGTGAAGCGTTTCCAGTTGGGTGAGGAAAGGAAGGTTGTCTTGTGTCCTATCTCGATTGGCATGGTGGTGGTTGTTTATTGCAGTTTAACACTATTCCATTGATGAACCGTATAAAATTAATGGAAGGATCCACAGGTTGATTAAACATCTGACAGGCCATAGTGTAAACACTCCTTCCTTAGCCATAACAATCTTTAGTCCAGCAATGGAGAGGTGACTCCTATATATCAGGAGGGTTTCATAGGCTCCAACAAACCAAATGCTAAATAGGCTGTTGGGGGAGGGGCACAGGCGGTCATCCATGCCCAGCGGATGCAAGAATCCCAGGAGCCAAAATTCTCGATCCCCCTCCTGCCTGTTACAGTGGGAATGAACTGCATGTGGCACAGCTTGGCAGTCCTGGCAGTGATAAAAGTTGTCACTCAATGTACCAGTTCCAACCCCTGCAATGGCATGAGCGACATTCCTGGTTGGTTTTTCAGCACACACCCATACACCCTGGAGTGTGCGTCCCCTTAAATTGAATTTCTCAAGGAGAAGTTCAGAGATCGGAGTCAGAGATGTTCTGTGTTGCCCTCTGCCAGGTCTTATCACCCTTATTTGCCTAGCAGTAAACTGCTGTGGGAAAATATGAGGGAAAGATTGATGAGGCAGTGACGTTATTTGAGTAACTGAGCCCAGCACTGTTCCTTTCTCAGCTGGCTGACTCTCAGTCTCCCAGTGAAATCTGCCATCTTGTTAAGGGCTGTATGTCAGCTAATTACACCTGTATTACACAGGATTCATGCCAATCACTACTCCAGTCGTAATCCAGATTTGTAAACACCTTGCTTGAGCACAAATGTTTTTTTTAAATGGTGTAACTGTGGCACAGGGAGGTCTTGGGGTGCAGTGAGTAGCATCTCTGCCTCTGGGCCAGAAGCTTCAGGTTCAAGTCCCTCTCCAGGACTTGATGGTCACAGAAGGTGTGTTCACAATGTGGTCAAACAGACTGACTGTCAGCCTGTAAATCCTTTCGCTCCTTCTGATGGCAGGCGGTAAGAGTGGGAGAGTTTCCTGGTCAGCAGTACTGCAGAAAGCAACGGAAAACCACTGCAGCACTTACTCAAACGTAACCATGGACCAGTCCAATGGCACCAAAGCCCTCTTAGGGCATGGCACACTCTCGTGGCTCAAGACATATAATGGAGGCTTCCAATAATAAACAGAGGTTTATTGATGAAAGGCAGAGGCAGTTGATAACAGGCACAGAACTCTATACCACACATTTGGTCACTTTGGCTCAGGGATGCACACTGCCCAGGGCCCTATTCCTAGAGCCCCATGCAAACTCTCCATTGGCTGGGGTTCACGCACTCCTGCGCGATTGGCCCAAGCCGGTCACATGGTCAGCGGAGCTCGTTCCCTTAAAGGGGCCACATTACCTCATCCCTCCCCCTCTTAAGTCTCTTAACATACTACCCCAAAACGATGTACAAAAGCTACGATTGTTAACGGACAACCAAGGAAAGAGAGTCCATCAAAAAAGCAACCGGTCCGGGTCCTCCTGGATCGCCATAGCCCAGCCACAGGTTCAGCACTCTTTTGGGCGATCGAGTCGTCCATAGTCTCCCACCTGGAACGACCTGTCACCTCTCTGCTCTGACCACTGGCTCTTCTGGGAGGCCTGATGCGCTTCCACCCTCCCGGCCAAATTTGGAAATACAAGATCCAATCGGGTTCTCAACCGATGGCCATGAGCAGCTCAGCTGGTGTGACCCCCGTGGTTTAATGAGGGGTTGAGTTTACAACAAAAAATTAACCACCCTCTGGCGAAGTGGTTAATCTGACTGCTTTTTCATGGAGTTCTGAAAAGTTTGAACAGCTCACTCAGCCAGACCGTTCGACGCTGGGTGGTAAGGACTGTCCTCATGTGTCGTATGCCATTTTCTCTCACAAAAGGGTGGAAATCATCGCCAGCGAAGGAGGTGCCATTGTCCGAAACAATAGACTCGGGAAGCCCAAGAATGGTAAATACTCGGTGCAAGGAATCTACCATGGCTGCCGAGGTAGTGGTCTCCATCTCCTGGACTGATAACCACTTTGAGTGGGAATCTACCAGCACCAAAAACATCTTGCCCAAAAACGGCCACGCAAAGTCAACGTGGACCCTGGTCCACAGGCGACCTGGCCATTCCCAGGGGAGAAGCATGGTAGAAGACAACAAAGATAGCTGCATTTGGCGAGTTGGCACTGCTATACCAGTTCTTCCACTGGCTTTGCCTATGCTTGGCCAGGAGACCCAACTGCGCTGTGTAACTCTTGAAGGAGGGGACCCCCTGGCCTGTGGTGGGACGACCACCTATGATTCCCACAGAATCACACCGTCTTCACATGTTGTCAACTCGTCTTGACGAGTGAAGTAAGGGCTCAGCTGTTTGGACTTCCCGTAACGCCAGTCAAACTGTATCATTTGTATGACCTCTGAAAGAATCTTTGAGCCCAGCTGTGGATGTGCCCCACAGACACTGCCAGGGTGTCTAGGAAGCTTAGGATTAGAATGATCTCCTGGGGTGCCGATGGTGGCGGAATGCTCTTGGATGTCCCAGGCCGGTGCTAAAAAGTATACTTGTAAGCCGCCAACAACAGGCCCAACACAGCACCTTCATCAAGGCTATGGGCGGTATGGACTTATCTTTGCTTAACAGGCTGAGTGATGCTCGTGGTCAGTCACTATGGTGAACCATTGACCTCACACATTCTGGTGGAATTTCCTCACAACTAATCTAACCTCTAACCCTCCTTCTTAATCTGGGTACAGTTTTGTTCTGCTTCAGAAAGAGTCCTTGAGGCAAAGGTGACAGGGGATTCCAAACCATCTCCGATTCTGTGGGATAAAATGGTCCCTATACTGTAATGGGACACATGTCAGCACGATTGGTTTTCCCAGGTCGAAATGCAGCAAGAGGTTTGAAGACTTTAATGCTTGCTTCACGACTTGGAAAGCTTCCTCTTGGGGCTCTCTCCATTGCCACCACTCCTTGCTCCTAAATAGCTAGTGGAATGGTGCCAATGTTGCGGCTAGATTCAAATGAACTTTTCATAATTGACCATACCAAGAAACGATATAAGCTCATATACACCTTTTGCGTGAAGGGACATCTCGTATGGCCTTGATTTTTTCTTCCAAAGGGAGCAACGCTGTTGCATCAACACCAAATCCTAAGTACGCCACTTCAGAGACCTGAAAAGTCAATTTTTTTGTGCTTTAGGCGGATTCCTGCATCACAAAGTCTTTCATACTCCCTCCAGGCTGGCAACGTGTTCTTCTGGTGCACTGCCGATGACTAGCACATGATCAAATTAAACTATCATGCGCTGGAAGATAACACAGCCTGAAGTGACGCCAAATGGCAGTCTGGTATACAGGGCATTGTGGGTATTGTTTGTAGCAAACTTCTGAGACTCCTTGTCCAACTCTAGTAACAGGTAGGCGTGACTGAGGTCCAATTTGCAATAGGTGAGGCCAGTTTGGCATAGAGTACTTCAGTTTCGGAAATCGCATACTGATCGATCTGGGCAGCTTGATTTATGGTCAGCTTGTGGTCCATTGAGATCCTTATCGACCAATCAGGTTTAAGGACAGAGACTATCGGCGCTGCCCCCTCCGGAAACTGAACCGGTTTGATTATACCCAGGACTTCCAATCTCTTTAGCTTTGTTTCAGCCTTCTAATGCAGTGTGTATGGCACTGGTCTAGCTCTGAAGAACTTGGGTGTCAAATCTGGATTGACATATATTGTGGCTTTTAGACACCTTAATCTGGCCCAATTCTTTGTGGAAGACGTCTTCATACCTCCTCGAGACATCTTGGAGAATGCCGTGAGATATTTTGAAGATTTCCAGCCAGTTGACCCTAATCTTCTGTAACCAGTCTCTTCTCAACAGACTGGGTCTGTGTCCTTCCATAACAATCAAAAGCAGATTGACCTTCTATTCTCTGTAAGCCACTGGGGTCTTGGCTGCTCTGAGGATCTTCAAAATCTCCCTGGTGTATGTTGAAAGCTTAGTTGTAGCACTCTTCAAGCTTAGAGACGGAGTTCCTGCACACAGATATTGGAAGGTCTATTCACCCACTACGGTCACTGAAGCCCCGATGTCGACTTCCATTTTAAGGGGTCCACCATTTGCCCTTAAGACAATTTCAATCAAAGCCGTTTTATTAAATTAGAATGCATTCAACCAAGGCACTGCATGTTTTTCTTCGGAGCTCTTCTCCACTATGTTCAGTGGCACTGTGGACTGCTGCTATTATTTTTTGCATTGCAGAGTTTTGCCTCAACATTGGCAAGTTCTGTCAGAAGCTTCCTTGGATATTAAGGATATGGATTCCACAAACCAGCCGGTCGCACAACATGTCACTAAGCGCGGTCCCAAACTCTCAGTGCTCAGCAAGTTGGTGAAGACTGGCTTTGAAAGCTGAGACAGACTTTTCATTGTCCCTCACTGCAGAGTTAAACTTATAGCATTGGAGGATAATGGAGGGCCTTGGGTTGAAATGATCTTTCACCAATTCCACTATCTGGTCAAACGTCTTCGAGATGGGTGCCTCCGGGGGCGCAAAATTCCGAATCAAATTATACATTTTGGGCCCGCAAACTGTCAGAAGTATCATCTTCATTTGTCCTCATCTGTGATCTTGTCCACGGTAAAGAGGAAACGGAGCCATTCGATGTGCTGACCGAATGACTCAACACCTTGATCAAATGGGTCTACTTTAGGCATTTATAATAATCTTTATTGTCACAAGTAGGCTTTCACAGTAACTGCCATGAAGTTACTGTGAAAATCCCCCAGTCGCCACACTCTGGCGCCTGTTCGGGTACACTGAGGGAGAATTCAGAATGTCCAATTCACCTAACAGCACGTCTTTCGGGACTTATGGGAGGAAAACGGAGCACCCGGAGGAAAGCCATGCAGACATGGGGAGAACGTGCAGACGGTCACCCAAGCCGGGAATCGTACCTGGGACTCTGGAGCTGTGATCAACAGTGCTAACCACTGTGCTACCTTGCAGTTTTAATGATTCCAATTCTTGGTGGAACTTTTCTACTTCAACTCTTCCTACCACCACCACCACCTCTCGATTCATGATGACTGTCGGCTGTGATCGAATGTGTTACCTCGCTGCCAATGTGGTGATTTGAGACATACACCGGAGGCTTCCAGTAGTTAACAAAGGGGTTTATTGATGAAAGTCAAAGTCAGTTAGATATATATCTGTGAATATAGTTCTTTATCATATTGGCGAAATCTTGCATTAAAGCTTCACTATTTTGTGAGTATTTGCCTGTGTTTTTATATGGCTGCTTTGCAAATATGTGTGGCATTACAGAAATTAATTGGCAATGAATGTCAAGCAATCCCATGCCATGATATGTTAGATCAATGCACTAACAAGTTATTATTTCCTGACTAAACTGCTAATGTTGCTGACTGTGACACGTTATTTTTGATGCGCTGCCGAAACAGCCTGAGTTAGATGATGAGGTGATTTCTCGATCACTCAACAAAGGTGTCACATCAGAGCAACAGCATTCTTTCATGAGGCAGCAGCTCTGGAATGTAAGTGAGCGTCGAGACAAGTTCAAAGCTTTCATCCTGGTTTTCAGAAGGTGTATCCATTCCTATATTCACACGCAGACACATCCTCCCATTGAAGACAGAGAGAAAAGTTTGTAATTCTTTGGATTAGTAGAAACTGATGAGGAGACACCAGCCCTGCCAGTGCCTGCTGTTCCAGGTAAACAACTCAATAAGGATGCCTTTGTCTCCACAGGCAAGCAGCTAATACCCACAAACCACTTTAGATTTGTCACAATTCGCAGTGTGTGCACATACATACACACATACAAACACACAGCTATATACACACATACATACACATGCAGACACATACATACACACATATTTACATATGGCATCAAGTGCAGACATACATACCAGTCAGAGCTTATTGATAAAGACAGGGAGGGTTGGTAATATGGTTGGCGAGGGAAAGTGGCAAGATAAGGAACCTGGTGTCTTCCAGCCACCAAAGCTTTTCAGTGATGGGAACGTCAGTGATGCGGCCACCCAGTGGGCATCCAATTGAGCCATTTAAGTGCCAAATTAAGGGTCACTTCTGGCCCCTGCCAGCATGTTGCCAGTGACAGGAGGAGCTGCTCGGTAAGTAGACCACCAGCTGCCCTTAATGTCTCGCAGTGGTAATGTTTGCCGTCCTCGCCCCCCCCCCCCCCCCCTCAAACAGCTCGACCAGGTGGGCCAACAATGCACGTTAATTGGTTGGTGCAGGAAAAATGTCACCCCAGGGTCCTAACGCTCACCAGAACAGGTGAGGGAGTGCCGCACTGTTAGAGCTCCTGCACTGAGGGTGTATTTGCCATGTGCAAATTTGTTGTTTAGCTTGCACCCAGTAAGATCTGACAAACTTCAATGAGGGACATGGCCAATGATGCTTTTTTTAGTCATTGATTTAGGAATGACTAACGGCCAGGACATGAGGGAGAACACCCCTGCTCTTCTTCAAATACATCCATGGAATCTTTAACATCTAGTTCCAAAAGAAAACGAGGGCTCATACTTCATTTGAACAAAGGCATATCCCCAACAGTGTAGAATTCCCTCAGCACTGACCCACTGAGAGTGCAGCACTCCTTCAGGACTGACCCTCTGACAGTGCTGCAGTCCCTCAGTGCTGACCCACTGAGAGTGCAGTACACCCTCAGTGCAGGAGCTCTAACAGTGCGGCACTACCTTAGTACTGACTTTCTGACAGTGCTGCAGTTCCTCGGTGTGGTAGTATGCATTAGGGGTCATGTGGGACTGTGAAGCCGTGATGCTATTGGCTGACAGATCCCGGGTCCTGGTTGGCTGTTGATCCCTAGCTCCGCCCTGAAGGCGGAGTATAAGAACCTGGGCTTCTCCCCGCAGCTCCAGTCTGTTGCTGAACTGCGAGGAACAAGTCACGCTTAATAAAGCCTCATCGACTTCATCTCTATTCGTCTCTCTCGTAAGTCATTGTGCGCTACAATTTATTAAGCGTGCTTAAAGGACTATGGAGCTCAGGATCGCCCCGGAATGCCTGCGGATCAGCCCCCACGCAGTAAACGCGGCAGCAGTTTTTAAACACTGGCAGACTTGTTTCGAAGGCTACCTCCGAACGGCCCCCGGCCGGATCACAGAAGACCAGAAACTACAGGTCCTGCACTCAAGGGTAAGCCCGGAAATTTACCCTCTCATAGAAGACGCAGAGGATTTCCCGACGGCGCTCGCAGCACTAAAGAGCGTCTACATTCGCCCAGTGAACCAGGTCTACGCACGCTACCAACTCGCAACGAGACGGCAAAGTCCCGGAGAATCGCTGGAGGAGTTCTACGCCGTGCTGCTAATTTTGGGACGGGGCTGCGGCTGCCCGCCGGTAAACGCGACTGAACACACGGACATGTTAATTCGCGATGCGTTTGTGGCAGGTATGAAATCTCCCCAAATCCGCCAAAGACTTTTAGAAAAAGAGTCGCTAGGACTCTCAGAGGAACGGGCCATCGCAGCTTCCCTAGATGTGGCCTCGCAAAACGCCCGTGCCTACGGCCCCGACCGCGCGGCAGCCCCTTGGGCCCCGTGGACCCCCGTCGCGACAAATCCGCCCCCCTCCCTCACAGGCTTGCGCGGTTAAGACGCCAGATCATCCCGGGGGGCCCGCTGCTATTTCTGCGGGCAGGCGAAACACCCCCGGCAGCGCTGCCCGGCCCGCGCAGCGACTTACAAGAGCTGCGGCAAAAAGGGCCATTTCGCGGCTGTGTGCCGGTCCCGGGGCGTCGCCGCTGTCCCCGGAGAAGAAAGAGTCCAGCGCATCCCAAACGCTCCCCAACCCCCCCAGCGCCCCAGGTGCGACCCGCGGGCGCCGCCATTTTGGGTCCCGGCCACCACGAGGGGAGGATGGGCGCCGCCATCTTGTGACCCCCCAGCCATGTGCGATGCATGGGGGTGGCCATTTTGTCCACCCCCGACCACGTGCGATCCGTGGGGGCGGCCATTTTGTCCACCCCCGGCCATGTGCGATGCATGGGGGTGGCCATTTTGGATGACAACAAAGGATCCCAGCATCGACGGCTCCACGGGGTCCAAAGAAGACGCTGAGACACTACGACCACATCTGGCCTCGGTGACGCTGGATCAAGCACGGCCCCGGACGCTCCAGACGACGACAACAACGGTGCTGATCAACGGACACGAGACACCATGCCTGATCGACTCCGGGAGCACCGAAAGCTTCATCCACCCCAACATGGTAAGACGCTGTTTTCTGACCATCCGTCCCAGTACGCAAAAGATTTCCCTAGCTGCAGGATCCCACTCCGTAGAGATCAAAGGGTTCTGCATAGTGACCCTAACGGTGCAAGGAAGGGAGTTTAAAAACTACAGGCTCTACGTCCTTCCCCAACTCTGCGCGCCCACATTACTGGGATTAGATTTCCAGTGCAACCTGCAGAGCCTAACGTTTCAATTCTGCGGCCCAATACCCCCACTCACTATCTGCGGCCTCGCAACCCTCAAAGTTGAACCGCCATCCTTGTTTGCAAACCTCACCCCAGATTGCAAACCCGTCGCCACTAGGAGCAGACGGTACAGCGCCCAGGACCGGATATTTATCCGGTCCGAAGTCCAGCGGTTGCTGAAGGAAGGCATAATCCAGGCCAGCAATAGTCCCTGGAGAGCACAGGTGGTAGTAGTAAAGACCGGGGAGAAGCAAAGGATGGTCATAGACTATAGCCAGACCATCAACAGGTACACACAGCTAGATGCGTACCCTCTCCCCCGCATATCCGACATGGTAAATCGGATTGCCCAATATAAGGTCTTCTCCACCGTGGACCTCAAGTCCGCCTATCACCAGCTCCCCATCCGCCCAAGTGACCGCAAGTACACAGCCTTCGAGGCAGATGGGCGACTATACCACTTCCTAAGGGTCCCATTTGGCGTCACAAACGGGGTCTCGGTCTTCCAACGGGAGATGGACCGAATGGTTGATCAACACGGGTTACAGGCCACGTTCCCGTATCTCGACAACGTAACCATCTGCGGCCACGATCAGCAGGACCACGACGCCAACCTCCAAAAATTCCTCCAGACCGCAAACGCCTTGAACCTCACATACAACGAGGACAAGTGCGTGTTTAGCACAAACCGGCTGGCCATCCTGGGATACGTAGTGCGCAATGGGATAATAGGCCCTGACCCCGAACGCATGCGCCCCCTTATGGAATTTCCCCTTCCCCACTGCTCCAAAGCCCTGAAACGATGCCTGTTTTTTTTTTCATATTACGCCCAGTGGGTCCCCCAGTACGCAGACAAGGCCCGCCCTCTAATACAGACTACTACCTTCCCCCTGTCGACAGAGGCTCGCCAGGCCTTCAGCCGCATCAAAGCGGATATCGCAAAGGCCACGATGCGCTCCATCGACGAGTCCCTCCCCTTCCAGGTCGAGAGCGATGCCTCCGACGTAGCTCTAGCGGCCACCCTTAACCAAGCGGGCAGACCCGTGGCCTTTTTCTCCCGAACCCTCCACGCCTCAGAAATCCGCCACTCCTCAGTGGAAAAGGAAGCCCAAGCCATAGTGGAAGCTATGCGACATTGGAGGCATTACCTGGCCGGCAGGAGATTCACTCTCCTCACTGACCAACGGTCAGTAGCTTTCATGTTCGATAATGCACAGCGGGGCAAAATTAAAAATGACAAGATCTTAAGGTGGAGGATCGAGCTCTCCACCTTCAACTACGAGATCTTGTACCGTCCCGGAAAGCTGAACGAGCCGTCCGATGCCCTATCCCGCGGCACATGTGCCAACGCACAAATAGACCGTCTCCAAACCCTCCATGAGGACCTCTGCCACCCAGGGGTCACTCGGTTCTACCATTTTATAAAGTCCCGCAACCTCCCCTACTCCGTGGAGGAGGTCCGTACTGTCACCAGGAACTGCCACATCTGCGCTGAGTGCAAACCGCATTTTTTCAGGCCAGATAGAGCGCACCTGATCAAGGCTTCCCGCCCCTTTGAACGCCTCAGTCTGGATTTCAAAGGGCCCCTCCCCTCCACCGATCGAAACACATACTTCCTGAACATGGTGGACGAGTACTCCCGTTTCCCTTTCGCCATCCCCTGCTCCGACATGACAGCGGCCACAGTTATTAAAGCCCTTAGCACTATATTCACACTGTTCGGTTGCCCCGCATATATCCATAGCGACAGGGGGTCCTCCTTCATGAGTGACGAGCTGCGCCAGTTCCTGCTCAGCAAGGGCATAACCTCGAGCAGGACGACCAGCTACAACCCCCGGGGGAACGGGCAAGTAGAGAGGGAGAACAGCACGGTCTGGAAGACCGTCCTACTGGCCCTGCGGTCCAGGGATCTCCCAGTTTCACGGTGGCAGGAGGTCCTCCCGGACGTTCTCCACTCCATCTGGTCGCTGCTGTGTACCACCACTAACCAAACGCCGCATGAGCGCCTCCTTGTCTTCCCCAGGAAGTCCTCCTCCGGAACGTCGCTGCCGACCTGGGTGGCGGCCCCAGGACCCATCTTGCTCCGGAAACATGTGCGGGCGCACAAGTCGGACCCGTTGGTCGAGAGGGTTCATCTCCTCCACGCGAACCCGCAGTACGCCTACGTGGCGTACCCCGATGGCCGACAGGACACGGTCTCCCTGCGAGACCTGGCGCCCGCCGGCAACACGCACACCCCCCCGACACCGATCACCCCCTCCCTGCCACCGGCGCACCCCGCGACCGCCCCCTTCCCGGGAGGATCGGTCCTCCTCCCATGTCCGACCAGGAGTGAAACAGAAGCAGACACCGAAAAGCTCCCGGAGACGACAAAGCGGGAACAAGCACCTGCACCACCACCGGGGCTGAGGCGATCAACAAGGAAGACCAGACCGCCCGCTCAACTCGTGGCATTGGTGTAACACGAGAATGTTGTGGACCTTAACGAGAATGTTCTTTTCCTCTTACGAATATTGTAAATAGTTCACAAACCCTGTACATAACCCAATGTAGGGCAAAGTGTAGAGCATTGAAAGGACATGCCAAAAATGTTCTCCTCCCAGGACCAGCCTTGTAAACCCCTACCACCATGCGAAGCACCACCCCGCCGGGTTCATTTTTAACAAGGGGTGAATGTGGTAGTATGCATTAGGGGTCATGTGGGACTGTGAAGCCGTGATGCTATTGGCTGACAGATCCCGGGTCCTGGTTGGCTGTTGATCCCTAGCTCCGCCCTGAAGGCGGAGTATAAGAACCTGGGCTTCTCCCTGCAGCTCCAGTCTGTTGCTGAACTGCAAGGAACAAGTCACGCTTAATAAAGCCTCATCGACTTCATCTCTATTCGTCTCTCTCGTAAGTCATTGTGCGCTACACTCGGTACTGACCCTCTGTCAGTGCAGCATTCCCTCAGGACTGACCACCTGACAGTGAAGCACTCCCTCAGTACTGACCCTCCGACAGTGCAGCATTCCCTCACTACTGACCCTCTAACAGTGCAGCACTCCCTCGGTGCTGACCCTCCATGACAGTGCAGCACACCTTCTGTACCGATCTCTGACAGTGCAGAACACCCTCAATACTGACCCTCTGACAGTGCAGCGCTCCCTCAGTACTGACCCTCTGATGGTGCAGCATCTCTCAGTACTGACCATCTGATAGTACAGTGTTCCCTCAGTACTGCCCCTCTGACAGTGCAGCACTCCCTCAATACTGATTGTCTCACAGTGCAGCACTCCTTTAGTACTGCTCCTCCGACAGTGTAGCACACGTTCAGTACTGACCGTCTGACAGTGCAGCACTCCTTCAGTACTGCCCCCTCTGACAGTGCAACACTCCCTCAGTACTGGCCCTCTGACAGTGCAGCACACCATCTGTACTGCACCTACAACAATGCAGCACTCCCTCTGTACTGCCCAGATTTTCTGCACAAATCTTCGATCTAAGGAATATCAAATGTTAAGTTTAATGTATTATTGTTAATTTTTGTTCAATAATCTGCTCATTTGTAAGCTTCATTATGAAAGTATAAATTATTTCATATTATCATCCATTGACCAATAGTGTACATTATTAAATATTCCGTTAAATATTTTACAGAAAAATGTTGAATAATACAAACCAACATGAAACATTCCTGATTGGCTGAGATTGGTTAGTTCTGACCAGAATTCTAACAGTATTCCGTCATGTCATCGTGAAGGTGAAAAAAAAATCTTCCTTGAAATATTAATCCTTGGGAATGTGTTCAGTTGAATTCAGAAAGAAAATGCCGGTGTGACTGACACATGTTTCATTGGAGTAATGATTTCATCGACATTGCAAAATGGTGTTTGCATATTTGATATTCATTGATACCGAGGTATGATCGCTGAGCTGACTCAGCCCCGTCAAGTCATGGTTATTTCAGGAAACCCTGGTCGGGATTCTCCACCCCCACGCCGAAGTGGCCGTGCCGTTGTGAACGCCGTCGAGGTTCACGATGGTGCAGAACGGCCCCGGTCCCGACCAATTCAGGCCCTGACAATGGGCCAGTATCGGGGCCGCGTCACCTACACGCGCCAGGCCTTGTCGCCCGCATAAAAGCGGCGTCGCATAGATGACGCGGCCGGCGCCGCGTAACGGACGTCATCCGCGCATGCGCGAGTTGGCCGGCGCCAACCCGCGCATGCGTGGTTGCCGTCCTCTCTAAGTCCGCCCCACAAGAAGATGGGGGACGGATCTTGCGGGGCCGCGGAAGGAAGGAGGTCCTCCTTCAGAGAGGACGGCCCAACGATCGGTGGGCACCGATCGCGGGCCACCCCACATTCCAGGTAAAGCCCGGTGCAGGATCCCCCCTCGCCCCCCCCACAGGCCGCCCCCCCAGCGTTCACGCACCGCCCACGACTGCAGCGGCCAGGTGTGGACGGCGCCGGGGGGAACCCGCCATTTTGGCCTGGCCGTTCGGCCCATCCGGGCCTCAGAATAGCGGGGGTGCCGGAGAATCGCCATTTTCGGTGTCTCCGGCGATTCTCCGGCCTGCGGCCCGCGAAACTCGACCGGGCCGTTCCCGCCGCTTGGGAGAATCGCAGGAGGGCATCGGACCGGCGTCCCCAGAAACATTGGCGGCCCAGGCGATTCTCCCAACCGGCGTGGGAGTGGAGAATCGCGCCCCCTCTCTCCCACAGAGATTCACCTGACAGGAGGACCAGAACCAGGAGGCACCAATGCATAACAGTCGCTAATAAATCCAACAGAGAATACAAGGGGGTGCAGAGAATGTGGAACTCGCTATTCCAAGGAGGTGAATGGCAGAGATGCATTTTGAGGAGAAGCTGCGGGGAAAAGAATCAAAGGATTTGTTGATAGGAGGTGATTGAAATCTTAAGGGAGGAGGAAGCTTATGTGGAGCATAAACAACGGTATGCGTTGAGCTCAGTAGCTTTTTTCTATTCTGTAAATTTTATCCGACAGTGTCAGCAAATAAACTGGTCGATAAATGTGAGGGTGACCGTGTGAGACGCTGATCTTGTCGCAGTACCTATGTGTGCATGTTTCTGTTGGTGACTCCTTCCGCACTGCACCATCAGGACAAAGCTGCAAACTGTAACCCCCCCTCCCCCAATCAAATGGGGGAGGTAAGTGTGAGGGAATGGGGGGGGGGGGGGGGGGGGTGGGGGTGCACAATTGCACCTCCTAGCGGACCATTAAAGAACAACATCAGCAGAAACCCAGGAGCAAGTTGGCCTTGCAGGGGGGGGAACGAGAAAGGATGAGATGAATGATGAATAGTCTTGCCATCCCTATATCATTACTCGCCAAGATTTTCTCATTCGTCTTTCCTTCAGTTTAAATAATTTTGTGCAGGCAAATCTGTTGGGTGGGGGTGCAGGTGGGAGCATTAATTAAATGTAATGTTCCTGAATGTGACCAAAGTCATTTATTGAGACTTGAAATGTGTTCTATGACTTACTTACATTCCTCCAGTGCTGGTAAATCATAATTTGTTTCTTTTCCATTTGTGAACAAATTCTCCACAGAATCCTGGAAAGATTACACTCCTCTTCATTCCCTCAAGGCCACACAAGCCTCAACCTTGGGCCAGGTTGTTGGCTGTTCACCGCTCCTCAGTGTGGGAATGCAATGCCGAGCGTATTGCTCCAGTTTAAAAGAACGGTGAAGGGTCTTGAGGGCATGGAAGTGTCCCCAGGATTGAGGCAGCTGATTGCATGGAAAGGCGTTCAGTGAGTGATTAGTGCTGACCTGAGGGAATGGGAATTGATGGCCCTCTGACTCGATTGGGGCTGTTTACCATTACTTACTGCCAGCTAATGCCAACCGCCACTGGCAGCCCAGTATATGGAGAGGACTTGGAAACGGATTGACCAGGGATCCAGAGTTCCTCCCTTGTATTTGGCAGGCAGAAGTCCCAGTGTGCGGAAGGGGTTTGTGTGGGGAAGGGGTTTGCGTACTCCATATCAGTACGGTGAGACATGGGAGGCCAGACTGCACAAATTTCACTTCATTGCCCAAGGTCGACTAATGGGATGGTTCTATTATCATAGAATTCCTACAGTGCAGAAGGAGGCCATTTGGCCCATTGAGTCTGCACCAACCCTGCGAAAGAGCACCCACCCAGGCCCATGCTCCCGCCCTATACACGAAACCCCACCTAACTCTTGGACGCCAAGGGGCAATTTTTAGCATGGCCAGCCCACCTAACTTGCACATCTTTGGACTATGACAGGAAACAGGAGCACCCGGAGGAAACCCACGTAGACACGGGGAGAAGGTGCAGACTCCGCACAGTCACCCAAGGCCGGAATTGAACCCAGGTCCTTGGCGTGAGAAGCAGCAGTGCTAACCACTGCGCCGCCCCTATCGTAGGGCAAAAATGGGTGACAGAAAATTGTTCACCATTTAAACCACACGCATTCTATTTTCCATTAGAGCGGTGGTTGCTGGAAGCCCGAGTATAAAGATGCAGTTTCACATCTTCATTAATGAATACAATCACCACACTCAGGGTCCATCATATACTTGCTCCAAGTCCATTCATGAAAATGATGAGATGAGACCAAGTGAATGTTCACCTCAATCTCAAGGGAAAGAGATGTTCCTCTAATCACCCTTAAATGCATCTAACTGTCTACCATATGATTAATAAGTGCTTGATGCGTAAATGGTATTCACCAAGTATTTCGGTGATAGAAAATCTCGACCAGAACCTCCCAAGTGTTGCAAACCAGAGAATGTCAGGACAGACTCTCAAGCAGTGCTGATCCAGCTGCTCAGAGTCTGGTTTAGCACACTGGGCTAAATCGCTGGCTTTTAAAGCAGACCAAGGCAGGCCAGCAGCACGGTTCAATTCCCGTACCAGCCTCCCCGAACAGACGCCGGAATGTGCCGACTAGGGGCTTTTCACAGTAACTTCATTTGAAGCCTACTTGTGACAATAAGCGATTTTCATTCGCATTTCATTTCAGAGTCAGGGAACCGATCTCTCTGCTTCAAGGAAGCTGCTGGTCTGGCTGGTGGAGGAAAGTGGGGAAATCAGCCAGATTCCCAATGCAACTGGCCCTATCCAGTGAGTCCAGCTGGAGAGCGCACATCTGGTGAGGCCGGTCCCAGGTTCGGTTCTATGATTGTGCATCCTACTGGAACACACTTCTGTGACTCACACGTGAGAAAGAGCCACTCTGAAAGCTATCGGAAGCAAATCATCCCCAAGGCTGTAACCTAGCACCATTCTATCCTTCAGGACAAGGACAGGACGTGAATAACATAATTAGTAGATAAATGAGTCAGGGCCGACTGCGGTGCCTTTGTCTGCCAATGCGGTTATGATATGAGACATAACAAGAATGACTAAGTTAGAGCGAATTGTCAGGATAAACCCCTGGTATTTACCATAACTCCATCATTCATTATGCTATTCACAGAACAAATTGATATCATCTCAATGTGGTTGTTTCTATTCAGTTTGTGGTTGAATTCTGAGCTTTACCACCACCCCAATCCTGGATCAACATGAGACATGGAGCTTATCTGAGTATCACTATTTCCTGTGCGTCTAACCTAGTTAATCTCAAATGATGTGACCTAACTGGGTGAGGCTATTTCAGGGATTGATCTGGATTTTGCCATCTCCCTGCGCCCTCCCCTCAACCCTCCTTCCCGTCCCTGGTGGACGAGATTGGAAAGAGAATTCAGACAGTGAAATGGACATAAATAGAATAACTTATTAATCCCAGCTCTGTCTCCCTCACAATATCAGGTTCAGTTTCATAGAATCCACAGAATCCCTACAATGCAGAAGGAGATTATTCGGCCCATCGAGTCTACCTAGGCCCAGTCCCCCGTCCTATCCCCGTAATCCCATCTAACCTGCATATCTTTGGACACCAAGGGGCAATTTAGCACAGCCAATCCTCCTAATCTGCACATCTTTGGACTCTTGGAGGAAACCAGAGCACCCAGAGGAAAGCCACGCAGACAAGGGGAGAACGTGCAAATTCCACACAGACAGTCATCCAAGGTCGGAATCAAACCCGGGTCCCTGGTACCATGAGGCAACAGAGCTAACCAGCGCAGCACCGTTTCTTCCCAGAACAATTTCATCTTTTCATACTGCCTTTATTTTTCTGGACTTACGTGGGACGAATAGGAAACGTGACTCTGAGGCAGTAGCCGAAATATAATTATTTTGCAACATGAGTTTCATTCAGCAGATAATAGGATCATACGAAACGTACCTCATTATAATACCTACAGTGCAGAAGGAGGCCATTTGGCCCATCAAGGCTGCACAGACCCTCTGAAAGAGCACCCCATCATGGCCCACTCCCCCACCCCATCCCCATAACCCCACCTACCCACCTAACCTCCTTACCTTTGGACACTAAGGAAAAATTTAGCATGGCCAATCCACCTAACCTGCACATCTTTTGACTGTGGGAGGAAACCGGAGCACCCGGGGAAACGCACGCAGACAGGGAGAAAAAAGGCAAACTCCACACAGACCGTCACCCAAGGTCGGAATTGAACCTGGATGCCTGGCGCCGTGGGGTAGCAGTGCTAATCACTGTGCCACCAAGCTGCCCTTAAACCTCCAGGCAGGCTGCAGAAGAGCTACTGGTCTCTTCACTGCAACCACTCTGCAATCAGTCAATGCAGGCTGTGAATGGGACAGTTGCCAGTTTATTAATATGCCTGACCAAGTGTTGTAAAGAGCTTTGGGACATCCTGAAGTTATAAAAGGAGCCAGAGGAATCCAAGTACTTTTATTGTCATTATTTACAAGTGAGGTGACTAGTGGCTGTAGCTTACTGTAAGAGTAAAATGAAACTAGATGTAAATCGCACAATTTTCGTCACAGGTACATCTATTGCTTTATTGTCCTCAGTGAGAATTGTGGTTAGACTACAAGAACCCCTCAGAACAACGATTCAGTGCTGATATTCCATGTAATTTGTGTTCACGAGATTTCACTCCAGCATAACATTATTGTGCATATTCTTATGCTTCCCGTCATTGTACTCACTCCCAAAGCAGTACAGTAAAATCCCTGCACTCCCTGTCACCCTTGAATCCTGGATAGCAACATAATAATGGAAGTGGTAATGGAGACCATTGTTAATGTGTCATTCGGGGTAAATGAAACTGTTGCCAGTTTTTCTTCTTTTCTTCAGCCTCTAATTATAACCCTGACATTTTCCGTTCCCGCGAGACAAGCGCCACTCTCTCAGGTTTATGCCGATATACTGCAAATTCAAATTCACAACTCCAATGACATGCGATTGACTGACTCGTATTTTATCAATCTTTTCCATCTCCAAGCACTATTTCTGATTGTGATTTCATGAATCGCATGCCGATGAAATTGACCTGAAACTGAGCAAAATGATATCAGCAAACAGACAGCGGCAACTTGTTTCCTGGGGAAATGAAGCACTTTCTCGCCATAACATTGCAGATCATTCAGCAATACCTTCGAAATGAAAGGGCGGGAGAGGGAAGAGAACGGACGCTGTCTCCAGCAGTTGCAGAGTCGTGTTTGAAGGGTCAGGGATTCCAAGAATGGTGGCACAGTTGTTAACACGGCTGTCTCAGAGCACCAGGGATCCGGTTCAGTTCCGAACTTGGGTGACTCCCCGTGTTTGCATGAGTTTCCGCCGGATTCTCCGGTTTCCTCCCACAGTCCAATGATGTGCAGGTTAGGTGGATTGGCCATGCTAAATTGCACCTCAAGTGTCCAAAGGTTAGGTGGGGTTACGGGGATAAGGTGGGGGAGTGGGTCTAGGTAGGTGCTCATATGGAGGATCGGTGCAGAGTCGGTACGCCAAATGGCCTCCTTCTGCATGGTAGGGATTCTATGATTCTGCGATTTGAGTTGGAGATCTCAGGCAGCAAAGCAAGGAGGATCTTGGTTCAGGTATTTTTAGCAGGTGAGAAAGAAACTGTTACCATTCAAAACTGGATTGGACAGGTGTATTTTGGAAAAGTGTAGAAGGGATATGGGACAGGAAAGTTAAATATACTGGGAACTATTTGTCCAGGGGGAGGGTGAATGCTGATTCAGACTAGCTGCTGTGTTGCAATGATTCAGCTGTCTTATTTTCTGATAGTATTGGGCAATTGTTTCTGTATCTTCTTGGAGAGGCCGATACCTAGTTGAAGGGGTTGGGCCTCCGGCATCTGCACAGAGCACCGGGGAGGGAGACAGGCCGCGAATGTTCCTTTTCCAGCTTCCTGGACAGCTGCTTCAGAATGTTGAAGGGTCCAACCAGTGAACAGTCGTTGTTGGCAGCAGCTCAGCTGGGGAGCTGGGATGGTGTCTGCGAATAGAGGTTGGAGCCTGAACAATCCGGTGGAACACAATCTCAGAGGAAAAGCGGTTCAGCTAGAAAAGAAAAGACCAAGAAGGCTGGATCGAAGTGCAAAGCTGAAAGAGTTCAGGAATAGTGGGCGTGATTCTCCACTCCCACGATGGTTGGGTGAATCGCCTGGGCCGCCAAAATTTCTGGGGACGCCGGTCCGACGCCCTCCCGCGATTCTCCCAAGCGGCGGGAACGGCCCGGTCGAGTTTCGCGGGCCGCAGACCGGAGAATCGCCGGAGACACCAAAAATGGCGATTCTCCGGCACCCCCGCTATTCTGAGGCCCGGATGGGTTCCCCCCGGCGCCGTCCACACATGGTCGCTGCAGTCGTGGGCGGTGCGTGAACGTTGGGGGGGTGGCCTGTGGGGGGGTGAGGGGGGATCCTGCACCAGGCTTCACCTGGAATGTGGGGTGGCCCGCGATCGGTGCCCACCGATCGTCGGGCCGTCCTCTCTGAAGGAGGACCTCCTTCCTTCCGCGACCCTGCAAGATCCGTCCCCCATCTTCTTACGGGGCGGAGTTAGAGAGGACGGCAACCATGCATGCGCGGGTTGGCGCCGGCCGCGTCATCTATGCGGGTGACAAGGCCTGGCGCGTGTAGATGACGCGGCCCCGATACTGGCCCATTGTCAGGGCCTGAATCGGTCGGGACCGGGGCCGTTCTGCGCCATCGTGAACCTCGACGGCGTTCACGATGGCGCGGCCACTTCGGCGTGGGAGTGGAGAATCCCGCCCAGTGTGCCTGAATAGTGACTCGCTCTCTAAAGGGGAGGAGTGAAAATTCCTGGTGAGAAAGATAGAGTTTGAAGAACTTTGTGACTCAGGGTGGTCTCTAAAATTGAAATGAACTTTTGAGTAAATTGGTAAAATTGGGCTTAGCTGTACCACCCATTTAACGCACAATTTAGAACATAAATCTGACCACAGTCTGCCAGTTAATTCATGCTTACTTCATGTTAATTCTAGATGTTAAAGTTAAGATGGGTATCATTTAGTGTTTGCTTTGCTAGCTCTTGTACAGTCAAAATAAATTATGGCGGGGATTTTCTGCTCCTGTTTTTGCTTGGCAAGTTTGGTGACAGTAACAGAAAATCCCACAATATGTCCAATTCGCATTTCAAACGCGAGAAAAGATTGTCCTCTTCCCCACCAGTGACGTAATGCTGAACATGGGGGACATTATTTCCCTGCAGTAGCATATGATCATCAGGCCTCTACACCCGAATCATCACTCCCCCATTATCACCCCCCCCCTTCCAATCATCACCACATCCCACTATCACCCCCTCCCACAAGAAACCCCATCCACGTCAGCGTGAGAGCAGACTGGCTTGAAACATAACTGGTGTCCCCGGGCATCCATCTGGTGAGCAGAGCTCCCTGAGCAGCTCAGGTGAGTGTATCAATCAGTGGGGTGAGTGTTCTGCCTGGGAACTACTCCTGGCATTGCCACCTGGCAAATATCACAGTGCCAAGGGGGCAGTGCTAGGGCAGTGCCGATAGGTGGGGGTTACATCGGTGGGGGTTCCAAGTGACGTAACCACAATGCTATCACACCCAGTGGCACAAGCTTGTGCCTCACTGTGAACACATTGCCTGGTCAGCCACTGGTCACCTTTGCTGAAGATGTGCATGTTTGTGTCAACAACACCTTGACCAACAGAACATTGAATGAACTTAGTGTACATCACAGCACTGACGGATGTTCAGCCTTGAAAGGTTACTGTGGCCATTCCAGCGCCAGGTAGTGTGTCTGACCTATGTCAACGATCTCTGTTACCATGGGAAGAGTAGGAGGAGGAGGAAGAGGAAGGTCATAATTGGAGTGGCCACTTTCCCCATCAAAGCAAAGAGGCTAGCGGCCCAAATCAAAGCTGATGATCTGGTGAAACTCTTGCTTCAGTGGTTCACCTACATAATACTGAGAACAGCTAAAGGAAATATCCTAATGTTCCATTGCCTGAAGAAAATATTCCAATATCCCATTGCACCCCGTCCCACATATTGTAGGTCACTGCCTGAACAACACTGCAGAAATATGGAGCTAAATGTGGGTGAGAAAGATAAATAAAAGGAGTCATTTAATTGTTTACGATTTATTATATGAAAAGGGTCAGAAAGAAGAGAAAAGTCATCCAGACCCTCTTGAAAACTGCCATTATCTCTCCAGTTTGAGTTTCTGTGAAGAGCCTTCATTATAGAATTCCAACTGCTCTCACGTCGGGAGTAAAGGATTTCTCAATTCTGAGCAAAGCCACTTTTCACAGAAGAAAATTGAACGTTGGAAACAAGACATCCTGCTCAGAGCATCAGCGTCTGAAACCTTACTGGAGTTCCCAGCTGGATGGGAATTGATAACAGCCCGAGTGAGTCGAATGTTCCCATTCAAAAAAAAATCTTAATAAACTCATTTCCTCTCAAGGATCAGCCACCGTCCTGGACTTATTAGTGTGGGTTTCTGCAGTGACCTGTAACTTCCTGATCACATGAACACTGACAGTCACTCGTGTTCATAACCCCCTGTTAGACACTGACAGTGCTCGAGAGGAGCAATTAGTCAAGCGTCAGGCACTCTGCAGTGAGAGAGCATTTGACTATGTCTTGGGGGAAATGTGAATCATACTGTTGCACTCTCAGCAGCTGTACCTCTCTGTTAAACAGAGTGAGAGCTTTTGGCACTGTCCGTCACTTTGAAGATTTCAAAGCCCATGTTATCTGTCGCTCCTTGCTGTTTATTTGAATTGAAATAAGTGAATCTCTTTTTCCAAAGTTTTCAGAAACAGTTCCAATACCTGATGTAACAATGGTCGTCAGTGAATACAGTAATCAGTTTTAAATCAGTTTCTTTAAATCCATTCACTTCAAGGGTTCCTAAGATAAATTTTCAGGGATTTCTGCATGAGGAGTATCGATGCTGCCTGACGCTTTTTTGGAGATTCACGCAGTCTTCACAGACCCTGCCATGATCTACCTGATGTACTTGAGCAGGTTATTAAATTTGGGCCCAGAACACACTATTTCACCAAAAGCAGAATACTGCCGATGCTTTAAATCTGAAATAAAAACAGAAGATGCTGGATAAACTCAGGAGGTCTGGAAACATCTATGAAGAGAGTCATCGGGACACAAAATATTGGGTGTGATCAAGCCAAATTGCACCCCCCCCCAGTGCCATTCCATCTGTGGGGACACCAGCACTGAACGGCGCTCACCTGCGGTCTGTGAGGCGAGATCCCACGTCTCAGTAGATTTGGTGAGTGCATAGAATGAGACCAGCTGCCTCGTTTTAATATGCAGATTGGCCAGATAATGAACCCGTCCACAATGGGCAGAATTCAGATCACAACATCTCGTGAGATTGCGTTAGATCTCGCGAGCATGGTGAGCCGGGTAGATACCGGAAGAGGGATCTCCCGGCATCTACCAGCCACGCTGCCTTTCGGGCACAACGCGGCCAGTAGATCGCGCTCGTTAACTCTGTAATTCTTGCCACAGTCACTGACAGACCTGCTGAGTTTGTCCAGCATTCTCTATTTTTATTTCACCATGCGGTGTCTGGATGATTCCTCCATGGAGTTAACCAAAGGTTAAACCGTGTTGGGACAGTCCAGGGCCAATGTGTTTCAGAGGGCTGCTATCTTTATATGTCTGGGGTAAAGGAGTAGGTTGCCATTATTTGGATTTATTTTCCTCCTTCCTTCCGTGCACCATTGATGCCCAACATCGGGCTTTCCTCTTTAATACCCAGTGGTACAGGTGGCACAGGATCTGTCTACATCTGCTGGCATTCCCTTGTCCCGTGCCCTGGTACGTAGAAAGTGCTGGTGGTGCCCTGCAGTCAAAAACATTTCTGATAGAACACAATGGAAGAAGTAGTGACAGGTAGAGGATAGTGGAATTGTTGCAGAAAATTAACAGACTGAGTGAAGTAGACCGTTTCAATCAGGCCTTTGAGCAGGAATAAGTAGGTTGGTCTTCAGGAGTCAGCTCACTCAGATGGTGTGGGGGACTAGCATTTGGGCCTAGTTTTGAGAGCTTTGCAGTGGGGCGTTGCCAATCATATTCATGTGGGTGTTGATGGGTAAATTTAAAGGGATGTAGCCACTTAGAAGTAAAATTGAGATCTGTTATTTTAACAATTAACAGAAGTGGTGGTAATGTCTCTGGCTTGGGGATCCAGAGCCTCAGGATAATGTTCTGAGGTCAGGGGTTCAAATCCCATTTAAGCAGCTGGTGAAATTTAAATTCAAGAACTAAAATAATCTGTAATACAAAGTTAGTCTTAGCAATGGTGACCATGAAACTATCATCAATTGTTGTAAAACCCCATCTGCTTCACTAATGTCCTTCAGGGAAAGAAATCTGTCACCCTTACCCGGTCTTTTAATTGCCTTCTGAAATGGCCTACAGAAGGTTCAAAAACAGGCTGTACACTGACTTGCATCCTCCCCGGCTCAATCTCAATGCAATTGTACTAAAAGCAATCACTCAACTTCCAAATAGATTTATTAACCTCTTTTCCGCGGCTTGCAATTCTCTCATCAATTATTATGTTAACTGGTACTTTGCAATTGTTCCTGCAGGTTCCATTCATGCATTTTTGATGTAAGCATCAGGAAGGTGTTGCGAAAATCTGCTTTATGAGCAAGATCTCGAGTGAGATCCTCCGGCCTCCCTGCCGTGTGTTTCTTGGCAGTGGGAGGCGATGCGCTGTTTGTTGGCAGCGGGACTCTCTACTCCCACCACTGTCAATGGGATTTCCCATTGAAGCCACCCCACGCTGACGGGAGACCCGCAAGAATCCCACCGCTAGCGAACGGCTGGAGAATTCTGGCACTCCAAGAATGTATTGCCTCTTTCATATCAATGCACATTTGGAACTGTAGCTGATTAATATGTAAGTAACAAAATTGTGTGTTGGTTCATCGGTCACAATTCCACCCGGTGCTTGCGGATGATGCCAGTGGTGCCAACGGTGCACTACCAGACTTCATGGTGGCAGTGGAAGAGTGCCTCACATGCATGGAGCTGGTGGGTGCGGGTGCCATGAGTAGCTGCCCCATTCAGGTGGGTAATCTGGTCCCTCACCATTACTGAGGGTCTACGTGCCTCCCCCTCGCCACAGCCAAGTCTACTCAACGCATTATGGACGGTGAACAATCCAATCGTTTTTAAAAAATATTCTTTTTCTTTAAAGAGCTCGGTCTCTACCCACACCCTGGCTGTCCTAGATGTTAGTGTACCTTAACTTGCCCAATGGCCATACTTTGCCAGACTTATATCTGCTCTCAACTAGGGGCGGCACGTGGCGCAGTGGATAGCACTGGTATTGCGGTGCCGATGACCCGGGTTCGACTCCCGGCAATGGTTCACTGTCCATATGGAGTTTGCACATTCTCCCCGTGTTTTACACCCACAACCCAAAGATGTGCAGGTTATGTGGATTGGGCATGCTAAATTGTCCCTTAATTGGAAAAAAAAATAATTGGGTACTTTAAGTTTAAAAATAAAAACTGTAATTGAGTAGGGAGTTCCTATCCTCCCAATCCCTCATAAACATACACTACAAGGGACACGTAAAGGTCTTGCCCCATTAACACCAGTCTGGAAAATGAAAGTAATTGTGGGTGAAATCTATTGGGGGCGATTCTCCGAGCCCCGCGCCGGGCCGGAGAATCGGAGCAACCGTGCCACGACGCCCCGTGCTGGTGCGCGATTCTCCAAAGTGCGGAGAAACGGCGCCATTTGCGGTGGCGTGCTTGGCGCAGCGCCGGCCGTGGGCCGCTGGAATCGGCGGCCCCGCCGATTCTCCGGCCCAGATGGGCCGAGCGGCCGCTCCAATACAACAGAGTCCCGCCGGCGCCGTTCACCCCTGGTCGCTGCGGGCGGGAACGCTCGGGGGGTGGCCTGTGGGGGGGGGGGGGCTCCGATGGGGTCTGGCCCGCGATCGGGGCCCACCGATTGGCGGGCCGGCCTCTCTGTCGGTGGGCCTCCTTTCCTGCGCCATTGTTGTGCGGGGCGGCCTGGGGGAGGACGGCCACTGCGCATGCGCCAGTTGGCGCCAGCCCAACTACGCATGCACAGGACCCAAGGTGCCGCGTCGTTTACGTGGTGCCAGATCTCCGACGCCACGCCGAGATCCCTGCAAATCGGGCCACGTCCCTACCAGCCCCACGGAGGCCCCAGAATAGGGGTCTGGGAACGGGCACCGACGCCGGAGTGAAACACTCCGGTTTTTACTCCGGCGTCGGCACTTAAACTCCCGTTGGGAGAATCCCGCCCATTATTTTCCAACAATTTCTAGTATCCCCCCAGGGTTTTAGCCAACAAACTGCTGGAACTCTGGAGGATCCTTTGGGTAACTTTGGACTGTGCATTAGAGCAAATAATCAAATGGTGATCCTAAATATTTTGCTGGTTCTGCATTTGGTTGGTAAAAATAACCTCGGAGAGTTAATGGAATTTGTGCAAGGTGGCGGGTGGAACGCAGAGTGATTGCGCTCCAAGCTGCTCGACGCATGTGATGATGAGAACCATCACGGTGTCTTCTCCCTGATTGCGAAGGAAAGTCAAAGATATGTAGAAAGGAAGGAGGAGGGATTCTTCAAAAGACCATCTGTAGCTGCCTACATTTATCATATTGTTCCTCAGAGATTAAACAACATCTGCTAATAAACTGTGAGAATTGAGTGGATGATGAATGAGTCAGCTCTAAGAGTTTTGTTTGGAGACCAGCCATTCTCTTCCCTAACACTGCCAGTGTTACTTTGCTAGTATTTAAAGCAGTGTTCACTTTCATATTACTTAATGAGACCATGTCAATCAGACTGAATGGTTGATAGATTTTGCATTTAATCTGAAAACAGGAGGGTTTTTTGCATAATATTTGCCAAAATCTTAATAATAACTTTTCTTGCGCCTGTCTATCAGTCTCCTTTTTCCGCATTATTTAAATCCTTCTGCCATTCACCAAAAATATTCAGCCCCCCCCCCCCACCACCATCGCACTGCAGCAGAAAAGATTTGCTTAAAATATGGTTGGCATGACAGCTCCTCACTCGCTAGTAAATATTTCTAAAACTAAAGTTTATCACACAAAAACTCTCCTCTTTCCTCTGATGGCACAGCACTGGGCCCCTGATCATCCTAGAGTCTGGGTACATGATCCTCTCCACACCTGATAGACTGACACAGCCAGTTAACAGCCCACATGGGGCGGTTTGATATGAAGAACGTTTACATGTGCAGGAACTCATCCATAATGTACAAAGCTCATGGGGTGGGTGTTATTGAACCCAGTAGAGAGGAAAATCAGGTGCAATAACATACCTTCACCGGCCTAGTATTCCACATGGCCAGGCAATGCTCTGGGGCCACAGGTTCAAATCCCATTGTGGCAACTGGTGGAAGCTGTATTCACTTCATAAATCTCGAATTTTGACTGAAGCTAGTCTCAGTAATATTTTATTCAGTTATGGAATGTGGTCTTCGCTGGCTAGGCCAGTATTTGTTACCCATCCCTATTTGCCCGTGAGAAGGTGGTGATGAGGTGATTTATTGAACCGCTGCAGTCCCCGAGGACTAGTACACCCACAGTGCTGTTAGGGAGGGAGTTCCAGGATTTTGACCCAGCGGCAGTGAAGGAACGGTGATATATTTCCTGGTGAGTGACTTGGAGGGGAGCCTCCAGGTGGGTTGTCCCCAGGTACCTGCTGCTCTTGTCCTTTTAGATGGCAGCAGTTGTGGGTTTGTAAGTGCTGCCTAAGGAGCCTTAGTGAGTTGGCAGCCCATCTTGTAGATGGTACACACAACTGCCACTGTCCATCACTGGTGGAGGGAGTGAATGCTTGTGTAAGACATGCCAATCAAGTGGGCTGCTTTGTCCTGGATGGTGCCAAGCTTCTTGAGTGCTGTCGGAGCTGCACTCATTCAGGCAAGTGGAGAGTATTCCATCACACTCTTGACTTGTGCCTTGTACATGGAGGACAGACATTGTGGAGTCAAGAGGTGAGCTGCTCGCCGCAGGATTCCTAGCCTCTGACCTGCACTTGTAGCCACAATATTTATATGGCTAGTCCAGTGCAGTTTTCGATGGTAACCCCCAGGATATTGATGGTGGGGGACCATGAAACTACCATCAATTGCTGTAATAACCCATCTGCTTCACTAATTTCGTTGAGGGAAGGAAATCTGTCATCCTTACCCAGTCTGGCCTACACGTGACTCCAGACCCACGGCAAATCATAGAATCCCTACAGTGCAGAGGGCGCCATTCGACCCTTTGAGTCTGCACCAAACCTCTGAAAGAGCACCATACCTGGGCCCAATCCCCCACCCTACCTCCGTAACCACACCTAGGGGCAATTTATCATGGCCAACCCACCTAGCCTGCACATCTTTGGACTGTGGGAGGAACCCGGAGCACCCGGAGGAAAACCCGCGCAGACATGGAGAGAACGTGCAAACTTCACACAGACAGTCACCCGAGGTCAGAATTGAACCTGGGTCCCTGGCGCTGTGAGGCAGCAATGCTAACCATTGTGCCACCATGCTAATGTAGTTGACTATTAACTGCCCCTCTGAAATGGCTGAGCAAACCACTCAGTTCAAGGGCAATTAGGGATGGGCAACAAATGCCGGCCTTGCAGGAGACACCCACATCCTAGGAAATAATTCTTATTTAAAAACCAGAGGCCTTGTTCACTAACCTGTTTTCTACCAACTGCCTGAAGCTGAAGACCAAGAAAACATCTATCAACCATTGAAAGCTAACAGTAACAGTGGGAGGATAAACAGAATTAAATTAATTGTGAGCTTTAATATATTGTAGGTCACTTGTAACGTGAACAGCCAGTTGCCAACAGGATGGGAACCAATTATGTACAAGGGTCCACAAGCATACAAATCCCCATATATGGGGTTGAGTCAATCGTGCTATCATTTTAAAGTTACTTTTCCATTGAAAACACACGGTCCAATAAAGGCAAGCGTGTCCGAAGAAGTTGTGAAATGTTTATACAGGAGGATTTTCTTTATTATTGGCTATTTTCCACATTTTGTATTTTCCAACTCCATGATGCAAAACATTTCTCTCCAATTTAAATGATCTCCCAACCAAAAGAATTTATAAATGTACCCCTTCCACTTCCAATAGCATTCCCAACAGTGAACTTCGACAAGAATAAACATGGAGTTTCAGCAAAACAGGAAAATAAATCATAATTATATCCATCCCAACAACACCCCCGCCTTCTCCTCTCATTGTGGTGAGGGAAAGTAATCCTTTGTTGCAGGTGTGAACCATGAGAGGGATCTTTTGCAGAGACAAGGCCAGAAAGAAGCCCTACTGTAGCTGCTGAAGAGCGACATCCCACTGAGCATAGTGAACGTCCTCATGGTCACCTGGCAGCAGGGTTGATGGTTGATTTGGTGGCTTGTCAAGGCCAGATTGTAAAACATCACACAAACCAACTCAATATGAGCAATGACACAGAAGGTTCAGAGATGATACATAGTTAAATAACTAATAATTAAATAATTAGAATCAGAGAATTATACAGTACAGAAGAGGCCCTTCAGCCCATCAAGCCTATACCGACAAAAAAAGAAGACTCTAATCTACACTAATCCCACTTCCTAGCACTTGGCCATCGCCTTGAATGTTATGACATTTCAAGTGCTCGTCCAAGTACTTTTTAAAAATTGTGATCTTTCCTACCTCAACTACCCTCCCAGCCAATGTATTCCATCCTCCCATCACCCTCTGGGTGAAATTTATTTTCCTCACATCCCCTCTAAACCTCTTGCTTTTCCCCCTAAAATTATGCCCCAATTTTAATGATCCTTCAACTAAGAGATGAAGCTGCTTTCTATCCACCATGTCCCTCATATTCTGATAAACCTCAATCAGGTTCCCTCTCAGCCTTCTCCACTGCAAAGAAAACAACCTGACTTATCCAGCCTCTCTTCATAGCTCAAAAGCTCCATCCCAGGAAACGTCCTGGTGAATCTCCTCTGCACTCTCTCCAGCGCAATCACATCCTTCCTATAATGCGGTGACCAGAACTGAACACAGAACCCCTGCTGTGGCCTAACCAAAGTCTTGTACAGCTTCAACATGACCGCCCTCTCTTATAGTCTATGGCATGACTGATAAAGGCACGTGTCCCAGATAACTTCTTAACTATTCTATTAACCTGTCCTGCCACCTTAAGGGATCTGTGGACAAGCACCCCAAGATCCCTCTGATCCTTTGAGCTTCCTAGTGTCCTGCCATTCATCGAGTACTCCCTTGTCGATTGAATTAAGTCAGTGGTTTGATTAGTATTGCCGCGGCTGTAGCTGACTTTTCCACGTCTTGCCACATCACTGAAATATTCTCATTACCAGTGTGTGAAGACAATGCAATCCTAAAGGCTCCAAACCCATTGATTTTGTTGGAGGAGCTTCAGGGGTGAAACTGGTTTCAGTTCATATTGACACAATGTGGACAGATATGGCTCAATCTGAATGAATATAATTTTCTCCGGGAGCCACTTGCATTAATAAGCGCATTAATTGCTTTGTGGTGCGGGGCGCAAAATGTGGAATTGGGTTTTATGCAAAAGGATCTATGAAATATTATTACTGTATCTGATACAAACGTCCTGACTTCTGGTCATTCAAATGTAAATCATTTTTCTCATCCTTGAGGGAGCAATTAATTTTCACCTTTCAAGGTCACTCATCGAAGTTGCAATTAATCTGCTTCAACCTAAAACCATGGACGGAGACGGGTGTCAAAGTTACAGGGTTTGCGATGAGGGCCAGTGACATTGGCTTTGGTCTTTTTCGTGTTCAGCCCGGGTGGGAATTGTGCCTCTTCAAAGGTGCCATGTTGGCAAAGCAGTTATGACAACAAGAGGAAGTGAGCCCGCCATTCCCACAACTACACGTTGCATCTTCCCAGTCAGATTGCCGCTGATGCCACTGCACTGTAACAGCTCTCATCAAATCTATTGACAATACGCGTTTTACACTCAGGTGGCAAGTTCAAACATTATCCCTAAAACAGAAGAGGGAACCTGAGGCAACTGATTCATCAAGTAAATCACTGAGTGACAAGACATCATTTGAGTGGAATGTCAGCTCTCTGAGAAAAGCAAGAAATGGGATAATATCATGTTGTACATTCCCTAATGTCAGTCAGAATGGTGGACAGACACCCCCTTATACTTGCAAATGACAGAGATTCTTTTCTGCCTGGATTTCTTAACAAAGGAGAAAGTGGGACTGCAGGAGTAATTCCAAAAGGTGTGAAAATAAACTATTGATGAAAATAAATATTCCAAAGGAAATGGAATTAAAAAGTCAATAAGACTGAATGTAGAAATGGAACAGGCCCAGATTGCATGCATTACAGAGCACTTAAGGAGTTGGAGTAATAGAACCATAGAATACTACTGTGCAGAGGCAGGCCATTCAGCCCATCGAGCCTGCACCAACCCTTAGAAAGAGCACCCAACCTAGGCTGACTCCCTGCCCTATCCCTGTAACCCCGTAACACCACCTAATCGTTGGACAGTAAGGAGCAATTTAGCATGCCAATCTACCTAACCTGCACATCTTTGGACTGTGGAAGGAAACCGGAGCACCCGGAGGAAACCCACACAGACTCCACACAGACAGTCACCCAAGGTCGGAATTGAACCCGGGTCCCTGGCGCTATCAGGGTGGGATTCTCCATCCTGCCACGGCAGAGGGATCCCAGCAGTCAGCCAGTGGGGTTTCCCATTGTGGGCAACCGCACGTCTGCGGGAAATACGCGGGCGTGAGTGCGCTGCCAGCGCATAGCGGAGGATCCCACCGACGGAGAATCCAGCCCCACGTCTATGTATGATTTTAATGGAAATGATACTAAAGGACTGGAGGATATCAAATGTTGTAGCCCTTTCAAGGAAGGGGCAAAGACCATAAGACCACAAGACATAGGAGGAGAAGTAGGCCACTCGGCCCATCGAGTCTGCTCCGCCCCTCAATGAGATCATGACTGATCTGATATAATCCTCAAGTCCACTTTCCTGTCTTATCCCCATCACCCTTGATTCCCTCACTGATTAAAAATGAATAAACTGGATGGAAACTAATTAATGGCAACCAGTAAAGGAATAAACCAAGAAATTCATGGTAAATGAGTCTTCCTTCAGTTGTGAGTAAACCACAGGGAGGTGAAATTGGTCTTGGAAAGTAGGGCAAAGCAAGCGTCAGTGAATCAACAGCTCACCTTACATTGCATTTGATATTCCAGCCCATAGAATTGAGTGAGAAGGGTAATTAGGTGTAAGGCCCAGGGTAAATGCGTTGGTGATTTGCCATCATCTATTTTTCACACCTGTCCAGTTAGAATTCCACTCCCGAGAGTCGATGAGACAGGATGGAAATGGTGAACCCGTGAGACAATCAGACATAGTCAGCGTGGATTTGTAAAGGGCTTAACCAATTCAATTCAATATCGTGAAGGGATCAGAGTGTAAATCAGGGAAATGCAATGAAGGTTGTGCAAGGGTTTTGACAGTTTAGCAAGCGTAAAACTGTTTCCGATGACAGGAAAGCCAGTTGCTAGAGGACAAAGATTTAAAATAATTGGCAAAAGAACAGAGAGGATATTTTTTGAGGCAGGCCAGCAGATTGCTTTTTACATGCCGTGTCCAGAGTACTCCGAATATGATTTAACAAAAGCTCTCCGCAGCTGAGACTTTGCTTCCCTTGTTTTGAATTCTAATTTCCCTGTGATAAAAGCTAATATTCCAGCCGCCTTTCTGATTAATTTTTGTACCTGTACACCAGCTTTTAGTGATTGGTATATGTGGTCATCGAAATCTCTGCTTCTCCACAGCCAGTCTCTCATTATTAACAACATATTCCAATTTGTCTTTTTTTAAATCCAAAGTTAACGGGCTGGCTTCACCGTTTTTGAGACGACGTGTTGATGCCAGCAGAGGAACTGTGGCGTTTTCCGACAAAACAACCGGCGCCGGCCCCTCACCGATTCTGCGACTGGTGAGGGGCTAGCAGCCACACCGAGTAAAACTCCCAGCTCCCACGATATACACAGCCGGAGAATGGCCGGGTCTGCGATCGCTCATGTGCGCGGTGACGACCTGCAGCGGTCGCACCGTAAAACATGGCTCCAGCCATGCGCGGATCCGACCTGCCGGATAGTGCCCCCTGACCACCCACTGGCCACCCCCCACCAGTCCCACTAGCCCTTGCGGAAGCCCCCCATCCGCCCGCAAGCAGCACGGCTCCCACCCGACTGTGGCGGCGCGAACACAGTCCGCAGCAGCCACACCGGGTTCCCGACCGCTGAGACCACGGGCGGGATTCTCCGACCCCCCGCCGGGTCGGAGAATCGCCGGGGGCTGGCGTGAATCCCGCCCCGCCGGTTGCCGAATTCTCCGGCACCGGATATTCGGCGGGGGTGGGAATCACGCCGCGCCCGTTGGCGGGGCCCCCCCCGGCGATTCTTCGGCCCGCGATGGGCCGAAGTCCCGCTGCTGGAATGCCTGTCCCGCCGGCGAGAATCAAACCACCTCTCTTACCGGCGGGGCAAGGCGGCGCGGGCGGGCTCCGTGGTCCTGGGGGGGGAGCGGGGCGATCTGGGCCCGGGGGTGCCCCCACGGTGGACTGGCCCGCGATCGGGGCCCACCGATCCGTGGGCGGGCCTGTGCCGTGGGGGCACTCTTTTCCTTCCGCCTTCGCCATGGTCTCCACTATGGCGGAGGTGGAAGAGACCCCGTCCACTGCGCATGCGCGGGGATGCCGTGAGCGGCCACTGACGCTCCCGCGCATGCGCCGCACGTCAAAGTCATTTCCGCGCCAGCTGGCGGGGCACCAAAGGCCTTTCCCGCCAGCTGGCGGGGCAGAAATCAGTCCGGCGCGGGCCTAGCCCCTCAAGGTGAGGGCTCGGCCCCTCAAGATGCGGAGAATTCCGCACCTTTGGGGTGGCGCGATGCCGGACTGATTCGCGCCGTTTTTGGCGCCGGTCGCCGGACATCGCGCCGATTGCGGAGAATCCTGCCCCTCATGTCAACCACACAGACGGGAACTTGGCCCATTGGGGGTGGAGAATTGGGGGAGGGACATCCCTGGACACCAAGGGACAATTTAGCATAGCCAATCCACCTAACATGCACATCTTTGGGCTATGAGAGGAAACCGGAGCGCCTGGAGGAAACCCACGCAGACACGGGGTGGGAGCGGCAACATGCAAACTCCACATAGACAGTCACCCAAGGCCAGAATTGAACTTGGGGCTCTGGCGCTGAGAGGCAGCAGTGCTAACCACTGTGCCACCCCAACACATTTCTGGGGTTCCTAAGGTGCCACTCTTGAGGGCCAATGCCTCTCTGTGGATTGTAAACCTGCTCACAATGACAGCATTTATCCTCCCATCCCTGCCACACTGCCCATGTTCTTTCTGATGCCTCTCAGCTTAGAGGGTGCAGTCTTATAAGGCCAGAGCTAATGAAGGTCATCCTGCAAGGACATCTTCAGTCTTGCCCAGTGAAAGTCAGCAGCCTTCCACCAGCCATGCTGCAACCCCTGGGGTAGCACAGCGTTGGAGCACTAAGGGAGACAAAGGCACATGGTTGACAGGCACTAAGGGAATGCACAGGGGTGAGTAATTGATGTTTGTATGCAGTAGGCATCGATTTAAAAATATGATTTGGATTGTTTCTCTTTGGTATCTATTTATTTTGCATTATGGTCAAGTGGACACGCAATCATCAGTAACAGAGAGGGGTGTGGCTGGGGGCTGTTGAATTGGGGTTCACTGGCTGTACAGTAAACCAGTGGATCATGGATGGCGTGGCCATTTAGGCACTGCCTTGGTTGCCTCCTCCTTTTCTCGTCCACCTGCTGCTCATTATATAGCTGGCGGTGCAAATGCAATGTTGGCATTCATGTCAAGAGAGCTAGAATACAAGACCAGGGATGTACTTCTGAGACTGTATACGGCTCTGGTCAGACCCCATTTGGAGTATTGTGAGCAATTTTGGGTCCTGTGTCTAAGGAAGGATGTGCTGGCCTTGGAGAAGGTCCAGAGGAGGTTCACAAGAATGATCCCCGGAATGAACAGCTTGTCATATGAGGAATGGTTGAGGACTCTGGGTCTGTACTCGTTGGAGTTTAGAAGGATGAGGGAGATCTTTTTGAAACTTACAGGATACTGCGAGGCCTGGATAGAGTGGACGTGGAGAGGATGTTTCCACTTGTAGGAAAAACTAGAACCAAAGGACACCATCTCAGACTAAAGGGACGATCCTTTAAAACAGAGATGAGGAGGAATTTCTTCAGCCAGCAGGTGGTGAATCTGTAGAACTCTTTGCCACAGAAGGCTGTGGAGGCCAAATCACTGGGTGACTTTAAGACAGAGATAGATAGGTTCTTGATTAATAAGGAGATCAGGGGTTATGGGGAGAGGGCAGGAGAATGGGGATGAAGAAAATATCAGCCGTGATTGAATGGCGGAGCAGACCCGATGGGCCAAGTGGCCTAATTCTGCTCCTATGTCTTATAGTCTTATGGTCTTATGGTGGTAAGGGCCTGATGATGGTGAGGTGGTGCCGCTGGGCACTGTGAATCTCATCACCCACTCAGTCTCGTACTGCAGAACTCCTCCAGTACAGTAGAGATCAGCATGCCACTAGTCTTCTTTATCTTCTTTCGTGTGGCCCACATTGTACGCATGCCGCCCAAGTGTGTGTGGATTGTACACGGCAGGCATGAGCTAATCTTTCAGTGGGTAATCCTTGATGCCCAGTAGCCAACCTTTTATTTCCCATAGTGACTCAAATCCAGATGTTACAATCAACTGCTGCAGGATGAAAGGATCATGGCTGATTCATAGAATTTGGGAATGGTTACAGTACAGCCGGAGGCCACGTGACCCTTTGTGTCCTTGATAGCTCTCTGCGAGAGCAACTCGCCTTGTCCGATTCCCCTGAGCCTTGCAATTTTGTTTTTTTCTTTTCAGATAGTTATCCAATTCCCTTTTGAAAACCACGACTCGCAGCACAATTTCAGACAGTACATTCCAGATCCAAACGGTTGAGGATTCTGGATCTGTACTTGCAACATAGGAACACTTCCCTCCCGTCGCTTTTGGTTCTTTTGCTATTCATCCTGAATCAATGTTCCCCGTTCCTCAACACTTCGACTCATGGGAATAGTTTCCCCTTATCCAGACCATTTATGATTTTGAATAGCTCCACATAAACTCCACATCCTTCTCTCCTCCAAAGACAACAGTCCCAACTTCTCCAATCCATCCAGGCCTCTGACATTCTGCACTCGGATCCATTCTTGTAAACCTTTTCTGCGCTCTGTGCGAAGCTTTCATATTCTTCTTGAAGTGTGATGCTTAGAATTGGACACAATACTCTAGTTTAGGCTCAACTCGTCTTTTACAAACATTCATCATAACTTCCTTGCTTTTCTTTCTCAAATGGATCTGGGATAATGTTGGCCTTATTAATCTCAACCTGTCCTGTCACCTTCAATCAAGAGTGCGCATATCCACCCCGAGCCCCCTGCTTCTGCACCCACTGCAGAATTTTATCCTTTCTTTTCTATTGTCTCTGTGTTCTTCCTACCAAAATGAATCACTTCTCACTTGTCTGCATTGAGTTTCATCTGCCCCATGTCCGCCCATTCCACCAGCTCTTGAAATCGATCACTTTCCTCCTCTCGTTTCACCAAATTGCCAAGTTTTGTGTCATCTGCAAATTTTGAAATTCCCAAATCTAGGTCATTAATATATATATATCATGAAAAGCACTGGTCTCAATTCCGCCCCTGAGAAAACTCCACCATATACCTTCTGCCAGTCTGAAAGACAACTGTTCATCAATACCCTCTGTTTCCTGTCGCTCGGCCAACATCATATCCGTGCTGCCACTGCTCCTTTAATATCATGCACTGCTGCCAGGGTACTAGGTATTGACATGTCTCATGACAACCCAACTTTGGGGCTGTTTAGCACAGAGCTAGATCGCTGGCTTTGAAAGCAGACCAAGGCAGGCCAGCAGCATGGTTTGATTCCCGTAACAGCCTCCCCAAACAGGCGCCGGAATGTGGCGACTAGGGGCTTTTCACAGTAACTTCATTTGAAGCCTACTTGTGACAATAAGCGATTTTCATTTCATTTCATAAACTGCCTACAGTCACATACCAATGAATGTGGAGGAAATGAAATCCCTTCACTTGCGTTATATTTCAGATTTTACCTCTGATGCTTACAAGGCCGTGTACATGAAAGAAACATGCATGTTATTGAGTTACAACTCCAAGCTTACAGTCTGGAGGGAGCATTCCGGAGGCAGCGCTCCAGAGTGGACCTTAGGACCAAGTAATCTAAACCCTAACTCTATGGAGGAAAGCGGGTGCGGGGGGTGGGGGGCAGTCAGATTCCGGATCCCAGGAAGTGGAGTGTCCAACCCTTGGGAGAAGTCTGAATCTGTATGGGTATGACCCAATGCGGGACTTCCTGTCTCCCTGGGGGAATCTCCGTATGGAGGTGGAGGTCTGATAGTGGAGGGTTGGGAGGGTTTGAGGGCCCAGCAGGGAAACACTCCTGTTCTCCTGGCCCACAAACTGTGCTGTAAAGGCATGTGCCTTCTCTGAGACTGCCTTCTCTGAGACTGCCTTTGCCTTGCTGCAATGGTCGGGATTCCCAGGACAAAGCAGGTTAGATTTGAGGTTTCTATCCACATCAACAAATTTAAAATGCAAATCCACCTTCTGTCTGCCTCCATGCACCACTCCCTGCCTCCATGCACCACTCCCTGCCTCCATGCACCACTCCCTGCCTCCATGCACCATTCCGTGTAGGCACCAACCCAACTTTGGAAACCACCGAACATTTCTACAGTCACAGCATGAGCTAGTAGAAATCAATCAGCATCTAACCTGAAAGTAGATCGTGAAATACAGAGGGATGAATTCTCTTCCTCCCCAGCCACATGATCCTTGGCAACACGCCATCACCGGCAGTGGGATTCTCCGTTCCTGCCGCCGGCCAATGGGATTACCCATTGTGGCCACCCCACACTGCCGGGAAACCCACAGGTGGGCGTGTGCTACCGGGAGAACGGAGAATCCCGCTGCCAGACAATTCATCCCAGAGTATTTTTTAACTCAGGCATTTTCAAAGTCAGGGTCGCGACCCGCAGGTGGGTCATGGGTATGTGTCGGGAGGGTCGCGGAGCCGTCCTTCGTGGTGCTCTCGATTGCACAAATCCATGCGCAACAGCCGTAGCAGCCGGCTTTTAACAATGTCGGCTGCGAGCGGCTTTCAAAAAGGCTGTGACCATATTAAAAAAATGTGGCCGCACTGCAGAGTTTTATGCATGCACACCAATGAGCGGGCAGCACACGCAGTGCGGCCGCGTTTTTTTATAAGGTTGAGGCCTTTTTGAAGGCCGCTCACAGCCGGCATTGTTAAAAGCCGGCTGCTGCTCGCTCTGTCCTGTTCAGAAGTGCTCGGTTCTTCTGAATGAAGCTGAGGCCGAGATTCCCCCCGGCGTCTCGCACCATCGGACCCACCCGCAGAGTTCCAGCGCATGGCCTCCATCTCGGATCTCGCCTGTATCTACAGCGCGCTCACCCTGCACGACGATGAAGTCACCGTCAACGAAGACAAACTCAATGCCCTGATTAAAACAGCTGGTGTGACCATTGAGCCTTTCTGGCCTAGTCTGTTTGCCAAGGCATTGGCTAATATTGACGTCAATAGTCTGATCTGCAACATTGGTGCTGGTAGCAGTGCCCCAGCTGCTGCCGCAGTTGTTTCCGCCGCTGCCCCTGTTGCTGCTGAAGAATGAAGGAGGAGAAGACGCCCCTGAACGTCACGTGCTTTGGGCACGATTGCGATTCCTCCATTTTGTCAGCAGCAAACAAAGTAAAAGAAAATGGTGGGCTGCGAAGGTCGGCCAGCGTGGGCCGCGAAGGTCGGCCGGCGTGGGCCCCAAAGGTCGGCCGGCGTGGGTCCCGAAGGTCGACCGGCGTGGGTCCCGAAGGTCGGCCAGCGTGGGCCGCGAAGGTCGGCCGGCGTGGGCCGCGAAGGTCGGCCAGTGTGGGTCCCGAAGGTCGGCCAGCGTGGGTCCCGAAGGTCGGCCGGCGTGGGTCCCGAAGGTCGGCCGGCGTGGGTCCCGAAGGTTGGCCGGTTGGTAAAAATGGGTCCCCAGAAAAAAAGTTTGAAAAACACTGTCTTAACCGGTGCGTGACTGAGTAGTGTTGACCTTCAAAGGGACTTACATGTCCTTGATTACGACCTGGATAGGACTATCCCCCAAACTGAATGGAGATTTAAATGGCTCGCCAGACCAGTTGGGTGGCTCGACACACCATGTCGAGGCTATAAAACCCTGAGTAACTGGAAGCTAACATGCAGGTACAGCAAGCAATTAGGAATGCAAATGGTATGGTGGCCTTTATTACATAAGGATCTGAGTATTGGAGTGAAGATGTCTTACTGCAATTGTATAGAGCCTTGGTGGGACCACACCTGGAGCATTGTGTGCACTTTTCAACTTATCACCTAAAGAAAGATAGAGTTGCCATAGTGGGCGTGCATTGAAGGATCATTAAATTAATTTTTGGGATGGAGGAATTGTCCTTTATTTTCTGGAGTTTAGAAGAATGAAATGTGAGGCACGATTCAACCCAAAAATTTCTAAGTGTTATTTTGAGTGAGATTTAGCACCAGGGAACTGAACTCAGAGACGGGGCCGCCATTTTGAAAGGGTGCCCAGATCTCAAAGTGAACTTGTGGGTCGTCCCCCCACCCATGAGCAATGTCACCCCCCACACACATGGGCACTACCTCACACCCCCGGAAGTGAGGGCACCCTGCTTAGGGATCCCTGGGGATCCCTGGGGATGCCCCCCCCAAGTCCTTACAGTGCCACATCCCTCCAGGACCCCCACCCATCACCTCTAACCTCCCAGAGGCCCAAACTTACACACACCCACCCTTCAAACCCCCTCCACGCTCCTTTCATGGGCATGGACCCCTTGGGCCCTGACCATTGGCAGTGCCACCCTGGCACCTGGGCAAACTTTCACTGCCACCCTGGCACTCTGGCCACCTCCTGCTCCTATTTTTGCTTTTCTGATACTTTTAAATAGAACTGATGGGATTGTCCTTCCTGCCTGATGAACACAAAGGTCAACCATGGAAGCTTAAGAGAGGACATTAGCTGGAGTGTTCGGCTCCAAACGGCCCCAATGTATCACAGCAGTAATTGATATCACAATGTTCTTCCTCTACCTACCTGTGTTGGACTCTGACCAAAATGGCGCCCAGTGTGGTCAACATCAGATGTATTCGTCCCTGGAAACCACGTGGTACACATACCAGAAAAACAGGCACTGTGGAGCTGAATGTCATGGTCTCTCTGTCTCACAGGCTGTGCGACTCCTGCAGCTGCGCTTCCATCATCACTCAAATGTGAAACAAAGTGGAAGTCACAAGTATTTTTATAATCCCCTTAAGGAGCTCAATCTTCAAAGCGCCAGAGCTGGTTCCAACATTGGACGAGGCAAAACAAGAGGGAAAACTCCACTGGCCTTGCTTTGAGAATGTCAATCAGATAAATGTGCCTGTCATAATGTGCTTTCAAGAGAATCATAACGGGGTTGCATGATGACTATATTGTTGACTTTACCCAGCAATAATTCTGCCTCAGGCAAGCAAACTATTTTTACAGCCTGTCCCATTATCACATATGAATATACTGACATACTCCCAAAAGACCATCAAGAAACTATTTGTTTTCACTCAGTAAATACAGTTACAAATAACTAAATTGAAAGTTTATTTGCCTGCCCATATTGCCTGCAAGTGCTCATGGCTTACCAGACAAATGTTATTGGCTGAAGCTTTGAAGCAGGGAATTTTAATTGTCAGAATTAAACTGGCACAACTTAAATAAAGAACTTTCATTTGCCCGGCACCTTTCACATCCTTGGGACACCCTAATGCACTTCACAGCCAATCAAATACTTCTGAGGTATGGTCACTCTTGTAACCAATTTGTGCACAGCAAGATCCCAGAATTTGCAACAAAACAATGACCCGGTTAACCTGTTTATGGTGGTGTTGGTGAAGAGATAACTGATGACCAGGACTCCAGGAATCGTTCCTGCTCTTCTTCACATGGCGTCATGTGATCTTTTACATCCACTTAAGCAGGTCGACACGGCTTCAACGTAAGGTGTCATCTGGCAGTGGAGGACGTGTCTAGTACTGCATTGAAGTGTCAGCCAGGAATATTAGCTCAGGTCTCTGGGGCTGGGGAGAGAATTATTCTCGAACAACCAAAGATAAATTTGGAGATTTCAATAAATGGTCCTATTGGTGTGTCTCTGACGCAGTCAGTATGTTTATTCTTCCCACAAAGCATCATCATTGCTTTTGGAAGGAGTAATCCAGGAAAATAGGATCGTCAACTCTGGTTCGATTTGTTGCTAAAGGTATAATCGCCCACGGCCCCTCACTCCCAGCCATCTCGGCTCTGCACTCCACCCATTGGTTCCAGGGCACACTCATCCTCGGGCTCCCAGCCAATGGGGAAACAAACATTTCCTGATTGGCTAATCCCTGACTCCAGTTCAAATTTCTTCTCGACTCCAATATTTTTAACTCGCAAACAAAAGTGTTCAAAGCAATATTTTAAAAAAGAACATTTTTTAAACCCTATTTGTAATTAGCGTCCTGCAAATGAATCTTCCTTTCCTATCCAATCTTGCAAGATTGGAGACCCTATTGGAAAAGCAAATTCCTGATGTACCCTCTAAATCAACTAAATGGGTGAGGACTTGCGCTACATTATCATCTCTTGTTCCTAAAATATCTTTGTTCTCTATATCCTTCAGAGCCCAGTGATCCCTTGTATGAGCAGTCTCCACGCCAACCAGGCACAGGTTCTGCTTTCATATTTAAACACTCAATTTCTTGCTTCGGCCGCATTTAATAAATAACATTTGTTAATAGATTTTTTCACTTGGCTGCACCGTGTAACAGTCGTTAGAGCAGTGAAGTGGCTCCCCCTTTGATTCTATTCTTATCCCTGCTCAGGTAGCTGTGAGGTCAGTTAGGAGCCCCTCAGCGACACAATCATTGGCCTGAACTTTACCAACAGGGCAGACCCTCTAAGATTGGCCGGAAATGTGCACGGCTGGTGTGTACTGACAGCCACTGGGCATTCCCTCCGAATTATATGGGCGATGGCCAATGAAGTAGCACAGGTAGCACGGTGGTTAGCATGGTTGCTCCACAGCTCCAGGGTCCCAGGTTCGATTCCCAGCTTGGGTAACTGTCTGTGCGGAGTCTGCACGTTCTTCCCGTGTATGCGTGGGTTTTCTCCGGGTGCTCCAGATTCCTCCCACAGTCCAAAGATGTGCAGGTTAGGTGGATTGCCCTTAAACTGCCGTTAAACTGCCCTTAGTGTCCAATAACGTTAAGTGTGGTTACTGGATAGGGTGGAGGTGTGGGGTGCTCTTTCCAGGTCGGTGCAGACTCGATGGGCCAAATGGTCTCCTTCTGCACTGTAAATTCTATGTAAAGTGGCTGCTGCCATGATTGCCACCCTCGTCAGGGTATGGCAGCTGGATGCCAAGATATTCTGGCCCAATCAGACAGTCGACAAATCAGCAGCGCCACCAAGAGCAGCGACCATGACTGAGGCAGTCAGGGGTCCTGCAGCCTATCGAGTGCTGGAAGGGAAACAGTGGCATATTCAGAAATCAGAATGTGTTAATGGCCACTCAGATGTCACCTTTCCAGATTGAAAAATATAAATCTCTCCAGTCTTTCCCCAGAACTCAGAGGAGTTCTGGAGAATCCCCTGGGGTCAGCAATGTGCCCCTTCTCTGCATTAACTCCAGTTCTTGACAGTTTCCCTGGGCGGGATACAGTGTGCCCCGTTAGGCTTCTTCACATCCATTTCCCACTGAAGCCACCACACGGCACCGGGAAAGCCGCGAGCGGGGTGCGCCGCCAGCAGGAACAACAAGGAATCCAATGACTGGAGAATTCCGGCAGCGTCTCTCCTTAACCAATGAGATTGAAGCATTGAGAAATAAACAGAAGGACCGAGAAGGAGAGTAAAGTCGAGTGGGTGAATTTAATGTGCAGAAATAGAAATAAAAAGAGAGAAAGAAAGATGGAACAGGAGGGAGAAAAAATTAAAAACAAGAAGAAAATTTAAACATGGTTTAATATCTCCTGAAATAATTTTTGGGTGAGAGAGGGTAATTGGCAATTGTTCATAATCCTTACTTGGTTAAAAGTGTACTTACACTGATAATTACTGGACTTAACTTTCTGTGGAACATTTAATGATCAAATGCAGCAGCTTCATGATAATCACGGTAATGTTGCGTGTGAGATGTTATTCTCCTGGAGCTATCCATGGAGTGATGCAAATCATCCAGCAACTAGTGACAATTCACAAGATATCTCTTCCTCCCCATAAGTCACTGGCTGACCGATACACTGAAACAGCCCATGTCGTTCACACACTTTTTTTTGGCAAAATCTGCAGGCCATTGTGGTGCCAGGTCATCCAGCAAGTACGAAAGGAATGTCATTATCTCTCTGTGCTAACCTACAAGGGAGTCACGGGATTGGGATGATTCACCACACTGTGGAATTTACAGAACTAATCGGACTCATGTTGAGATCCTCCTGTGCTGTCTCTCTGATTTTGCCATTCTTCATGTGCCAACTTCAACAGCAATAACCTGTATTTGCAGAGCACCACAAACATCAGCCTCCCCTCAAAAAAGAGGGACGTATGGGGAAGAAACCGAATGGTAGACCAAGCCCAAAGACAGACAAAATCTGGATTAGAAGTTGGTTTTTAAGGAGATTCATGAAGGAGCTGAGTGGGATGGGTGTGTGCTGAGATTAGGAAAGGCAGGACTAAGGAAAATGAAGGGGTGTTCATCAATGACAGAAAGCAGGTTAATGCAGAAGGTCAGAGGCTGAGGAACAATGTCTACGGTGGGGAGAAGGTGGGAGAGTTTTTTAAGGGGTCGGGGAAGGAATCCACACCGAGTAGTCAAAGAAACAAAACTTATTTAACAAAGTTAACTATTATACCCAACTCCAGTAGTTTCCCACTGGGTCTTCCCCAGTCAGTGACGGACTGGCTGATTCTATTTATACAAATGCACAGCACACTGTTAAGGGTCCCCCACCCCCTTATCAAGAGTGCTCATATCCTTAAATTCCACAATGTAGTGAATCATCCCTACCCTGCGAGTCCCTTGCAGGTTAGAAAAGTGAGATAATCACATTCTTTTAGACCTGTCTTCGTGATTAAAATAGATGCTTCTCATTTTATTTGCAGAAGCTGCCAGCAAGGAGCATTTTTACAAAGCTTCAGATTTTTGATGTTCTGAGGGGGTTCATGAAGGGGAAAAACCCAGTAAAAGTAGGGAAAAAAAGAATGCTAGTCTGAACTGGTCTTGTATATCTTAAAATGGAACACCAGTCAAAACTGGGACATAAGTTCAATCAAACTGGTCTGATTAGATTTTTCCGATTGCACATAATGTAGGAAAGTTTAACTGAATATGACATCCAAAGACCATTTAAAACCCCAGAGTGACTGGTCAAAGCTTAACACAGTTTTTTTATTATTTCAGTTAAACTCTGTGGACGGGATTCTCCAATAATTGGGCTATGTCCCCACGCCAGTGTCAAAATGCAGGAGTTTCACTCTGGACTTTCCTTAAGACTTTTCTTAAGAAAGTCCAGAGTGATTCTCCTACTTGCAGGGGGCTAGCAGGGCCCCAGAGTGCTCCTCACAGCTCTGGCTGCAGATACTGACTCTGCACTTCCGGTCGGGAGTCCGCGCATGCGTACGGCAGCGGACTCACACCGCGGACTGTGATGAACGATGTAGATCCCTCCGAGATCCCACGTGCCCGCAGATCAGTGCTGGCCGATCGCCTGCCTGGACGTCTGTGAGGCCGGCCCCTGTGAAGGATCCCCCCCGCCCCCTACCAGGGCAGCCGCAGACTGAGTCCGCAGCCGCTACCGGCCGTTCCCGACAGGCAAAATGTGGTTGGAACCACACTGTCGGGAACCCGGCCAGATTGCCTTGGAGAATCGCCACGGGGCCCCCTACCCGCGCCGTGTAGACAGTGGGAATGGAGAATCACGGGAACGGCGTCGGACCAGATTTTGTCGTTGACATCCACTCTCCGCCCCCATGCCGATCACAATTTCGGCGCGAAGGCTCAGAGAATCCAGTCCTGGGTTTCTATTGTTAGGAAAACAAAGGTGGCTTTAAGGGATTTATATTTGTGTTGGTAAACATTAGAAATAAGTATAGTTCTCAGTGGTTTTAATCAAATGTTTCTGTGTAAGGAAAGATAAAACCTATCATTAGATTCATGCCGGACAAACGTTTGTATGTGTGAGGGTTGGTTCAGTTTCAACTGTGCTTCATTTGTAGTTATAGAGGGTGACAACGTGAAGAGTAAATAGAGGCTGGCAAAAGTAACAGTGGTTGCTTAGCCTTCTAAGGTAGAACGGAGTTTGCTGAATTTGTTTGCAATTGAAGAAGGACACCAGAGAATCAACATCTCTCAACTCTGCCAGGAGAAGCTAGCGAGGACAAGAGTGCCGGAAAGAAGCAGATTTCGCAAGGAACCAGATACAGTCCAGACAACCAGGGAATTGGGACAGAAAGAATGTCTTAAGAAAACTGATATTAAGAGAACAGACACCGAGGGCAAGATTCTCTGGCCTTCCCATGGCATGTTCCTTGGCAGCAGGAGGTGGCCTGCTGTTGGTCGGCAGTGAGATCTTCTGGTCCTCCCTCTGAGAATGGGAATTCCCATTGAATCCCCCTCCCCACACTGCTGGGAAACCCATAGCGGTGGGTGCACCATTGACGGACCTGGAAGATACCACCAGCGTGAACAGCCATAAGATCTTGCCCCAAAGTATTATTCAGGAGAATTCAAGGGAAAAATAAAAAACGTGTTCTTAGTTAAAGAGAGGTTCAGTGACCAGAATAAGGCAGGAATCTCAAAGAAATCTATATAATTCTAACAGGTTGAGACAGGGTAGATGCAGGAAGGATGTCCCCAATGGTGGGAGAGTCCAGAACCAGGAGTCACAGCCTAAGAATACGAGGTAAACCATTAGGACAGAGATGGGGAGAAATTTCTTCCCCCAGAGTGTGGTGAGCCTGTGGAATTCACTACCACAGAAAGCAGTTGAGGCCAAAACATATATGTTTTCAAGGAGGCGTGAGATATAGCTCTTGGGACCAAAGGATATGTGGGGAAAGCAGGAACAGGTTATTGAGTTGGGTGATCAGCCATCATCATAATGAATGGCATAACAGCTCAAAAGGCTGAATGGCCTCCTCCTGCTGCTGTTTTCTATGTTTCCATTTAAAGTGGGAAAGAATGCTTCAGAGGCAAATGAAAAGTTTGACGCCATTTCCATTGAGTGTGGTAAGCAATAGTTAAATCAATTGTGAACAGTTTGTACAACAGTCAAGACAAAGAAATCCTGAATGGGGGAATTGAAATCCTGGATACTAGATTTGTGGGTAAAAGTGGAGCTGATGCTTTTTTAAAAAGAGTCATTTGGAAAACCTGGACTGGATTTCGGAATGCAAACTGCTGATGGAAAACATTGTTGTTAAAGGATTTTAAAGTGTATTTTTGGGAGTGGAGTTTGGAAACTCCTATGTGACAATCATCTGGGGGGACTTTGAGGAGGAATCCACAGATATTCACTTGGGTTCAGAGATGTGTGTGTGTTTTGACACAGCCAGTCTGAGTGTTTAAATAGACTTTCTGTTACCGAGACCATTGGAGTTTAAGATATACTTTGTAATCCTTATTAATCTTTTACTTTATGCTTATTTGTCCAATTTTTCATGCTTACTAAGTTTATTTTCTTGTTGTTAAAACTAATTAGCAGTTCTGTGACTCTGTTTCTGTACGTTTTCAAAAATAGTAAAAGTTACGTTCCCAGGGTTCCATTCTGGGATCTTCCTATTATACCAACTGGGATCACAACAATATCATGTCCTCAGGATACCGCAAAACATTTCAAAGTCAGCTTTAAATCAATTAAGTCAGTATTAAGTCTCAGTGCTTTATTAAAATTAACATTAAGTTTGCACTGAAACCTTATTCTCCCAGTTGTTCATAATACTCCATTAGGCACAACCCCACATCAACCGTAGGCTCAACATCAACTCCATTCCCTATCCCAACCCCAAATTCAGCCCAAAATTCAACCCTGAGTTCAGCCCCAAATTCAGCTCCAAACCCAGCCTCTCATCAGCCCAAACTCAACTCCAAACCTACTCAACCCCAAACCCAACCCAAAGCTCAGCCTCACCCACAAACCCAACCCCACACTCAATCCCAAACTCAGCCCTAACTTTAGCCCCGTCCCCAAACCCAAAATCAGACCCAAACTCAACCCAAGATTCATACCCAACCCCAACCTCAACCTCAGCTTCGTTCATAACCTCAGCCACAACTATAATGCAATTGTTAGAACTGTGAACAAATAAACCAGTGACAGTGTGGTATTGCCTAATTATGCAGCTGAGAATAATCTTGATTTTGACATTTCTTTGCATTAGAGCTGTTATAGAAATGTAACTTCTCATTATTGCTGTGAGCCCATAATTCCATCGTAATGATATAAAAACAATAGTTTTATAAAGAATATGTAAGACAGATGATGAAAGCTGTGGAGTATGGGGGGTGGCAGTGAGCAGTGTATGGACAGCTATTACATTAAACTAATTACATCCCAAGTTCGAGGATACATAGGTAGCTCATTATGAATCAACCTATACAGAACATGCTGGAAATACACAGCAAGTCTGACAGTATCTGAAGAGAGAGAAACAGTTGACATTTCAGATTGATGACCTTCCATCAGAACCATTATGAATAAGCTTGCTATTCAGGGAGCTTAGCTAGCTGGAAGCGGAGATTACTTTGCCTCCTGGACCTTTAGCTCTGTTTGAGGGAGCAGATATTAATCCCGCGCTGCACTGATTGCCGTTTTGCATTTTACAAAGCATGAATCTTTGGCTCTGTTCAAGTCGCAGTTAATTCCTGCGCTGCTGTTTGCTAATCTGCATACTAATTTTTTCCTGCATTGACAGCCTCGAACCCCGGGGCTTACTCTGCAATAAATCAAACCTGACAAACAGAAGTTTGTTGTTTTCTGTTTTTCTTATTTCATTTGTGGAAGGATCTTTGACTGCAGAGGTGAGAACTGTCCCTTCTTTTCCTCATTAGTGAGAGAAGTTACACCGAGCAGGGCTGAGGACTAATTTCCTTGCATCAGCGATGAAATACTATGCAGTTGTATCTGAATGATTATGTGTAATTAACCATGACGAGTAAAACATCTCTGCAACGTCCTTCTGTACACACAGCGCACCCTTTACACACACACACACACACACACACGAGTATAAAAGTATCTGTTCTTATAATCAAGAGGTTTTACTGCTCCAGAACTGGAAAGCAAGCAATAAGCTGTTACAGCTTAACCACCTCCACCAACATCTCTGCATCGAGTGACATTCTACTGACCCGGTGTTCCCTGGTATTTAAATCCCATTAAATACATCCAGAGTCAGCAGCGTGGGCTGTGGCTGTCTTAAAGCCATTGGCTACTTTTAACAGAGGAGTTGGAGGATATAAAATAACACAGGATGCCCTGAACTTGTTACTGGTTACTTAAAGGAACAGGAATTTCTAACTCTTATCAGTGGCAATGGGTGACATCTCCACCCCTGTTTTGATCAGCCAACACAACCATTTATTAACTAGCTCACACACTGATAGGAAGCAGAAGAGCTACATTCCACAGCTTTTAATATTTTTCCAAAGATAAAATCATCATCGTCTGTAATGACTGGGGTATATACACCCACACTCAAAGCCACAGGGAAACTTCAAAACAAGCAACAACCAGGTCTGGGAACGTTTGAAATGTATTCGCCCAATTCACATTTTGGAAACACTTAGCTACTTTAAATGTTAATCCCTGCTTTGTTTTGTGTCTAATTTTCAGAAATCAGGGGCAAAATTCTCCGGTATCGGCGCGATGTCCGCCGACTGGCAAATCAGTCGGGCATCGCGCCGCCCCAAAGGTGCGGAATGCTCCGCATCTTTGGGGGCCGAGCCCCAACCTTAAGGGGCTAGGCTGGCGCCGGACGAATTTCCGCCCTGCCAGCTGGCGGAAAAGGCCTTTGGTGCCCCGCCGGAGAATTCGGCAACCGGCGGGGGCGGGATTCACGCCAGCCCCTTGGCGGGGGGTTGGAGAATCTCGCCCGCCCCCACCGGTTGCCGAATTCTCCGGCACCAGATATTCGGCGGGGATGGGAATCGCGCCGCGCCGGTTGGCGAGCCCCCCCCCCCGGCGATTCACCGGCCGCGATGGGCCGAAGTCCCGCTGCTGGAATGCCTGTCCCGCCGGCGAGAATCAAACCACCTCTCACCGGCGGGACAAGGCGGCGCGGGCGGGCTCCGAGGTCCTAGGGGGGACGCGGGGCGATCTGGCCCCGGGGGGTGCCCCCACGGTGGATTAGCCCGCGATCGGGGCCCACCGATCCGCGGGCGGGCCTGTGCCGCGGGGGCACTCCTTTCCTTCCGCCTTCGCCATGGTCTCCACAGGGACCCCCTCCACTGCGCATGCGTGGGGATGCCGTGAGCGCCCGCTGATGCTCCCGCGCATGCGCCGCACGGCAAAGTCATTTTCGCGCCAGCTGGCGAGGCACCAAAGGCCTTTCCTGCCAGCTGGCGGGGCGGAAATCAGTCCAGCGCGGGCCTAGCCCCTCAAGGTGAGGGCTCGACCCCTCAAGATGTGGAGAATTCCGCACCTTTGGGGCGGCGCGATGCCGGACTGATTCGCGCCGTTTTTGGCGCCGGTCGGTGGACATCGCGCCGATTTCGGAGAATCCCGCCCCAGTTGTTGGATGATTCTGACATCATGCAGGCATTCAACACTAAAATATTCCACGCCAAATCCATGGAATGAATGAAGGTTACCAACAGCGAGCCACAACAGATCTGGCAGGGCTGGGGGTGGCAGTGTGGGGTGACGGGGTACTCGTGCTGTCGAGGGTTATTGACATTTCAAACAGGGAAGTCAGAAAGTATAGGGTGATCCCAAAATCTCCACGCCACGCAGCGATCTTGGTCGTTGGCAAAAAGTCATGGCCGGGATTCTCCAAGCCCCCGCGCCAGAATCGCGCTCGGCGCGGGGGCAGAGAATGGAGGCTCAGAACTGCGATCGGCTCCGACTCCGGGACGCGATTCTCCGGCGACCAGAGAAATGTCGCCAGTCGTGTGCGTCCACGGTCGATGTGGCACTGGTCGGGGGCTGTTGAAGAGGCCCCCATGGCAATTCTCCGCGGTCGACCGGCGTGGTTCCCGTATGGTTTCACCCAGCAGGAGCTCGGACTCGCGGCCGCCGTGGCCGTCCTGGTGGGGGGGGCGGGGGAATCAGACTCCGGCGGGGGGGGGGGCCTCCAAAACGGCCATGCCCTCGATCGGGGGCAACCGATCGGCGGGTGTGCTATCCGGGGGGTGCCTATATTCTTCCGCGCCGGCCCGGTGTGTGGCTTCGCCATGTTGCACGGGGGCCGCCGCAAAAAGGGCCACCACGCGCATGCACGGATGCGCAGACCTGCAGCCGGAAGTGCAGGACCAGTATCGGCAGCAGGAGCTGCGCGGCGCACGCTGTTATCCCTCTTGAAGTTGAAGAATCAATCCGGACGTTTTGAAAAAAGTCTGGAGTGATTCGCACCCGCTTTGCTGCGGGCGTGGGGACATAACCCCATTTTCGGAGAATCCCGGCCCACATTTCTTCAGGGAGCATTTTCAGACTTCGTAACTCACTTTTCACCCTTTGGAAGGAATCATTCTCAGGATGTGGGCAGTGCTATCAAGCCCTGGCATTTATTGCCCAGTTCTAGTTGCCATGAGGTGGTGGCTGCCCTTCTTTGAGGACCACCATGCAGCTGTTCGGTATAACTGGGTGACTAACAAGGTCACTTCATCGGCCAATACAGCTTTGATGCATTGTTGGAAATGTAATCATGTGATATTTGATCACATGTCAGTCAGTCACTTGGCACCTCTCATTTGATGCTTTAGGTGGCATTTGAACAGGGGACATTTGTCCAGAATACACAGAAGGTTACAAAAGTGATAACATGAAAACCAAACCTAATTTATTCCATGACTTCCACAGCCCAGAATTAGGAAGATGAAGCTCAACCTCAGAGAGAAGAACCTAAACTTACTAATTCCTGCAATGAAGCAGAATGACAACAGTGTACATCACAGGCCAACATGAACTATCCCTTTCGATTGCTTGTGTTTCTCTTCTTTCCCCCTCTTGTGCTTCCCTCTCTCTCTCTTTCCCCAGATTTCTCAGCCAGGATTCCAGGCGATACTCCTTGGCCCAAACGTCACTACCCTCACAGCCAGTAAGGAAGTGGGGCAGGATTCTCCGTTACTGAGACTAAGGGCTGGATTCTCCGAGTTTGAGCCTCTGTCCAGAGAATCTGTGGCGTTTTATGTGGGAAAAATTGGCACTGCCCCAGCACCCATCCTCCGACCGGTGAGGGGCGAGCAGCAGCGCCACGTAAAACGCACGGCCTCCACGAAATAAACGGTTGGAGAATTGTTGGGTCCGTGGCTGCACATGCGCATGGCGACGACCTGCAATGGTTGCGCCGTGCAACATGGCGCCAGCCATGCACAGACCTGAGCTGCCAGATAGTGTTCCCCCCCGCACCAGCCCCCCATCCCTCGCCGAAGCCCTACCCCTCCGACCAGCAGCATGGCTCTGCCCGACTGTGGTGGCGCTGTACATAGTCCCCAGCCGTCACGCCGGGTTCCCGACTTCTGAGACTACACGTCAACCGCGCGGTCGGGAACTCAGCCTATCAGGGGCGGAACATCGGAGGAGGGCCTCAGGTGACGTCCTAATGATATGCAAATGGTGTCTACTGTACATGTTTTCCAGAACACATTGACGGCACTGTCGAGGTGCTGGAGCATTGCATTGCAATTTGGCATCAAATTGGCACCTGCCGCAATTTCGGCGTCGGAACCAATTTTCCTCCCAACCGCCTTTCCCAACATCGGCGTCGGCTAATGTAGAATCCCGCCCATGGTGTTTCCGAATAGCAGGGGTGCCAAGGGGCTCAGAGATTGCAACTTATCCTGAACCAAAACAGCCAACCTGGGGAGGCACAGTAGCACTCCTGCCTCACAGAGCCAGGTGTGATTCCGGCCTTGGGTGACTGTCTATGTGGAGTTTGCATTTTCTCCCCGTGTCGGCGTTGGATTCCTCCGGATGCTCCGTCTTACTCCAACAGTCCAATGATGCGCAGTTTAGGTGGATTGGCCATGATAACTTGCCCCAGGGATTTGCAGGTTAGGTTACGGATAGAGGGTGGGGTGGAAGGGGGCTTGGGCCTGGGTGGAATTCTCTTTAGGAGGGTCGGTGCAGACTCAACAGACCCGAGTGGCCTCCTGCTGCCCTGTAGGGATTCTATTCTATGCTTTCTAAGCTGCACAAAGGACTGATTCTCCTGAGTCACCACCAGCAGGTTTGAGGAGATCAATCACCCATTCCAGTAGGCTCCCTCCCAAAAAAGGGGCATTGGGTCCCTGTCAGGGGTACTAATGAGACATGTGCATTGGTGTGTGACTGGAGTCACATATTTGCCAGAAACGTAAGAAGTCACATCAGACTTCCTTCCCTATCAAACACCAGGAAAGCACAGAGTTTTTACAATATCTTTGTGGCCATTTACAATTTTCAAAGTGGAACCTAAATTCTCAAACTGCCCTGGTGAGATTTGACGTCCTACTCTCTTCTAGGTTATTAGTCCAGGCCTGCATTACTCGTTTGATTACATTATCACACGTAGCCAGCATATTTCAGTATTAAGAGCAAAAACGAAAATGTCATCAAAGGCAGGATCAGCAATATGAAAGCAAAATACTCTGGATGCTGAAAATCGGAATTGCACCATTAAAGAACAGACCGAATAATGACTCATCAAGCTGGAACGCGAGTTCTGTTTCCCTCTCCAGGGCTGTTGCTGGGCCTGTTGAACATTCCAGTATTCTCTGTTGTGATCAGCAACAGGGGCTGGAATTCTCTGGCAGTTTGCTGGTGCCGGGATTCTCTGGTACCGCCGGCAGTGCACCCCCGCCCACGGGTTTCCTGGCAGCTTGGGGTGGCTTCAATGGGAATTTCCATTGACAAGCGGTGGGAATAGAGAATCCCGCTGCTGAGAAACACAAGGCTTTGGGGGAGGGGGGGGAGAATCGCATTCAGAGCACGGGATTCACTCACCCCGGGGCCAGGCTAGAGAATCGCAGCGACCGGCGCAAATCGTGTCGCGCCACGCCGACCCGACACCGCGACATGATTGTCCGGATAGCGGAGAAACGGCGCAGCACCGCCCGGGGGCTGCTCTACGGGGCTCCCACGGCGATTCTCCCCCCGGGATGGGCCGATTGGCCGTACAAAAAAAACCAAGTCCCGCCTTTGCCGTTCTAACCTGGTTTTATCCGGCGGGACCTCGGTGTGGAAGGATCCGGGGGTGACCAGTGGGGGGTGGAGGAGGGGTCCGACCCCGGGGGGGCCTCCGCTGTGGCCTGGCCCGCGATCGGGGCCCACCGATCGGCGGGCTGGCCTCTCGGGATGGGGGCCTCCTTTGTTCCGCGCCGGCCCCTGTAGCCGTACGCCATGTTGCGTCGGGGCCGGCGCGGAGAAGGGAGACACCTCATGCGCAGACCCGCGGCGCACATCTGACACCGGGATCGGCAGTTGGAGCGGTGTGGGTCGCTCCAGTGCCGTGCTGGCCCCCTGTAGAGGTCAGAATTGCTGCTCCTGAGGCCATGTTGACGCCGTTGGGAAACGCGACGACGTTTACGACAGCGTCAACACTTCGCCTCAGGATCAGAGAATCCCGCCAAGAGTGTCTCACTGAGTACTTTGCAGAAACTGTGAGATTAAATACAAGAATCGTTTATTGGTCAAGTTTCATTAACAGAGGTTGTTCCAATCCTTTACATTTTAGGAGCTATAGTGAGGGAGCTGGGAGGTTTCCTGGTGAAGTGGATTAGCGTCCCTACCTCTGGGCCAGAAGCTTTGGGTTCGAGTCCCACTTCAGGACTAAATGGCCACGGAAGGTGCATTTATAATATTGTCAAACAGGCTGATTAACATCCTGTAGGTGCTTACAATATACCTGACGGGAGTACGACCGGGACAGTAGTTAGCACTGTTGCTTCACAGCGCCAGGGACCCGGGCTTGAGTCACTTTCTGTGAGAAGTCTGCATGTTCGCCTCGCGTCTGTGTGGGTTTCCTCCGGGTGCTCCGGTTTCCTCCCACAAGTACCGTTAGGTGAATCGGACATTCTGAATTCTCCTTCAGTGTACCCGAACAGGCGCTGGAGTGTGGCGACTAGGTGATTTTCACAGTAACTTCACTGCAATGTTAAAGTAAGCCTACTTGTGACATTAATAAAGATTATTATTATTCCTGGTCAGCCATAATGCAGAAGGCATCGGTAAACCGCTGCAGTACTTGGTGAAACATTGGAGAAATTCAATTGGAGTCCATGTTGCCCACTTCGGGCCTGGTATCTGCTCTTGGGACCTGGTATCTGAAGGAGGAATTAGGGTGTCAGTGAGTATATGAACACAACGATACTTATCAGACCAGCGACTGCTTTGGTTTGGAATTAAACTTGCTCAACTGTAACCCATGTAAACATTATGCCCCACTGCCCAATCCTTAAAAAGAGCCATTAGTACTTAGGTAAGTTTTACATATATGACAATATTTCCAGGAAACCTTACAAAATGCTTCACATACAATTAATTACTTTGAAATCCATCACCTGCTGTTAGATAGACATACAAAATTAATTGTATTTAATTTCACTGGAGTAAAAAGGGGGCTCGAGGGAGAAAAAGGTTAATAGTACATGTAAACCTTCATGCACACAAAAATGATCAATCTTCATAATTATTTTTCTGTGTGATCGGGGCTAAACAAATGAGTGCTTTTAGCCTGGTGACAATTATGGATGACCTCAGCACCACTCAGGGATACATTTCATTACCAGGTGAATATGAATCAAGCCTTTAGCTTATTGGTAACATTCACGTCTCAGAATCAGGGTTCAAAACTGTTCCAAATGGGTGGAAACCAGCTCGGATACCTGGGTTGTCTCTGAGTGGAATTCGTTACTCAGTGAGTGCCCTCCTCCCTGCAGGAACCCCCCAAATCCTCTAACCATATAGAATGAACTTCTCTATCGACTGGGTATAAAGATGGTAACAGTCAAGGGAGGGATATTCCTGTCAAACAATGAATAAGCATGCACCTTCTTCCAGTGCCCCACCCTCTTCTCCAAGGGAAGCTACAGGCCTGAATGTTTAGGATGGAAGGAGCTCGGTTCCCAACATCTGAAGAGTGGGGATAGAACATCCCCTCCAGTTCCAGCTGCCCCAATGCCATGAGTGTTGATTGACATAGGCGGGACGATTGCCCTCACTCAGGAGGAAGGCCAATCAAGTTGACCGGCAGCTCTCCAGTCTCAGCACTGCAGTAGCTGGAAGAAGCATTGGAGGGAACTGCCTGGAACTGAGTCCCCTGAACCGGAAGGCAGGCAAGTGGCAGGAATCCCAGGAGGGTGGGGAATGTCTGGGAGGATGGGGGTGGGGGAGGGAGGGTCTCGGGGGATAGGCCAGGGGTGGAGACAGGTCACTGGGCTAAAGGGGAGGATAACCACTGTCAAATGGGGCCTTCTGATGGAGGTCTCCCCTCACCAGCTCTCCCTACTGCTTTCCCGCCTGAGATTTTTATGGCCTCCCCCCCCCCCCCGCCAAACTGTCATCGCCTGCCAACTTAAAAACTGAGGCTGGCTGGGAAAGGGCCATTAAGTGGCCTCTGATTAGGGAAGGGCGGGCTTCCCGTCTGAGGTCCTGCCAGCCCCAGGTTGGGATGGGTGGGATCCATAGGGAATCCCGTCCATGCAATGTCACTCTCCACCTCCCCCCCACAATGTCTCAGAACCCACCAATGGGGAATGTAGAATTCTGGCCGTGGTAAACATCAGGTTTTATAGGTAACCTTTCACACGTTGATCAGCATCGGAGGTGAAACTAGATTTAAAAGCCTCACTTTAGAGAGGTACAGTACGGAAGAGGCTGCCAGTCTGTAATTGGTGATAATCTTCTTACTAATTTCTGCATAGATCTTGCGACATTAGTCATCAGCTGGCACAGAAGTGAGTAAAACGTGAAACTATAGAATCCATTGAATCCCTGAAGTGCAGAAGAAGGTCATTCGGCCCATCGAGTCTGCACCAACCCTCTGAAAGAGCACCCTACCTAGGCCCACTCCTCTGCCCTATCCCTGTAATCCCACCTAACCTACATATCCTTGGACACTAAGGGACAATTTAGCATGGCCAATCCACCTAACCTGCACAACCTTGGACTGTGGGAGGAAACCGGAGCACAGACTCGGGGAGAATGTACAAACGCCACACAGGCAGTCACCCAATGTCGGAATTGAATCGGGTCCTTGACTCTGTGAGGCAGCAGTGCTAACCACTGTGGCCCCCCCCCCCTCTAGGGCCTCCTGAAGGAATGGCTTCCTTCTGTGCGCTGATGCAATTAAGACACATAATTAAGGTGTTTGACAAAAGTAAACAGAGGTAAGAAGGGGAGAAATTGTTTTGTGTAGCAATATGTTCTGACCTGAAGGAAACAGATTTGGGAGTAGCTTTCAAAATTGGATAGATACTGGATTGTAAAAAGAAACAATAATGTACGGCGGGATGGAATGAGTAGGATAGTGCGACAAATTGGATAACTCTTCCAAGGAACTTACACACGCAATGTGGGCCGAATGTCCTGCATGATGAGGACAGGCAAGAAACACATGTTAATTCATTACCGATAAAACTGAAAAATTAGTTCATTATGATCTTAAGTGGAATAATAGTCCTTCCACCGATGAAAGCCCCGATGTAACCAATGATGCAACTAACACCACATGCCTGTGCAGCCAACTTCTCAGCATGGGCAGTGTGGAAGATTACAGCCCATTTTCCACTTAACATCTAGCACTAGACTAAACAGAATGTAATACAGTAATCAGTCTGTACATCAAACAACCACTTCAACAAGTTAATACATCTTATAAATAAAATTACCACATTATAGCTTTCAAATATACAATTCCAGTCATTTGCTAAATACTTTGAGAAAGTTTATTCCACCGCCTCTAATTATAATTAGAACTTGCAAGGGGGGGGAGGGATTAGGAAGATACAGTTCTTGGGAATGGACCTGATCCTTTAAGCTATGTAGCCTGTGGTGTGCAGCCACGATGGGCTGGAAGTGAAATGGTTGGAGTTAGCCTCGTGAGAGTAGTAAAGCCAAGCAGTTTTCTTAATTTCAAAACTACTGGTTGGATGCATAAACTACAAACACATCAATCAGCAAAACCAAGTTATCGCCCTCATTCTGTGCCAACTGCACACAGCCACCAGTACAAACCTCAATACTGCACCAGAATTCTGTCTCACCCACAGTTAACAAGAAAATCTGCATTGATACAGCACCTTTCATGATCTCCGACTATCCCAAAGTGATACATGGCCGAAAAGGAATTACAAATGCTGTCACTGACGTAAAACACAACACCCGGGGCGTCATTCTCCGACCCCCTGCCGGGTCGGAGAATCACCGGGGGCTGGCGTGAATCCCGCCCCCGCCGGTTGCCGAAGTCTCCGGCACCGGATATTCGGCGGGGGCGGGAATCGCGCCGCGCCGGTTGGCGGGCCCCCTGCTTGATTCTCCGGCCCGGATGGGCCGAAGTCCCGCCGATAAATTGCCTGTCCCACCGGCGTGGATTAAACCACCTTTTGAACGGCGGGACAAGGCGGCGTGGGCGGGCTCCGGGGTCCTGGGGGGGGCGCGGGGCGATCTGGCCCCGGGGGGTTCCCCCGCGGCCTGTGCCGTGGGGGCACTCTTTCCCTTCCGCCTCCGCCACGGTCTCCACCACATGCGTGGGAAACTGTCAGCGGCCGCTGACGCTCCCGCGCATGCGCCGCCCGGGGATGTCATTTCCGCGCCAGCTGGCGGGGCAACAAAGGCCGTTTCCACCAGCTGGCGGGGTGGAAATTCCTCCGGCGCCAGCCTAGCCCCTCAATGTTGGGGCTCGGCCCCCAAAGATGCGGAGCATTCCGCACCTTTGGGGCGGCGCGATGCCCGTCTGATTGGCGCCGTTTTGGGCGCCAGTCGGCGGACATCGCGCCATTTCGGGAGAATTTTGCCCCCGATTCTTTATTCCCGCTGCTTGTCAATGGGAATTCTCATTGAAGCCACCCCGCACCGCCGGGAAACCCGCGAGTGGGGAATGTGATGTCGGCAGGAACAGAGAATCCCAACGGCCCGAGAATTCCGGTCATGAGTCGATAATCCATTTCAGTGTTTTTGGTTGAGGGATTCATATTTTTCAGGTTGTTTTGCAGCAATTACCCGGTCCTTCTTTCAATAGTGCTCAGGGTTCATTGATGTCCAGCTAAAAGCGCAGATGTGGCTAATGTCTCACCTGAAAGACAGCATTTGGGACACTTCCTCAGGACTCCACAGGGAGTAACCACATGTGTGCTCAAGTCTCTGGAGAGAGATTCCAACCCCAGTCTTCGGACTCAGCAGCTGAGCCAAGCCTGACACCTTCCATTCTGTCATATACCCTTTTTACTCTTGTGATAATGAGTGATGTTGGCGAAGCTGCACTTACCGATAAACGCAAGTTGCCCTGAATTGAATAGATTGAGTCTCCCGTGCAGTTGCAGGCCAGAGGGGATTACAGAGCTAGGAAGAGAAGAGATTAAGGTGGGCTTTGAAAATAAGGATTAGAAGTTATATGGTTGTTGGACTGGGAAACAATGCAGATCGGAGAATCCAGAGGTGATGGGTGAACAAGACTGTGGGCTGGATTCTTCAGTCCCTCAGCTGTGTGTTTCTCGTTGGCACACCGTTAGTTAGCGGCGGGATTCTATCTTCCCGCCTCTTGTCAATGGGATTTCCCATTGAAGCCACCACACGCGGCTCAGTGCGCTACCAGTGGGAAACCAGATTCCCAATGGCTGGAGTATTCTGGCCAAGGTGTCAGTTAGGATATGGGTGAATTGAAATTTATGGAGGGTTAAAGATAGCCAGCCGAGAAATAAAATGAGTCCTTGCAGGGAGAGTGCGCCACTGATTTCAGATAAATAGAACTTCACTAATATTCTCATCGCCATTTCATGCAGAGACTTTTGGCAATAGTTTCCTGCATGTATTAGACGTGGAACAATTGTCTCACCTCAGTTCCCATTTTGCACTGCTCACACTCACCATTGTTCCATTTAATAATGATTAGAGTGGTTTGTTTTGCTGTGAACGTATAGTTAAACAGAGTGAAACAGAAACGACCTGGGGATAGGTTTTAATCTGTGGTGCTGTCAGTAATTGGTCTCTCTCTGAGGATGAGATGTGGCGGAGCAGAGCTTTCACTGCAACAATCTATCAGCAAATGTCCAGATATACATCTTTGTCTCTGATCGATGGTCCATGCTGGGTAAAAGGCAACAATTTATTCATGTCTGGGACAGGATGGTTAGTGTATCTCTGTGTGTCAACGTTTGTATCTTCAGTTGTAAAATGAATAAGTTATAAACCCTGCGGCATCAGAAGAGTTGGTAAATCAAAGGATTATAAAATGTGCTGCGAAATGAGAAAGTTGAAATTAGTGAGGCAGAATTTGTTTCTGTAATATATTTTTTGGGTAGAGCAGCAATTTAAATGTTTATGTCCTCTTTCACAATGTCAGTGCTACATTCAGGTCATTTGTGTCATTTTCAACATTGTCACCTGAAAGAACGACTGGTCAGACAGATTGGCATTAATTTCTTTCGAACAAATGACACAAAGATGCAGGTCAGGAGACCTGAACAGGACCCCTATGTCATAATATACACCAGTATATCATGGTGCAGACACACACACTGATGGACGCACAGCAAGACCAATCAACACACACAACACCGCAGCCAATCCCCAGTTAGAGCACACTCACTATAAAGACAGAGGGCATCAGTTTTCCCGCTCATTCGGGATGCAGCCTCTCAGAAGGACAGAGCTTACAGCACAGATCTTTACCATGTGCTGAGTGCATAGACTGGTTAGGACAGGCATAGGTCTTCAGTTTAATCTAACATCGTGTTAACCCACAGTGAAAGTATGTTCAACAGTTTCTAGCTTAATAAAATAGTGTTGTACTATTTTAAGTGTTGGTGGCCTGTATGTGTTCCACGGATCCAGAGCACCCAACACATCATGGTACCAGTAGTTGAGGGATGTTAGAACTTCTTAGACCTACCTGGAAGTGATCTGCCTTCCACCAGATCACTGCCATCCTGCAAAATTGACAGCGTCCGCCCGCCGCCGCTGCTCCGCATTACCGGTAACCTAGGGACCAACTGGAAGATATTCAAACAACGCTTCCAGCTCTACCTTGAAGCCACGGACCGGGAAGCTGCCTCAGACACCAGGAAGATCGCTCTCTTCCTAGCCACGGCCGGGGACCATGCCATCCACATTTTCAATTCTCTCACCTTTGCTGATGGTGAAGATAAATCAAAATTCAAGACGGTCCCCCTTAAGTTTGACAGTCACTGCGACATCGAGGTGAATGGAAATTTTGAGTGCTATGTATTCCAACAGCGTTTGCAGGGCAAGGATGAACCTTTCCAGTCCTTTCTCACCCACCTCCACATCCTTGCGCAGTCCTGCAATTATGGGTCCACCTCCGACTCCATGATACGCGATTAGATCGTTTTCAGTGTTCAGTCGGACCCCCTATGCCAGCAGCTCCTCAAGGTAAAGCAGTTCACCCTACCGATTGCCATCGGGACCTGAGTGCTACATGAACACGCCACTAGTCGGTATTCCCACATCCAAGCGGCTGAAACGGCGCGGCAAGGTCCCCACGAGGCAGAACGGATCCAAGCAATCGAACATTTCCAGGGCCTCAGCCTGGATGAGGGCGGCCATTTCACGCGCTTTGCGCAGACTCCCGCACCGAACGAGGGGACGACGATGTCGATGAACGTACTACGCAGGCGCGCACCATGTATGGCCGCCCGGTGGCGCAGCGAGCGTACTGACGCTACAACGTGCGGCAACTGTGGCTCCGCCCATTTAAAGTGGTAATGTACTGCCAGATCCCGACAATGCATGCAACGTGGCAAACTTGGCCACTATGCTGCTTTATGCAGACCAGCTCAGCCTGCCAACTCTCGTCGCTCCAGCCAGCCTCGCAGGAATGTCCGGGCCATTCAACCCACGGTCACTGAGCCCGATTTGGACCTGCTACCCGATATTGACACCGAGGACCCGAAGGCGCCTTTTCGGGTCGGTATCATTACAAAAAACAGGCTGTCCCCGAAGCAAAGAAACCAGCCTCGATCGGTATACAGCATCGATCCGGACGATGAGTGGTGTGCCATCCTTACGGTCAACCGGTCCCAAATGCGATTCCGCCTGGACACCGGTGCCTCCGCCAATCTCATTGCACGGTCTGACCTCCAAAGCCTTTGTGTCAAACCAGCCATCCTGCCATCAGCCTGCCAGCTATTAGATTATAATGGCAATGCCATTGCTGCCAGCGGCTCATGCCAACTTGAAGTGAAGCACAGGTCACGCAAAGCCATCCTTCCCTTTGAAATCGCGGGCTCCTCGAAAGCCTCCCTGCTTGGCGCGCAGGCATGCAAGCTGTTGAACCTAGTTCTTGTGTTGTTGTAATGTGTTAATCAGGGACTTAAAGGGGGAGGGATGAGGCAATGTGTCCCTTTAAATGGGGGGGGGCAAGTTCTCGGAGGGTCATGTGACCCGTGGGACCAATTGGGCCAGAGCGTGCGAACCCTGGGGTTGAGTGTGGGATTCACAGTTAGTTGGGAGTTTGGAGTCGTGGAGTATGGTCGACTTCATCTTAGTAAATAGGTATTTTCCTTAACAAACCATTTATTTGTTAATCTACCTGGTGGCGTCAGTCTTTCAAGATACTACATTTATGAAACCTCATCAGATGAAAGTGTAGCAGGCCCATCAAAGGTGAAGATATCAAATGAGATTTTATTTTCATGAACCAAATCATGGTTATGTATCAGAGAATACATCCCTGCTGCTGAAGCGTCGTGTGGTGTGTGTGTTTGCGCAGGCTTTGCAGTTCTCCATCTTAGTTTGAATGAGCAGCACCTCTGAATAAAATCTCTCATCGTGTTTGAAACAATCCAGGGCGTGGGCACCTCTACAAAAACAGAAAGTACTGGACAATCTCAGCAGGTCTGATAGCATCTGTGGAGAGAAAACGGAGTTAACGTTTCGAGTCTGGATGACTCTTTGACAGCTTTGCTTTTGTTTCAGATTCCAGCATCCGCAGTAATTTGCTTTTATCTCTGTGGGTACCTCCATATCGTTCCTCTTTGCAGTTAACAGAGAAAAATAACAATGGGGCTGGATTCTCCGTTGCGAGTCCACCCCATGACCGCTGTTAGTGAGGGCGGAGAATTTGACCGCGCCGCTTGCTGGTGGCGGGATTTTCGTCTCCCGCTGCTTGTCAGTGGGACATCCCATTGCACTTCATTAGCTGCAAAGGTCCATCCTGAAGTTGTGAAAACTTATGCACAAATGCAAGTCCGTCTTCCTTTAAACTCATTGATATGGTTTGCATGAGCCCAGCCTGGAGTTGCTCTTTCAAATAGCTGCATATTTCACCCCATCGACTGTGTGGGCTCCATTTATCAAATCCTTTAAGGAGCAAGGTTTGCGTTTGAAGCAAACTACCAGGAACGAAATGCAAACATTATCAGATAATTGTTTGCCACTAACATGCACCTCCCCTTATCAAAGCTTTGTTGCGATTGATTGAGAACACAGCTATCCTTTAGCTAGACGTACACACACATATACTGTTGTCAATTTCAGATGCTGAAACTACACAGGAAGGAATGGTCATGTCTGCATGTATCAATGAATGAATGGACTGTGCTGGACTTTGTAAGGAAGCCTTGAATGGCCTCAGTTTTAATGCAAACACAAAGTGGTGAATGAAAAACTCTGAAAAGACAAGTTTCCGTTAATTCAGACGATGTTGCACGTATTTACACAATAGTATGAAAATGCATCAGCCTGATTTGAATCAAATTAAGTTACACGCCAGGGGCGAGATTCTCCGACCCCCCCCCCCCCCCCCCCCCCCCCACTGCCGGGTCGGAGAATCGCCGGGGGCTGGCGTGAATCCCGCCCCCGCCGGTTGCCGAATTCTCCACCACCGGATATTCGGCGGGGGCGGGAATCGCGCCGCGCCGGTCGGCGGGCACCCCCCCCCCGGCGATTCTCCGGCCCGCGATGGGCTGAAGTCCCGCTGCTGTCATGCCAGTCCCGCCGGCATGAATTAAACCACCTACCTTACCGGCGGGACTGGCAGCGCGGGCGGGCTCCGGAGTCCTTGGGGGGGGGGAGCATGGGGCGATCTGGCCACTGGGGGTGCCCCCACCATTGTCTGGCCCGCGATCGGGGCCCACTGATCCGCAGGCGGGCCTGTGCCGGGGGGCACTCTTTTCCTTCCGCCTCGGCCATAGCCTACGCGATGGCTGATGCGGAAGTGACCCCCCCCCCCCCCCCGTGCATGCACGGGGATGACGTCAGCAGCCGCTGTCGCTCCCGCGCATGTGCGGACTTCTGCCGACCAGCGAAGTCCCTTCGGCCCCGGCTGGCGTGGCGCCAAAGGCCTTTCCCACCAGCCGCTAGCGCGCCAACCACTCCGGCGCGGGTCTACCCCCTCAAGCTGAGGGCATGGACCCTGAAGGTGCGGAGAAATCCGCACCTTTGGGGCGGCCCGATGCTGGAGTGGTTCCTGCCACTCCACCCCGCCGGGACCCCCCATCCCCGCCGGGTAGGGGAGAATCCCGGCCCATTTGTTAAAAATTTTAAAAACTTGTTTATGGGATGTGGGCGGCGCTGGCAAGGCCAGCATTTTGTTGCCCATCCCTAATTGCTCTTGAACTGAATGGCTTAATAGGCCATTTCAGAGGAGCAGTTAAGAGTCAACCACATTGCTGGGGATCTGAAGTCACATGTAGGCCAGACCTGGTAAGGCCGGCAGATTTCCTTCCCTAAAGGACACCAGTGAACCAGATGGGTTTTTACAATAATTGATGACAGTTTCATGGTCACCATTACTGAGGCAAGCTTTCAATTCCAGATTTATTAATTGAATTTAAATTCCACCAGTTGCCGTGGAGGGATTTGAACCCGGGCCCCCAGAGCATTAGCCAGGACCTCTGGATTACTGGTCCATTGAAATCACCACCATGCCACACCTTCCCAGTACACTGTGGTACAGTGTATAGATTACTTAAACTAAGGTGCTGACCCTGAGCTGCTATTCTGCACGTTCTCTGCAAACCAGCCTCATGTCCACGGACCCTGTTGCATGTTTCTCCGCAACAGCCGTGACTCCCCTCTCTGGTATCACTGCTACTCCCCCTGTGCTGTATCCCTCCCCCAGTACTGCTATCTGAGAGTGGCCTGATATAATGGAAGGAATGGGATGGGCTAGATAGAGTGAAACTGTTTATTTTGTTTGGGCAACCACTCAGGCCATTTTACTGGCTCAAACGCACATTCTCGAGGGCAATTAGGGATGGGCAATAAATGCTGGTGTAGCCAGTTAAGGCTATGCCCTGTGAAAGAATTTAAAAACGAAGGATTTAGGAATAAAATGAGGAAGTGCTTTTCCATTCAAAGGAAAATGGAAATACTGAGCTCTCTGCAGCTGTGGATGTGTGGTAAGGCCCTGTACTACAGGTACGGGGGTAGTCCCTGCCTATATTTGCTAGATCTGTTAGAAAATGGTATCAAACAACATGGAGTGAAAACATTAAAGTGGAGTTGAGGTATGGGCCGGGATTCTCCCATCGAGAATCGGCGTGGGCGGGGGAAATTCCCACCAGGCTGCTTTGACACCGGGTCGCCAGTTCTCCTGCGACCGAAGAATCGGTGCCAATCGCGCCCGCGTAGTTGCTGGCCGGGGGCCGCTAAAATAGCCCCCCGCGGCGATTCTCCGCGGGCGACGGGCCAAAATCCCGCCGGCGTGGTTCAAACCTGGTACCAACCGGCAGGAGCTCGGACCCACGGCTGCTGTGGACGTCCTGGTGGGGGGGGCGCGGGGGGATCTGACTCCGAGGGGGGCCTCCACGGGTCCAGGCCCGCAATTGGGGGCTACTGATCAGTGGGCGGCCGCGATCTGGAGGGGGCCTACTTCCTTCCATGCAGGCCTGTTGTTAGGTCCCGACATGTTGCTCCACACCGGCGCGGAGGCTGCAACCACGCGCATGTGCAGGCGCAGAGACGGGCGTCGCGTGCATGCGCGGACCCGCGCCAGCTGTGGCACGCATGCGCGGACCCGCTGTGCAGGGCCGCCATTCACGCCGGAGCGGCACGCAGCACTCCACTGCCGTGCTCGCCCCCTAAAAACCAGCTGGGCCACTCCGGTGTTTACGCTGGCGTCAACACTTGGCCGGGATTTCGGAGAATCCCGGCCATGGTCTTTCCAAGCTATCCATACAGAGGGGGAATTCACTCCTTACATCTTAAGTACATACGAATTAGGAGCAGGAATAGGCCATTCGGCCCCTTGAGCCTGCTCCACCATTTGGGGGAGGCAGTGGTGTAGTAGTATAGTAATCCAGAGACCCAGAGTCATTCTCTGGGACCCGGTTTCAAATCCCGCTATGGCAGATGGTGAAATTTAAATTCAATACAAAAAACTGGAATTAAAAGTCTAAAGATGACCATGAAACCATTGTCGCCAAAACCACCTGGTTCACTAATGTCCTTTAGGGAATGAAATCTGTCATCCTTACCTGGTCTGGCCTACATGTGACTCCAGACCCACAGCAAAGTGGTTGATGCGTAAATGCTCCCGGGGATGGGCAATAAATGCTGGCCCAGCCAGCGATACCCACATCCCATGGACGAATAAAAGGAAAATTTAGTCATGGCTCATATTGTGGCCTTCACTCCACCTTCTTGTCCGTCCCCCTTAATCCTTGACTCCCTTGTCGATCAAAAATCTGTGTAACTGAATATCTTCAATGACTTAGTCTCCACTGCTCTCTGTGGAAGAGAAATCCAAACCCTAACAACCCTCGTAAGAGAAGAAATTCCTCTTCATCGCTGTCTTAAACCCCTTATTTCGAAACCATGGTCTTTATTTCTAGACTCTTCCACGAGAGGAAACAGGCACTCAGCATCTAGCCTGTCAAGCCCCCTCAGAACATGTTTCGCTAAGATCACCCGTCATTCTTCTAAACCCCAATGAGCACAGGTCCAACCTGCTCAACCTTGCCTTATACCACAATCCCCTCGTCCCAGGAATTAATTCAGTGAAAGCTCCCATTTTTTTTAAGAGTCCCATTTACAATACCAGAAAGCAAACCAAAAGCAATGTGGAGATAGCAAAAAATCCCTGTTTTGTTTGAAAAGGCAGCATGTTTATTGCAGCAAAGCACCCCATGCCAAAAGTGAACAGAATTTCTTATTTAAACGCAACTATCTGTTGCTTTTGGCAGTTTGGTTCCAGAATGATGTATTGGATAATATCACATCAATGCTACAGGAACCATGAAGAATATGAAATCAGTGTGTACTGGGCAGGCAATCTGCAGCACTAACTGTTCAGCTTACATAACTGTGTCTAATCCCTTTGAGCATAAATAAACAATTCGATCAAAACACATTTCTCGTTACCTATCATTTGCCAGAGAATATCGAAAGCATCCTTCGTTAAACATGACTGCTGTCTAAAACAGTCGCACTTGTGACCGGCACTTCAGTGAGACAGAACCCTTGATCCCTCCTACCAGACACTTGCCATCCACAACTGAGCTGCAACCTGAAGAGAATTGATGGGCATCTCTAGTTTTGAAAGTTATTTAGCCTTGGGAAGATCTTCAGACTTTTGCAATATCAATGGGATTAATTTATAATCATTGCCTTTCCTGCTGTTCGACACCTTTATGAGAATTCTCTTCTTAAACCTCCGGCAGAGTTGAGTGGTGATGTTGTGCAGAGCAGAGCATTGAAGCCAGTCCTTCCTTTATAACACTCAATCTTTTACCCACAGATACTTACAATTATTTTCTTAGCTATTTATTTTTCCTGTAGGCAATCAACTCTCTTTAATGTATTTGGAAGAGGCAATCCCTCGGATATCTCTTTACCTTTGCAAAATCCTGGGTACCTGATGTAAATAGAACCATAAAAATCCTACAGTTTCAGAAGGCAATTCAGCCCTTTCCCACTCCCGAGCCCACTCCCTTGTCCTACCCCCGTAACCCCATAACCCCACCTAACCTGGACATCTTTTGACACTTAAGGAGCAATTTTAGCACGGTCAATCCACCTCACCTGCACATCTTTGGACTGTGGGAGGAATAGGAGCACCCGGAGGAACCTCACGCAGACACAGGGAGAATGCACAAAGTCCACACAGACAGTCACCTAAGGCCAGAATTGAACCCGGGTACCTGGCTGTGAGGCAGTAGTACTAACCACTGTGCCACCGCCCTGAAGTAAATCGTAATCCCTGAATAAAATTGCCGATGTCAATACTCTCATTAATTAAATATATGAATAAAATGAACCAGGTGCCACATTCAAAGTGATGGACTCCCATTATTCTTCGATGGTGAGTCCGGAAATGGGCAGAGGATTAACAAAAAGGACACAAGAGTTTATTGACATTATGGACTTTAGATCAAGACAGCTTGTTGCAAGCAACTCAGTCAGTGTAAATGTTTAATATTTGGCCGTCACAGTCCAGACGTCACACATCATTCCCAATGCAGATCTATAGCTTGAGTAAAACCAGAGAAAATAATAATTTCATCCTGAGGTCTTCTGATGTAAATTCTCAAACCATTCCCGAGATGTGCCTACCATTGAGTACTAATATTAAAAGTGCAGAGCAGGTTAAACAAACCTGCATTTTAACATCTCTGCACACCGAGATTTCCATGAGAAAACAAAGGAAAATTTGCATTTATATAACAACTTTCACAATCACAGGATGGCACCAAGTGCTTTCCAGCAAATGAACTGCTTCTGAAGTACAGTCACTGCTGTAATGTAATATATAGAGACATCCAATTTGTGCACAGTAAGATCCCAAATACAGCAAGGTGATCATAACCAGATAATCGGATTTTGTGAAGCTGATATAAAATGATATGCACCGTTAGATAGCTATGCATAGGAATGAAATGAACTTATTTTTATTAATTGCAGACGTAGTCATACCAGAATTAACCTGTATGAAACTGAAACCCAAGCACAAGTGTTTTCCTTTCACACCACAATCTGGTACACTTAAATGTTTAGGGCAGTCATATTAAAACTTTATCAATATCATATTTTCGGAATGTAACCAGTAAGACTATAAGATCATAAAACAGAAGTAGAAGTAGGCCATAAGGCCCATCAAGCCTGCTCCACCATTCAATGAGATCAATGGGGGCCACGGTAGCACAGTGGTTAGCAATGTTGCCTCACAGTGCCACGGTCCCAGGTTCAATTCCCGGTTTGGGTCACTGTCTATGTGGAGTCTGCACAATCACCCCGTGTCCAGGTGGGTTTCCTCCGGGTGTTCCAGTTTCCACCCACAAGTCCCGAAATGTGTGCTGTTGGGTAATTTACACTTTCTAAATTCTCCCTCTGTGTCCCCGAACAGATGCTGGAATGTGGCGACGAGGGACTTTTCACAGTAACTTCATTGCAGTGTTAATGTAAGCCTACTTGTGACAATAAAGATTATTATTATAAATCAGGACTGATCTGATATGATGATCCTCAACTCCATTTCCAGCCTTATCCCCATAACTCTTGATTCCCTTCTGATTAAAAATCTGTCTATCTCAGTCTTGAACATACTTAATGATCCAGCCTCGACAGCTCTCTGCGATAAATATCTCCACAGATTCACTACCCTATGAGAGAAGAAATTCCTCCTCATCTCTGTCTTAAATGGCGACCCTCTTCACTCTGAGATTACGCCCTCTGGTCCTAGACTCCCCCACAAGGGGAAACATCCTCTCAGCATCTACCCTATCAAGCTCCCTGAGAATCCTATATGTCCCAATAAGGTCTCCCGTCTAAACTTCAATGAGTACAGGCCCAAATTACTCAACCTCTCCTCATCAGAAAATCCCCCCATACCCGGGATCATCCTTGTGGATCTTCTCTGCACTGTATGTGGAATATTAGCTATGGCATGTGGAGTATTAACACTAGTTCATTTTTACTATATTGAGAAAGTGGGGCATTCCTCGGGGTAGGAGGCAGTCACAGCCCTTGGGTTATGTAATAGTATGTAGGTGGACAGGTGGTCCTTTGAGTCAGGGAGGTTTGGGGATCCCAGTTACAGTGCTGCTGCAGCCCCTTATCCAATAGATAAGGGCAAAGACTGCAGGGTGATGAGCAAAGTATCCACAGCATCATGTTACAGGAGACTGTTCACCTGTGGGGAGTGATTCGGAATATGGGCGTGGTAAGGGAAAGTATAGTCAGGAGGATAGGTAATGGCCGGAATTCTCCGGTTATCGGGATCCTCTTTTCCTGCTGACAGCGTACCTCCATCAGCAGATTTTGCGGCGGCGAGGGGTGGTTTCTTTTTTTAAATCTTTTTATTGCCATTTTCAAAATTATATACATTGCTGCTCTTTTTCATTTATTGTACAGTACAAAAAGGCTTTTTCTTACGTTGCTCTATTTCTCATCCCACTTCTGTTCCCAGTTCGTCAATGGGGAATCCCATTGACAATTGGTGTGAGGATAGGCATGGGTCAAGATGGGGTGCTCTTTCGGAGGGTCGGTGCAGACTTGATGGGCCAAATGGCCTCCTTCTGCATTGTGGGTTTTCTATGATTCAATGATCACAAAAGGGTTGGAATTGAAGAGAAAGGAAATCTTGTAGCAATTGTACAGGGCTTTTGTGAGCCCACATCTGCAGTACTGTGAGCAGTTTTGGCTTAGAGGGAGTGCAATGAAGGTTGGGATTCCTTTCTGCAATGAGAGGATTGTCCCATGAAGGAAAGATTGAGCAGAATATGAGTGAGCTTTCCAGAGGACTCGACAGGACTGCTACCAAGAGGTTGTTTTTCCCTGGAAAATTCCGTCATCCAGATGGTTGTGACTGATGGAATTCTCGATCCAGTAGAATTGTGAATGTTCATTCATTGAGCATATGCAAGGCCGAGATCGACCTGTATCTGGACGCTATGGGGATTGACCTTAGATTAGGATAAGTGGCCGGCACAACATTGTAGGCCGAAGGGCCTGTACTGTGCTGTACTGTTCTGTTCTATGCTCTATATCCAAGCCAGAGCACCAAACCACTCCCCTTTTTTTACAGCACTGCCCGCCATTTTCTCAAACTGCTTTCAAAATAACTTTGGAGGTAAGTGTATAAGGTAAGTTGGCATGATGGGTAAAAGAGTAGGGTAGAAGGTGGGTAGGGCGGTTGGTGGTTGAGGTGGGTAGGTGGAACAGGTGGGTAAGTGGCTGAGGTGGCAGCTGGGTTAGTGGGTAAGCAGCGTGGGGGCAATCTGGTAGAGTTGGGAGATTGGAAGCTTGGGCGGGGGCTAGTCAGGAGAGGCAGGAGTCAGAGGACAGTGGGAGGGGGGGCGGTGGCATGGTGTGATGTATGTTAATGACTGGGGAGTCAGTTGTATAGTTCCCCAGGTATAGTTAGAACAGGCTTTCTCTTGTCTAACATTTCCTGAGTAACTATCCAGGTAAGTAAATCGGAACTGCCCAACGTCCCGTAATCTAACCCAGAGAGGGAGATTCTTCCAGAGAATTTCAGAGGGCAGGGGAATTGCTCATCGGAATTTGAAACTTCCATGACAATTCCCAAGGAGTCCTTGCATTGGAACTTCCAAGGGTCCACAGTGCAATTTCTAGGGTACATGATCTCTTGACCTGTGTGTCTGTAAACAATGCAAAGTACAGAAAATCCATGCACAGCATGCACTGTTGGACAAACACACACCTCTGTGTACAGCATGCGCTAGACAACAAACACACACCTCTGTGTACTGCATGCACTGTTGGACAAACACACACCTCTGTGTACAGCATGCGCTAGACAACAAAGACACACCTCTGTGTACTGCATGCACTGTATGACAAACACACACCTCTGTGTACTGCATGCACTGTATGACAAACACACACCTCTGTGTATCGCATGCACTGTATGACAAACACACACCTCTGTGTACAGCATGCACTGTATGACAAACACACACCTGTGTGTACAGCATGCACTGTATGACAAACACACACCTCTGTGTACAGCATGCACTGTATGACATACACACACCTGTGTGTACAGCATGCACTGTATGACAAACACACACCTCTGTGTACAGCATGCACTGTATGACAAACACACACCTCTGTGTACAGCATGCACTGTATGACAAACACACACCTCTGTGTACAGCATGCACTGTATGACAAACACACACCTCTGTGTACAGCATGCACTGTATGACAAACACACACCTCTGTGTACAGCATGCACTGTATAACAAACACACACCTCTGTGTACAGCATGCACTGTATGACAAACACACACCTCTGTGTACAGCATGCACTGTATGACAAACACACTCTCTGTGGACAGCATGCACTGTATGACATACACACACTCTTGTGTATCGCATGCACTGTATGACAGACTCTGTGTGCAGCATGCACTTATAACAAACACATTGGGCTGGATTCTGTGCCAGGAGCTGCTGGTGATGGGGCGGCCCTTCTGTTGTCCCTCGACCCCAATCACATCCCCAACCCCAGGTGTCGACCAGCGACGACGATGAGATCGACACCGTCGTGAGCCAGCAACCCGCATCACGAGACACCCCGGATCTCGAGTCTGGGGAAGACACCAAGTTCCCGTCACAGCAGCCTCCAACACCCTCCACCATCCCAGAAACACTCACCTCGGTTGGGCATGTTAGTGAAGAGGCTCCTGGGACACTCTCTGGTGCGCAGTGCACACACATGTCGTAGTACAGCAGGTGGAGGTGGAAACCCCTGAGGGGGCAGACGGTTGGAGGGTGGGCCGACCCCAGGGACTAGCTGCTGAGCAAATAGTTTTTGGGCTTCTGGAATGGACAGTCCTATCGATTGTGAAGATGCAAACAAAGGCACAGACCCAGAAGGTGGAGGTCCACTACCTGTGCTCGATGGCCACGAGCCTGCAGACCCTGGTTGAGGCGAAAGCGGATTGGCAGGGCCAGATGGCGGAGGAGCCTCAGAGGGTATCTCCACTCTCAACCTCATCGCATGGAGTAGCCTGGTGGCAATCAGGCACACTGAAGGAGGAGGAGGTAATGGGGCCCAAGCCGCAGACTTCTGTAGGGGAGATGCCGGAGCACCGCATGCCTCAGACTCCCCCCTGTCCCTGGCGCATATGGTGGACAACGGGCAGAACAGGGTGGCTCCACGCCACCAGAGACACACAAGCAGCAGCCAGGCCCATCCAGGCCCGGTCGCCCCAGAAGACGGCCAGCCAAGGGAACCCAGCTCACAGGGTGGGGACGCAGATGGCCTCCTCCACTCATGATGCACTGCCTGGAGATCCACTGAGGCATAGAGGTAGGGCCTGTAAGGCCTGAAATGTAGACACCAGTTAAGTTGGCATGGGTGCAGGGCACTGTATATAGTGTTAGGGGCTAGAGCACAAAGCTGTATATATTTGTTCACGTTAAATAGCTGTGCATAACATTATAACCTGCCTCTGACAAAGGTTGTGAGGGCTGGTGATACTGATGCCAGCGGTTCACTCTGTGGCCCCCATCCAGCACCTCCCTTTAGGGGTTACTCTTGCTTTGCCCTTGGGTGGGCCACATAATGCCCCCCGGTGGGTGGCGACCAGCTAGGCTGGGGGTGGTATGGCAGAGGGTGGGGCAGTGGGATGGAGGGTGGTGGCGGGGTGCAGAGGTGGTGGGTGGGGTCTTGTGTGCAGGGGGTGGTGGGGTACGGCTGGTGGCACTCCCACGACCAGGGGCCATGGTGGATGCTCAGTGGAATGCGCAGCAAGATGGCTGACTTGCAGGCTGCGGCAATGGTGGTCCGTGCCTGGACAGCCCCATCCATGGGGCGTCACCCCATGGCCCCATAGTCCATCCCCTAGTCCTCTGGTCCCCTGCCTCGATGCTCTGACAAAGGTTGCGAGGGCTGGCGATACAGAGGCCAGCGGTTCTCTCTGTGGCCCCAATCCAGCACCACCCACCATCAACCACCACCAACCCCCACTCTCCCACAAAGCCAGCACAGCCAGTGTCAGGATTAGCAGCCCATGGTCACACCTCCAGGTCTCCTACCTCCACTCTCTCCCTCATCAGCCACAGCGTCTGTTTCATGATTTTTAAAACCACAAATGAACCTCGCTGTCGGCAATTCCCCCCAGTGGAGGTGCAGCGTCACGGAGGCCCTGGAAACTCCCGGGTCAGACCCGGCAATGATATGCCAACAATGTTAAAAGTATCTGCATGGAAGCCACTGTCGAGGCACCAGAGAATTGCGGTGTGGCATGAACCCGGCATCCGCCACAATTCTGGCGTCAAACCGATTCTCCGCACAATCACGTTTTGCGAGTCTAGCGTCGGCTGAGGGAGATTCCCTCCCACTGTGTACAGCATGCACTGTATGACAAACACACTCTGCATACAACATGCACTGCATGACAAACACACTCTGTGCGCAGCATGGACATATGACCTACATTATGTACAGCATGCACTGTGTGACAAACACAGTTAGGAACCTGGCATGGCGGCCGCGGACTATGTCCATCGCCGCCACACTCGGCTGGGAGACGTGCCGCTGCCCCGGGGGGCTTCCGCAAGGGCTGGGAGGACTGGGGGGGGGGGGGTGGCCTGTGGGGTCGTATTTGGCGGGTCAGGTCCGCGCATGCCTGGCGCCGTTCTGTACGGTGCCAACACTGCAAGTCATCGCCGTGCGCATTTGCGGCCACGGACCCGGCCATACTCCGGCCATTTTTGGCGCGGGAGCCGGGAGTTTTACCCGGCGCTGCTGATAGCCCCTCATGGGTCCCAGATTCGGTGAGGGTTTGGTGCCAATTTTACCATCGTAACACGCCTGGGAATTCTCCATTTCAGCCGGCACTTAGCTGCTGAAACAGAGAATCCAGCCCACGCTCTGAGTGCAGCATGGACATATGACATACACTATGTACAGCACGGACCGTATGGCAAATAAACTTTGTGTACAGCATGCACAGTTTGACAAATACACTCTCTGTGTACAGTAAGCACTGGATGACAAACACACTCTCTGTGTACAACATGCACTGTTTGACAAAAACACTCTATGTGTACAACTTGCACTGTTGACAAGCACTGTGTACAGCATGCACCTACGACAAACACACTCTGTGTACAGCATGCATTGTTTGGCAAGCACAGACTCCGTGTACAGCATGCATTGCATGACAAACACACTCTCTGTGTACAACATGCAAATATGACAAACACACACCTGTGTACAGCATGCACTGTATGACAAACACACACCTCTGAGTACACCATGCACTGTATGACATACACACACTCTGTGGATAGCATACACTGTAGCACTGTATGGCAGACTCTGTGTACAGCATGTAACCTATGACATATACACTCTATATACAGCATGGACTGTATGACAAACACGCTCTGTTTACGGCATTCACTGAATGAGATGCACACGCTCTACACAGCATGCACTGAATGATATACGCACGCTCACTGTATGATAAACACACTCTCTGTATCATGCATGCATTACAAATCTTGCATAAAATGAGCCATGTAGAATTTCAGCAGGTGATGGATTCATTGAACATATGAGACAAATAAATTGCAGTTTGCAACCCCAGTACAGCATGTCCTGATCTGAGATATCAGCTTCCTCACTGTGATGTGTATCTAACTAATCCAGTCTGTAATAAATAAGCAGAAGATATACAGGCAGCACACTGAGCATTGGACGTGAATGAACTGCTGGCATTGATCCAGCATGTGCTCCACTAAAATGGTGCAATCATGTTTTATAATCTTTTACTGAACACAATAATCAAACAGGCAAGTGTTTTGTACATAAAACTTGTGTAGGGGATTGAATTATTGATAGATTATTTGAGGTCAAATCTTCAAGGAAAAACATGAATTACAATTAGTCAGGCACTGGTTAAATCTCAGTTAACCGCAGAACAGGTTTCATAGCTTGGTTCTTGCAATGCACCACACAAACTGGGAAATTGCCCTTCAGGGAAAAGGTTCATTCACAATAAATACACTGAAGAAGTTTTCACTTCTCCGGGACCCATACTTCAAACCACCCACAAGGCCAACATTGTATTTAAAAAAATATAGTGATCAGTACACACTTCACAAAAGGTGCCGAATTTAGCTTGTTATATTAACAGCAGTGATGATATTCTCAGATTATTTGGCTGAATATTTTGCTTTTTTGCTTTGTCGAGATGTGCTCGCCCATCAGGAAATCCTGAATCAATTAAATGCTTTCGACTTTACATTCAGTATCCTTCACAGACTGTGTGCAAATTCTGAGACAATAGACCTGCAGTGATCCTCTGGGATCTTCCTCTACATTTATTGTGAGATTTGGGCATGTTCATTATATCCATTCTTCATGACAAGGGCATCACAGGCTGGGCCAGCATTCATTGTCGTTGAACGGAGTGGATTGCAAGACCATTTTACAGGGCCGTGGGTCTGGAGTCACATGTCGGCCAGATGAGACAAGGTCGACAGATTTCCTTCCCTAAAGGACATTAGTGAACCAGATGGATTTTACGGCAATTGACAATGGTTTCCTGGGGCGGGATTCTCTGACCCCCCCGCCAGGCTGGAGAATCGCTGGGGGGCGGCGTGAATCCTGCCCTGCCACCCCGACGGCAGCTGCCGGATTCTCCGGCGCCGGTTTTTCGGCGGGGGCGGGAAACGCGTCGCGCCGATCTGGGGCCATTGGCAGCTGCACCCCCCCCCACCCCACCCCGCCCCGGCGATTCTCCGCTCCGCAATGCTCATTTTCGGCCTGTCCCGCTGGCGTATATTACACCAGGTCCGTACCGGCAGGCGGCCTGCAGAGTCCTCGGGGCGGTGCAGGGGGATCTGGCCCCGAGGGGGGGGGGGGGCCACGGTGGCCTGGCCCGCGATCGGGGCCCAATAATTCACGGGCGTGCCTGTGCCGTGGGGGCACTCTTTCCCACCACGCTGGCCGCTGTAACGGTCGCCATGGCCGGCGCGGAGAAGAACCCCCTGCGCATGTGCTGGGATGACGCCAGTACATGCTAGCGCTCCCGCGCATGCGCCAACTCGCGCTGGCCGGCGGAGGCCCTTCGGCAACGGTTGGTGTGGCGCCAAGCCCTTCAGCACCGGTTGGCGCAGCGCCAACCCCTTTCGGGCGGCCCAACGTTGGACTGGTTCACGACACTCCTCGCTGCCGTTACAGCCTGCCCCGCCGTTTAGGGGAGAATCCTGCCCCGGTCACCATTAGACTTTCAATTCAAGTTATTTCCAGATTCAAATTTCACTATCTGCCATGGTGAGATTCGAACCCGGGTCCCCAGAGCATTGCCCTGGGTAACTGGGCTATTTACTGATGTTAATTTAGAGTTTTCTTTTCTTTTGTGGCAACCTATATAAGCACAAAAATTGACCACTAGGAATCACTGCTGAGCTCAATCCTTGTAGCTGAATAACAATGAGTAACACTCTGCGTAACAAAGACTAATGCTCTGAGTAACACAGAGTAACACTCAGAGTAACAATGAGTAACACCCCAAGCAACAATGAGTAACACTCCAAGCAACAATGAGAAACACTCCAAGCAACAATGAGTAACACTCCAAGCAACAATAAGTAATACTCCAAGCAACAATGAGTAACACTCCAAGCAACAATGAGTAACAATCCAAGCAACAATGAGTAACACTCCAAGCACCAATGAGTAACACTCCAAGCAACAATGAGTAACAATCCAAGCAACAATGAGTAACACTCCAAGCACCAATGAGTAACACTCCAAGCAACAATGAGTAACACTCCAAGCAACAATGAGTAACACTCCAAGCAACAATGAGTAACACTCCAAGCAACAGTGAGTAACATTGACAGAACTGTCTTGGCAGAGCAGCACTCGCGTAAAGGATTGCCACTGTGTTGCTGTTGTCCAGTTTGTAGTTACCTCTGACCATACAGGAATTATTTTGTGTGAGGGATGGTGTCGGAAGCTGTCACAGCATATTATACTGTTGTGCGGCATTCGAACACTTCAATGTTAATGCACTTCCGATTTCGCAACATTTATATAATATGTAACTTGAGGCCTCTTAACGTTAAACCCTTTCCTCCAATTGTGGGCTCCCACACCTTGTAAACAACTTGTTCGTTGAACCCATATTTCCGAGCCTGAAGATTGTGGATTCAAACTCCATTCTAAACATTAAACGTATACGCCAACTACAATCATTCAACCCTGCTCTGAGGGAATGCTGCACTGTCAGAGGTACTGCTTTTCAAATGAGACGTTTAACCAAGGTCCAATCGACCTGCTCTGGCAGATGTAAAACAGTCTGAGCAATATTTGAAGAGAAGCAATTTTGCCTCAGTGACATGGCTAAATATTCCATCCACGACCTGCATCCCAAAACCGACCATCTGTTCATTCATTAATTCTCGATTTGAGTGAATTTGTAGTGCACATCTTTGAAGGTGTAACTAGTAGAGTTGACCAGGGAGAACCGATGGATGTGGTTTTTATAGACTTTCAGAAGGCTTTCGGCAAGGTCTCACATAGCAGATTACTATGTAAAGATAAGGTGCATGGGATTGTGAGTAGTATCTTGAGATGGATAAAAAGCTGGCTAGCAGACAGGAAGAATAAAGTTGGAATAAATGGGTCTTTTTCTGATTGGCAGGTAGTGACTAGTGGAGTACTGCAGGGGTCTGTGCTAGGACCCCAACTGTTCACATTATATATCAATGATTTGGACCATGGAACTAAATGTATTATCTACAAATTTGCAGATGATACAAAGTTAGGTGAGAGGGTGAGATGTGATGAGGATGCAGAGATGCTTCAGCAGATTTGGACTGGCTGAATGAGTGGCACTTGCACGGCAGGTGCAGTATAATGTGGATAAATGTGAGGTTATTTGCTTCAGTAGCAAAAATAGGAAGGGAGATTATTACTTGAATGGGTATAAATTGAGAGAGGTGGATACTCAGCGAGACTTTGGTGTCCTTGTGTATCAGTCGCTGAAAGTGAGCGCGCAGGTACAGCAGACAGTAAAGAAGGCAAATGGTATGTTGGCCTTCATAGCGAGAGGATTTGAGTATAGGAATAGGGATGTTTTACTTCAATTGTGGAAGGCATTGGAGTACTGTGTGCAGTTTTGTTGCTCTTATCTGAGGAAGGATAATCTTGCTATGAAGGCAGTGCAGCGAAGGTTTACCAGGCTGATTTCTGGGATGGCAGAATTGTCATATGAGGAGAAACTAAGTTGGTTAAGATTATATTCATCGGAGTTCAGAAGAGTGAGAGGGGATCTCATAGAAACTTAGAACATTCGAACAGGATTAGATAGGGTAATTCAGAAAGAATGTTCCCGATGGTGGGGGGAGTCCAGAACTAGGGGTCATAGTTTGCGAATAAGGGGTAAACCTTTTAGGACTGAGGTGAGGAGAAATTTCTTCGCCCAAAGAATGGTGAATCTGTGGAATTCATTACCACAGAAAGTAGTTGACGCCAAAACGGGTGTAATTTCAAGAATTAATTAGATATAGCTCTTGGGCTAAAGGGATCAAGGGACATGGAGGTGGGAGGGAGGCTGGATCAGGGTACTGAACTCGATGATCAGCCATAATCATAATGAATGGCGGAGCAGGCTCCAAGGGCCGAATGGGCTCCTCCTGCTTCTATTTTCTATGTTTCTATATATAACATTGGCTGCTACATCTGTCACCATTTGGAATACCCTGACAATAACACAGTAAGATGTTATGTAAAGGCAAGATCATTCTGTCATGACAGAACAGTTCCCAGGAGGTAATAAACACATCTGTAGAAGACTCTGGTGCAACCACACTTCAATACGGTGCATGCTTCAAGGAAATCTATGCCTTGAGAGCAGTGCAGAGCTAGGCAACCAAATACTCACCTTAAGGCCTCTAAGTTAAGTGAAGAGCTTGAGCAACCAGATGTTGTTGGAGCAGAGAAGACTCGGGGGAGATAATATTAAAGCATTCAAGACTCATCAGGGAATCATAATAAGATCTTGATAATATCTTTGAGATTGTCACAAATGTTAAAATTGGGGCCTAATGATTTGGGTAAACTTACACAGAGGGTGGTGAACATATGGAATGGGCTGTTCAGGGAGAAATTAGAGGGAGAATTAGACAGAATGGGAAATTGAGGGCATTCAACAGAGTCTTTTCTGCTCCTGAAATGTCTCTTTAGGGAAATACCCTACCCTTCAAAGTTATTTGGCAAACATCCAGATTGTCTGTCCCAACATTTCAAACAATTTCTACCCAGCTGCTTCCCAAAGACAATCCCCCCCCCCCAATCTGTTGCCCGAGCTACAAAGAAATTGCAGGGTATCACCTCAATTTATACCATCCAACCTTCAACTTTGTCTTCAATCATTAATTATTTTCTTTATTCTAATGAACAAAGTATCTTGGAGTCTGATCTGATTATCCACAGCCCTGGTGGAAAAGAACATTTTTAAAATTCTTATTCTGAGGCTTGTTAATTTCAAATCCTTTCACCCAATTATGGGTTCCCAGACCACGTAAACAACCTATTTATTTTTGTAATATCCTGACAGATGGATGATCACCAGATGGATTGACAAATTAACAATGTATTAAAGTAGCAACTATGTACAGAGAGGGAGATAAAATCTTGGCCGGGACTCTCAGAGCCAAAATGGCGCTCGGCGCGGAAGCGGAGAATGGGGCCTCAGACCTGCGATCGGGTCCGACGGCGGTACGCGATTCTCTGGCAACCGGAGAATCGGCGCCAGATGCGCGCACGTGCCACCAGTCGGGGACCATTGAAAGAGGCCCCCGCGGCGATTCTCCGCGGTCGACTGGCCGAGTTCCCGCCAGCGTGGTTCACGTATGGTTCCACCAGGCGGGAGCTCGGCGTCGCGGCTGCGGTGGCCGTTCTGGTTGGGGGGGGGGGGATCAGTCTCCGGGAGGGGCCACCACAAGGGCTCGCGATCGGGGGCCACCAATCAGCGGTCACGTGCAATCTGGGGCGGGCCTACCTTCCTCCGCGCTGGCGCGCTGTGTGGCTCCGCCAGCCACCAGTGGCGGCCAGCAGTGCAGGGCCGCGTAGGGAAGCTGGAGCTGTGCAGAGCACCTCGGCGCCATGCTGGCCCCCTGTGGGCCACGGAATCACTGGGCCAAGAGGCTCGTTGACGCCGGCGTGAAACACTCCAGTGTTTACGCCGGTGTCAATACTTAGCCGCGTTTTTGGAGAATCCCGGCCCCCATGTTGAAGATTCCAAACTCTGGGGCGGGATTCTCCCCTACCCGGCGGGGTGGGGGGTCCTGGTGGGACGGAGTGGCGTGAACCACTCCGGCGTTGGGCCGTCCCAAAGGTGCAGAATCCTCTGCACCTTCAGGGGCTAGGCCCGCCCCAGAGTGGTTTGCGCCAATCGGCTGGCAGGAAAGGGGCTTGGCGCGACGCCAACCGGCGCCGAAGGGCCTCCGCCGGCTGGCGCCAGTTGGTGCATGCGTAGGAGCTTCGTTTCCGCACCGGGAATGGCGGACCGGTACAACCTCCGGTGCGGGTGGATAGAGTGCCCCCACGGCACAGGCCCGCCCACGGATTGGTGGGCCCCGATCGTGGGCCAGTCCACCCTGGGGGCACCTCCCAGGGCCAGATCCCCCGCGCCTCCCCCAAGAGCCCCGGAGCCCGCCCGCGCCGCCAGGTCCCGCAGGTAAGGGACCTACTCCAATTTATGCCAGCGGGACTGGCAAAAGACGGGCGGGACTTCGGCCCATCACGGGCCGGTGAATTTGGGCAGCCCCGACGCCCATTGAGTCACGCCGGACCCCGCCATTCTCCAAGGCGGGAGGCGTGAAACACGCCGCGCCGATTTTTGGGGGGCCGGAGAATTAGGAGGACGGCGGGGGGTCGGAGAATCCCACCCCGGAACTGACTCGCAAAATGCGCTCCCCCCAAGGATCGTGCGTTCCGAACCTATTGGCTGATTGGGTCGCATGACTCCCCCCCCCCCCCCCAAACACACTCACTACCACACTATCCATATCACCTTTACCTTTCAGAAGCTTAAGCTTCTAATTTAGTCCTGATTTAAGTCCTGATTTCTCTGGACTCGGGATGTTTACGTCGTTAAAAAGGGCAGCACGGTAGCACAAGTGGATAGCACTGTGGCTTCACAGCGCCAGGGTCCCAGGTTCGATTCCCCGCTGGGTCACTGTCTAGGCGGAGTCTGCACGTTCTCCCCGTGTCTGCATGGGTTTCCTCCGGGTGCTCCGGTTTCCTCCCACAGTTCAAAGACGTGCAGGTTAGGTGGATTGACCATGATAAATTGCCCTTAGTGACCAAAAAAGGTTAGGAGGGGTTATTGCGTTACGGAGATAGGGTGGAAGTGAGGGCTTAAGTGGGTCGGTGCAGACTCGATGGGCCAAATGGCCTCCTTCTGCACTGTATGTTCTATGTAATCTATGTAATATAACTGCACAATCTTCACTTTCAGCCTTATTTGTTTCAGGGAAAGCAAAATTTGCCCTGTATGTCTTCCTTTGAGTCCAACATCCGGGAAGCATTCTTTGCTTCTGTGAATCTTCTCCGTCTTGTTCTCTGATATAATCCCAGTGCTCAAACGAAGAGTGGGTCACGGGACTGGCATTACGATATTAGGAGCTCTACCGCTGTTCTGCACTTCCTTTAAGGGCGTTCCCGACAGAAATACATGGGATCAAAGTTATCTTTCTCTTCCAGGCATAACCTCACCAATAATCCGTCCAAAATAAAGTTCTGAGGCTTGTAACGTCTGCAGTTTGCAAGGTATTTTATCAGAAATAGCCTGTTAAGATATTCATGCGACAGGAAATTAAAATATTCATTTTCTCCTGCTAATTATATGGAGTAAGAGATAAATGAGTGGGTGTTGTGATTGCTGTGAGTCATATAAACAACTTCACAAACCAGGAAGGTAAATCTTGACAGTGCTGATGTGATACTCTGATCCCCTGGAAAATGTCACAGCCTGCAGAATCCTTCACTTCTTTTGTGAATCAAGAGTTGCTGCTGAGTTGAATGTTATATTTTGCATCAACGGGATGGCTACCTGGTTATTGTGATGCTTCACATATTGTGACAGGGAGGCAAGATGAAATTAACATGCACAACCTCTAAGCTAACCGAGGGTGACAGCGCGACTGAGTACTGCCCATGCGATAAGTGACCAAGGGCAGTAAACCAAACTTTTATTTTCAAGTGTGTTTAGCAGGGAGGTCATGTTGAAGTTGTATGAAACTTTGGTGAGGCAACAGCTGGAGTACTGCGTGCAGTTCTGGTCACCACATAGGAAAAATGTGATTGCACTGGGGCGGGGGGTGGGGGGTGGTGCTGAGGAGATTCACCAGGATGTTGCCTGGGCTGGAACATTTACGTCATGGAGAAAGGTTGGACAGGCTTGGGTTGTTTTCATTGGCACAGAGAAGACTGAGGGGTGATCTGATCGAGGCATACAAGATTATGAAGGACATTGACAGGGTGATGAGGCAGTAGGTGTTCCCCTTCGTTGTAGGGTCCCTCATGAGGGGACACCAGTTGAAGGTGAAGAGCAGGAGGTTTAGGGGGGGATATGAGGAAAAATGTTTTTACTCGGAGGATGGTCTGGAATGCACTGCCTGGGAGGGTGGTAGAAGCAGGTGACTCACATCCTTTAAAAAGTACCTGGATGAGCATGTCAAAACATTCGAGGCTATGGGCCAAGTGCTGAAAAATGGGATTAGGTAGGCAGATGAAGGGCTGGATTCTCCGCACACCGACGGCGAGATCGCGTCTGGCGCCGGGGCGGAGAATCCAATTTTGCGCATGGAATTGGGACTGGCGCCAGTTCCTCGATTCTCCGGGCCCCGAAAAGCGGGGTAGCCGGGAAGTATGCCGTGCCGTGTATCCCTCACTGGCGGCCATTGCCAGAGGCCCGCCCCGCTATTCTTCACCCCCGACCGGCCGAAGTCCCGATGGCGTATTTCTAATGTGGTCCTGCTGTACGGATACTCGCGTGGTGGCTGTGGGATTCAGTCAGTGGCCACCATGGTCGGGGGCGGGCCAATCGGAGGGCGGGGGGGGGGGGCCTCATACGGGTCCGGGGTATTTTCGAGCAGGTGGTCAGGGTCGGGCGCACGGCCAATCAGGGCACTATTTAGGAGGTCCAGCTCCACAGTCTGATTCTGCCATGGAACACGACGTGGACGCCGCCACCATGCGCATGTGAGGCCTCTGACCCAAAAGTGCGGGGGCCCATACCTGCAACTAAAGCTGCGAGATTCACAACGGGTCCCTGCTAGCCCTCTGCAGGGGTGTGAATATGAAACCTTTTGACGCCAGTTTTTCTGGCGTGAAAGGCCACAGTTGTTACAATGGCGTGGGGACATAGTCCCTGAAACAGAGGATCCAGCGGCAGTTGCCTTTCATGTGTCGTTGCAGACTCGATGGGCGAAAGGGTCTCTTCTGCACTGTACGTTCTGTGATTCTGTGATGGATAATTATGAGTGTTGCATAGTGTAAAACATTAAATTTCAGTAGAACAGATATTATATAGATATTAATAGAATAGACAATTGAGCAATGGCTCAATGCATTTTGCTCTCAATATTCCCTGGTAGGTTAGAACGCCGTTCCGCTAAGACTGTGGAATGAGCAGAATTACAGATGCCAACATGGACTGCAGAGGTTTCAAATAATATTTGATTCAATTACAAATCTAAATTTTCCAGTGAAAATATCACTCAGCCATGGGCATGACCTAACAAACAGAATGCAAATACCACAGGATTGTTGTCCTGATATATGGCGCTAAAAATGACATGCAATTATACCCAGACATTTTTTTGTTCCTGCTGATTTAATCTGGCACTGCCATAGATCAGGCTCTCAGATGTGTCAGCAATCTCTCTGGGGTCATAACTCAAGATTGCAGTTATTAACAGTGATTATTTTTTCCTGTGACCTTATCCTGGAAATTGGTCCTTAAATTTTCTTGCTCCAAATGTTTCCGCTGTTTTTTTTTTTAAATTTCCTCGTGGTTTTCGTGAAGGGGGTGGTCAAGCCGACAGCAGCTTCTCGTCCATGGAAAATAAACTTTCCTTGTTCCACTCTTCGCTAGGCCAAAGGAGTTAATAAGCAGGCAGCTTGGTGCTTGTCCTTTCCAATGTCACTGTTAAACTTGAAGATTGTGCAAGGTGGAAGGGCCCTCGGTCCTGTCCCCTGCACACCACAGCCAGGATCAGAGGCTTGTCTAAGGGTGTGGGCCCACACCCTAACATTCTGTTACAGTACATGTATTCACTCTGCTATTTAACAAACTTGTCTCCCCTGGGGCATACATTTCATTCTGGAGACACGACTGGTTTCATCTCAAGGCTAAATCTATCGACGAGGAGAGAAATTCGTGAAATATTTAAGAGCAAAGGCAAAGGTACAAGAGAGCCAGGACATGTAAGAGAAGAGGAGCAAGCATTATTTTCTCCCAACACCTCTCACTCAAATCCACTCCAAGAAGCTGTGGACAGGTTTTAGTATAAGTTATTGTAAAATGGAGTGAGCGGCAAAACTGTCGGCCTGTATCAACCTCAGAGTGGCAATCTCCGGCGGATTGCCACCCTCGACGGACTTACCCAGGCTGGAATTCTCAAAGCCCCGTCTCACCCCACATTCCTCACTCAGGCTGGGTAAGACAGGAGCAGCAAAGTGTAGCCCAGGCTGCATCAGCGAGGAGTAACTGGGGAGCAGAGAGGTACGAAACGGCCCCTTTTTGTGGCACTAGCTGCCATGAAGGAGATGTTTAAAGGGACAGTTAAAAGGTAAGTGGTTCAGACAATGGCGGAGGGGGAAGGGGGAGGGGGAGAAGAGTGTCAGACCAGAGAGGGGGGGGGGGGGTTCAGTCAGGGAGAGGGGGGGGGCAGGGTGGGAGAGGGCAGGGTCAGTCTGGGAAGTGTGGTGGGTCTGAGCGGAAAGGGGGTGAAGCCAGTCCTGGAGCAGGAAGAGCTAAGTTCAAGGGCAGCATGGTGGGGCAGTGGGTTAGCCCTGTTGCCTCACGGCGCCGAGGTCCCAGGTTCGATCCCGGCTCTGGGTCACTGTCCGTGTGGAGTTTGCACATTCTCCCCGTGTTTGTGTGGGTTTCGCCCCCACAACCAAAATATGTGCAGGCTAGGTGGATTGGCCACGCTAAATTGCACCTTAATTGGAAAAAATGAATTGAATGCTCTAAACTTATTTTTAAAAAAGGAAGAGGTCAGTTCGGCGGGGCAGGGCGAGGGGTGGGGGGGGTCAGTCCAGGAGATGGGGGGGTGGAGTCGGGTCAGGTCGGAGAGGTAGGGTCGGACCTGAAAGGGTGGACAGTCTTGCGATGTGGTCTGACACGAGGACCCCCCTCCCTCCCTCCCCACCACCCTCCTTTCCTCTCTCTCCCCATCACCCCCTTTCCTTTCCCTTCTGATGGTACAGAGGCGAGGGTATCTGGTCTCTCCAGCGCAAAGTTTAGTGCTTGTACGATTTGTTTTTTGTAGAGACGTGTTGTGAACTGTTTTACTAATCAGAGTATCCTCTCCCCCCTCCCTGTACATTAGGGGAGGGTACCCTGTTTCTCCAACACAAAATTAGTGTTTGTACCGTTTGGCTTTGTATATATTTTTTACTGTTTTAATAAAAAGATATAAAAGGCCAACCCACCTACCCTGCACATCTTTAGGTTGTGGGGGTGAGACCGACGCGTGAATGTGCAAACACCACACGATAGTGACCCAGGGCCGGGATCGAACCTGGGTCCTCAGTGCCGTGAGGCAGCAGTGCTAACCACAGCGCCACCGTGCCACCCGGAACAATGTAATCATGGTACCATTCCTAGAACTATTTGCTTTTGGGAACAAAAGGAAGTCTGGAATCAGAAAAGTCACTTAGCTCATACCCACTGCTTCTGAAAACAAGATACAATCTGTTTCATTGACTGAATCTCCCAAAGAAAAGATCTGGTTGGCGATTTCCTGCCCATGATCGCCGGTGATGTCATGCGGTTCACACCCACAAAGGGCAGAAGCCTCATTTTAGTGGATTTCAATACATTCAAATATCATGAATGGGCCTTGCCGCCACATGATCCCCCATCACCAAATATTCGTACCTCATCGACGTGACGTCACGTCGACAAGGTTCACAACGGGTTTGGCGAATTGGAAAACAGTCAAGGGAATATCTCTGGGGCACAAAGGTATGTGTAACCCCAGGGAGGACATGCCCAGCACTGTTCCTTGGCACTGCCCACTGGCACAGATTGGCACTTGCAGGTTGGCAGTGGCAACCTATGCCAGGAGGCAATAGAAGAGGTCGACACTTGTGGGAGCCCCATGGGGGTGGGGGGCGGGGGGGGGGGGGATATCAGACTCTGAAGGGGAACTTGCAGGGCACTAGAAATGTGTTTCCAAGGCTCAACAAATTTTTGGACGCTCAATCAATGGAAACATGAATGCACATGTCCACAGGGCACACTCAAGTCAGATTTTCAATACAGTTGAATGCAGAAAATAAATTATCCACTGACTAAGGTACTCTAATGCATATGAACACTAACACAATGCCGATAAATGTAATGGTCACTTAACGTTTAAGCACAGAGCATTACGATCAATCATTGTCTTCAAAATGTCCTTGATTTAATTCATCTAATTATCACGGTTTGTAAACCCTTTGAAACTTACATGTTATGACTAGACTTGGGTTTCCGCCACAACACCTCAGAGGAGCCCTGGGTCACATCTATGAACAAAATGGGCCTGGCTCCATGAAAACAGTGTGCGGTTTAAAATGCCTTGCCCAGCACTGGAGTAGGCAGGGGCACTTTACTGTGTGCACTCACCAGCTGGACCCTTATCCCAGGGCCATACAAATCCTATAAACAAGAAATGGGAACAGAAATCCCTACCATTTTTATATCCCACCATGTCTCTGTTCTGAGACAGGTGGAGGCAAACTCAGAACAGCCTGTTCATTTGTTATATACTTGAAAAGGGAAAACCTTCAGGACTATGGGGAAAAAAATTGAAGGAGTCGGACTGGTTAGGTAACTCTTTCGAAGATCCAGCATAGGTACGATGGGCTGAATGATCTCCAGTGCTGTAATATTCTTTCTAAACATACTGAGAAAATAATCAATGCAACGGTGTTCTCACTTAATGTCGGTCACGCAATTAATTCTTCGAACAGTTGAAAATCACCGAAACTGTCAATTACTCAATATGCTTTGCCACAAGGAGCAGAGAGTTTAAGCTGTGAGCACGGTTCTGGATTTGAGCTGTCATGAACACCTGCCACAATGTTAAGCAAAAAAGATTTGATACTTACAGCTGACACAAATAAAAAACAAAATCAAAGTAATTTCTTTGTTCTTTCTTAGAAAATTGGCGACAGTTTTAGATAGAGTATCTGGATCGGCGCAGGCTTGGAGGACCAAAGGGCCTGTTCCTATGCTGTAATTTTTCTTTGTTCTTTGAATATGGAATTTCTTCAAAGTGTAACAGAAAGTAATACATAAATCACCAAGGCTGTGAAGGGTTGAAGACACAAAAGTGTTATAGGCCAAGGTTTGGAGAACCCCAAAGTGTATCATGGAGTTCATCTGACCCACAACTTTTAATAGATTGTGGTATGGGGAGCACACGGCCCACTCTACAGGTGTGGTACAGCAGAAATGGAAAAGTATATTTTAAAGCAAAACAATGTTTATTCTATGAACTCAAGTTAACCTTTTTAAAACATACAGTGAACATCTTAGCAACCATTAATTCAAATACAACCCCCAAAGACTACAACACTAAATAATCCTTTAAGCTTTCCCTCTAACATCCATACGGATTAAAAACAAAACCTTTAACAGAAGCACATCAGGTTAAAGTCACTACTAAAAACATTTATAATTCTGAATTCACCAAATGATCAAGAGATAGTCTTTTGATGGCAGAGAGAACAGCAGAAAACCTGCTTGGTCTGGCTTCAGCTCCAACACTGAAAACAAAACTGAAACACACCCTGCAGCAAACAGCCTAAAACGAAAGTAAAACGCTGACAGACAGCCCAGCTCCACCCACTCTATGTCATAACTGCAGTAATAAACACCCATTTCGTAAAGGTATTCTCACTGCAGATATTTATATACACACCCATTTATAAACACCCATTTCTTAAAGGTACTCTCACATGACAAATGTAGATTTCTCCTTCCTTCCCTCCTCAAAAAATAAATTTGTGAAATTAGGCAATCTTCCTGATGTCAAACCTTTGCCAGAGAGGTTAAAAAACAACTAACCACTGTGCACAGTGGTTAGCACTGCTGCCTCACAGCGCCGGTGACTGCGGTTCAATTCCAACCTTGTCTGTGTGGACTTTGCACTTTCTCCCCGTGCCTGCCTGGGTTTCCTCCGGGTGCTCCGGTTTCCTCCCCAGTCCAAAGATGTGCAAGTTAGGTGGATTGGCCATGCTAAATTGCCGCTTAGTGTTCAAAGATGGGTAGGTTAGATGGGGTTGTGGGGATAGAGCAAGGGAGTGATCCAAGTTCGTGTGCTCTTTTTGAGGGTGGGTGCAGATTTGATGGGCCGAATAGCCTCCTTCTGCACTGTAGGAATTCTATGGTCCTATGGTTCTTACATCCAAGCAAAGAGGTACATGACAAATTCCTCAAATATTTTGATCTATGTTCACATTTGAAATTGTCCTTTCAAGTCGAAATAACTTACGTTCATGTTGAATAACAGTGGTCCTAGCAATTCCTGTATTTTGACTATCTTACCCCTACACAGCTCTGATCTGATGAGTATTCCTAGCAACCACAATATTTGCTTCTCTTTGCGATCCATGTTGTTACGACCAGGTGAGATGTAATGAATTGGCTCCCTCTGTTCAAGCTCCTCAGTCAGTCACAACTGGGCTTAAGTTTCTTATTCACAAGGATATGCCTTTTCCAAATCCAAATATATCTAAATTATTTAAGCTGTGAGAAATAAAGAGCCAATCAAACAAGTTTTTCCAGAGTTAAAGGAAGAGAATGTCTATTAACCACTAAACCTGAGAAAGAAAATAATAAACATGTGGGGCTGAATTCTCCATCGGCGTGGGATCCTCCGTTTTGCCGGCAGCACTCATGCCCGTGGATTTCCCAATGGCGTGGGGGTGCCCAAAATTGGAAACCCCATTGGCCGGCTGCTGACATGGAGGATCCCGCTGCTGGTGTGATAGGACAGATATTCCTGCCCGTGATGTCACACACATGCACGCAAGGCAACAAAAGGCGGGGAGGAAGTTAAAGTCCAAATAAGAAAAAGGTTGAATAATAGATAGTGGGGGCTGCAGGGTGGCACAGTGGTTAGCACTGCTGCCCTACAGTGCCGACGACCCAGGTTCGATCCCTGTTCCGGGTCACTGTCTGTGTGGAGTTTGCATATTCTCCCTATGTCGGCGTGGGTCTCTCCCTCACAAGAAAAGTAGGGTAGGTGGATTGGTAAGGCCAAATGGCCCCTTAATTGCATAAAAAATAATTGGGTACTCAAAATTTATGAAAAAAATAAAATAAAATTATACAGGATCTTTAAAGTCACGGTTTTATGGATGTGGTCAAATATAGGTGTTGTAATTATTAAGATATCTTAGTTTCCTGGTTGATTTCTAGTAAAATTGACTTCTGAATTGGGTGATACATTTATTCCAATAGAGACTTTTGGTGAAGTCCTACTTGCAATATTTTGCAGAGAATGCAGCTTGGCCGGTAATACTTCACCCATTGTGTATTTCCAAGGAGTTTTTGGATGGATCAGTCTGTGCCAGCCATTGTTTCAATATCCACACTTTGCATTTAAGGTCTCTTCCAGAGTTGTGAGGAGTCTTTGAATTACAGGAAATGTCTCTCTCTTCACATTCCCCTGAGAGCGATTTATTTGTTTTTTTACCCTCACCATGGAGGGTGGCCTTGAATTTCCAAGTAGTTTCCTCTACCTCGCTTCAGATTGCAAAATTTTCAGTCAGTTGAAAGTTGGAAAAATCATGTTTTCAAATATAAAGGGGCATAGCCTCGTGACAGTGTTGACTACTTTATTATTAAATTTTCAGTCCTGGATGTTTTCCTATTACATCTTTAAGCAAGGTCTCCATTATCTATCCTCTTACCGACGTTAAACTACTGGTCTAGAGCTCTCAAGATTTGCTCTATCTCCTTTTTTAAATATAGGAATCACATCATTTGTCTGCCAGTTTACTGGCTCAATGCCCTCTTTCCATTTAAGATCCTGCTCAAAGGTCACGAGCAAGCTCTTAGCTTCTCCTTCTATTCTCCACTATACTCACTCAGTGTCTGTCTTTCCTTACGTCTGTGAAGTGCCATGGGAAGTTTTCCTATGCTGAAGAAGTTATATAAATGTGAGCTGCTGTTTGGTTGCTGTTGGAACGGAAACCCACTATTGTTCCCACTGGAGAAGAGGTTAACCTACATAACATAGGCATGAGCTCTGGGACCTTGAACTGCATCAATTCTTGCTGTACCTAAGAGGAGAGGCAACCACAAATATTAACAAGTTACTGAGATGCTGTTGCTAGAATGGTGATATTGCAAAGACAATGATAGCAGTAGAACTCCAGGTTTGAATTATTCCAGGTTTCTATCCCCATGCCATGTATAAGAGATAGTCCAGCTGCTGAAGGCTTATGGAAAAACACCCTCAGACAGATACATATATACTGGGAGAATAGACAGAGTACAACAACTGTTCAAGATTTCATTTGCTTGCTTTTCTATTACTGGTTTCTGTGCATGATTTTCCCGCAGTCGAAAGATTTATTTTGATATTAGCATTGTGCCACATAACTCCAGTGTCAAATCGAAAAAAAAATCACAAGACTAGAGTGGAAAACGTGAAGATTGTCTCCAAGTAATAATTACAGATCGGCAATTAGATAGCCAAAGACAAAGGGCGGGATTTTCCAGCCCTGCAGACTGCCACGATCATCCAGTCCCGCCAAAGGTCGATGGACTTTTGTCTGGGCCTCTGAATCTCCCGTAGAGGTCTCACCACGACAGGGCTAACTAAAACTTCCATGGAAAAAAACTTTGAGTCACTCTCACGCTGAAAGAATTAAAATTTCCAGACTTGGAGGAAAAAGGTGCTGTTGGAGAAGCTGTGGGGCTGGGTTCTCTGTTTTTGGGACTATGACCCCGCTCCGTGAAAGGGCTACATATTCATAGCCCTGCAGGGGGCCAGCAATGAACCATCATAAAACTAGCAGCTTTTGCTGCAGAAATGGGCCCCTGCACTTCCGGGTCGGAGGCCGCGCATGCACATGGCAGCGGCCTCCAGTGGCCGCTCTGTGCTCCATGGCGGACTAGACTGCAGTCTCACGGCGCCGAGGTCTCAGGTTCGATCCCGGCTCTGGGTCACTGTCCGTGTGAAGTTTGCACATTCTCCTCGTGTTTGCGTGGGTTTCGCCCCCACAACCCAAAGATGTGCAAGGTAGGTGAGTTGAACACGCTAAATTGCCCCTTAATTGGAAAAAATGAATTGGGTACTCTAAAATTATTTTAAAAATTAAAATAAAAAAAAACATAGTGCCCCTGATCGGCTGTTCGCCCGACCCAGACCGCCCACCCATAAATTGCCCGGTCCCGTATAGGGCCCCCCTGCCCTCCGATTAGCCCACCCCAGACCAGGGCGGCCACGTACGGAGCCGCCGCGCTAGTATCCCAACTGGCAGGACCAAGAGTGGTCCATGCTGTCGGGACTTTGTTCGGTCGGGGGCAGAGACTGGCAGAGCGGGCCTCCAGCAATGGCCGCACGTAGGGGATATGCGGCGCAGGCCCGGAGAATCGGGGAACCGGCGCCGGTCCCGATTCCATACGGGGAAATGGGTTCTCCGCCCCGGCACCGGCCGCGATTTCGCCGTTGGGGTGTGGTCTTTAGAATAGAGGTGGTCATGGGGAGATTTAATCAATGTTCTGAAGAGTTTTGATGAAGTAGATAGATTGTTCTGTTGGTGTGTGAGTTAGTAACCAGAGGAGACATCCCATGAATGAATTAAAAAATGGATAAATGACAAAGGAACAGGGGAGAGATGAGGAGAAATGCTTTCTGAGCAAATTGCATTGGTCTGGAACATGCTGCCTGAGTGAGTGGTGAAAGTAGATTCAATGGCATCTTTCCACAAGAAATGGAGTTAGATTCTATTGGCAGGATTTTCTGACCCTTCTTGGTGGTGGGATTTTCCGGTTCTGCCGAAGGAGACCATCCCCCACCCCATGGCGGGTTCACTGGCCACGGATGGGCGAGCCACGCAAAACACCGTGGACATTGGCACGACCAGATGATCCTGCCGGTGGCCAATGATGAGTCACCATCAGAAAACACATGAAAAATCCCGCCCTATGATTCCATTAACTATTCCTGACAGCGTGAGAAAGCCAAATGAGAATACTAACGAATCCCCATCAAATTTGACATCCTTCCTGCTAACACTGCCATTCTTTAACCTCAGGTTTATTACCCTCTCCAAAGCAAAAAGGGAAATCACATACACATCCCGCAGTCTGCTCTGTGCAACTGCAGCTGCCCCTCGGCAGCACAGAATCACAGAATGATAGAAAAGTTACAGCACAGAAGGAGGCCATTCGGTCCATCTCTCAATGTCAGCCCGAAGACACCCAAGTGCTCTTTCTAATCCCACCTTCCTGCACCTGGCCCACAGCCCTGTAGCTTAGAGCACTTAAGGTGCAGATCCAGACTTTTAAAAAAGAGTTTAGGGTCTCTGCCACCACCAACTCGTGCAGCGAATTTCAGACTCCCACTACCCTCGGTGTAAAAAGGTTCTTCCTCATGCCCCCTCTGCATCTTCTGCCACTTATCTTGGATCCTTGTGCCCTGGTTCTAGAATTCTCCACCAAGGGAAACAATTTTATCCTGTCCACTCTATCTCTTCTCCTCGTAGTTTTGTACACCTCAATTAAGTCACCCCTCAGCCTTCTTTGTGCCAAGGAAAATAACCCCAACCTATCCAATCTGAAAACATGCGGGCAGGCTCCATCTGTACGACACCCATCTCTACCCTCACTACCACCTCTGTCCATTCCCCTCCACTGCTTCTGGATTGTCACACTGTTTGTCCAGCATCCAATACTGGCTAAGTAGAGATTTCCTGTAGTTAATGACAAAGCTATGTCTTGGGTCCCCAGCATCGGCTTGGTTCTTTAACCATCGGCTCGATATGCTCCTTGGCAACTGTCTGTAACCAGGCTGTTTGCAATCTTAGTTTTGTATATGATCTTGAGATGAGCTTCCTGCTATATATCCGTGCCATTACGAAGGCTTCCTCCTTTAACATGGCCTGACTCTGACCCTGCCTCAGCTCATCTGCTGAAACCCCTGTGCTCACTGACCTAACTTGGTTAAGCCTGGTTAAAAACATCGAGGTTTGAAAATTGGCATACTTGAATTTCAAATCCCTCCATGGTCCCACCAGGCCTTAACTCTGTAATCGCCCCCTCAACCCTCTGATAAAGCTCCGCTCATCTAATTTTGGCCTCGTGCATCCCCATTTTTAATTGCTCCATTATTGGTGGCTGTGTCTTCAGCTGCCTCAACCGTAACCTCTGGAACTCCCAACTTAAACCTCTCTGACTCTTTTTTTCCTCCTTTGGGACACAAATTAAAATTTCCCCTCTTTGGCCAAGCTGTCGGTCATCTAACCTAATATCTCCTTGTGTAGCTCAGGGTCAAATTTATTTTCCTGTGGGACGTTTTACTACATTAAAGACGTTATATAAATGCAAGTTCTCGTTCTCGGGGCTGGCCAGCCCAATGGGGTCAAAACATTGACCTTTCTGCCCCTGGAGTTGGGCCAAACCCTTGCAAAACTGCGAGAAAGGAAACCTCTTCTGGGTCCGAGGTGAAACGAATGGACAGATTCAAGACAATTTGTGCAAGAGGACTTCAGATTACACAAATTGTGCAGAAATCAGATCGGAGGCAGATGCACAAAACTAAAATAACAAAACTTGCTGCGCCATTAGGTGTTGAGATTGAGATCAGTAGTTTCTCACTACAGCCGCCTTACTTCATATCAAACCTTTGATCTCCGTATTGGATGTGGTTGATCATGGAGGCCTATTTGGTATGGAGTCAAGCTATGTAACTTATTGTCATCCTATAAGGGGCTGGTTTAGCACAGTGGGTTAAACAGCTGGCTTGTAATGCAGAACAATGCCAGCAGATCGGGTTCAATTCCTGTACCGGCCTCCCCGAACAGGTGCCGGAACGTGGCGACTAGGGGCTTTTCGCAGTAACTTCATTGAAGCCTACTTGTGACAATAAGCTATTATTAATGTAGAGAGATTCCTGTAGTCTGTACCGAAGAAGAATCCTGAAGCAGAGTCACAGAGACTCGAAATGTTAACTCTGTTACCTTGGGCAGCACGGTAGCACAAGTGGATAGCACTGTGGCTTCACAGCGCCAGGGTCCCAGGTTCAATTCCCCGCTGGGTCTGTGCGGAGACTGCACGTTCTCCCCGTTGTCATGATATTCAAACACACACATCATGATAGACACACCAACAGACAAATCAGAACACACAACACCACAACCAATGACAGAAAGATATAAAAGCACAGACACGACCCCCGGTGGTCAGTATTAGCTGCAGAGGAGAACCAGGACACATCTGTTACCAAACACACTCAGGGAGACAGCACGTGCAGAGTATCCAGAACGAACTGTATTATAAGAGTTATAATAAAATAGAGTTGTACCACATACAACTGTGTTGGCTCATCTGTGCACCAGAGCACCCAACACCACATGGTACAGGAGTGGATCGATACCTGCCGGCATACCTCAGTGTACACAGACAACCAGCAGTGCCCAGGCATGATGTACGAGCTCCCGGTTCCGCAGGCGCTCCAGTGCCACGGCGACCTCCGCGAAAACTGGCGGCGATTCCGGCAAATGTTCGAATTGTTCCTGGTGGCAGCTGAACTCAAAGACCTGGATGATAGGGAAAAAATTGAATTTCTCCTCACCATCGCCGGTGCAAGGGCAAGAGAAATATTCAGAAGGTTCAGGTTCTTCAGGAGGCAGCAAAGGTACGATTACCAGGCAGTCCTGGGCAAATTCTCCAAGTACTGTGAAGAAAACGCAATCCAATCGGCACATAAAGGTAAGAAAAGCTGCAGTACTCACCTCGTGGCTGGGATCCCGGAGCCCGAATTCCCAGAGGCCGAAATCCCGGGCATGAGAGAAGGCTGGGTCGAGGTCGGCGGCCATCTTGCTAAAGGTATAACGCTAGCACAGTTGCGCGAGAAGTGCGCAGAACCGGAAGTTTCGTTTGCGCATGCGCGAGATGCTGCGCATGCGCAGTCAAGAAAACGGCCATCGGTAAAGGAACAGCGATCTGAGCATGCGCAGTCGCTTCCTACGTGCTACATACCGAGCGTCAGGATGTCAGATGCCCCAGACTGCACCAATTTAAAAGGGAAATGCCCCAAATCCAATTTAAAAGGGAAACGTCCCAAATCAAAAAAACAAAAATCTGTTAAAGCTGTAAAACAACCTTCCCTCACCTGGAATGACAGCACAGTGCCGCAAATTGACCCAGGAGATGAATTTGACCTCCGAAGAACCCTCCGACAAGCAGTTACCTACGCACAAGCCGATGATTCCGACCTTGAATACTTCGATGACGATCTTTACAGTGTTTCCGGACCTCGCGAGCCCAATGATAGCTCCGTGGTCCTATATGACTATGACTCGGACGAACCTTTCATGTTGCACATTGGCGGCCCCCACATTGAATCCGACGCAGATGCGGATTCATTTTTCGGATTTGAGGATCTTCAATCCAGCAGATATGACGTTCCAACTTATCAGTACCGGATGATGCTGCAGCCTGACATTAACAGACAGGGAGCGGTGCAAGCACACGGAGAGTGCCCTGCTGCCACACAGAGCGTGGTCCACGTCCCGCTCAACGTTCCCGACTCTATGAAAGAAGACATGCAAGACTCCAGAGTGCAGTCCTCGCATGAACCAGAAGTGACTCCAGTGTCACAAGCTTCCACAGCAAGCTCGTGGACAGACTCCACAATTGCAGAAATGCAAGACTCCAGAGCGCAGTCCTTGCACGAACAAGAAGTGACTCCAGTGTCACAAGCCTCCACAGAGAGCTCGTGGACAGCCTCCACGATAGAAGCAACGCAAGACTCCAGAGCGCAGTCCTTGCACGAACAAGAAGTGACTCCGGTGTCACAAGCCTCCACAGAGAGCTCGTGGACAGCCTCCACGATAGAAGCAACGCAAGACTCCAGAGCGCAGTCCTTGCACGAACAAGAAGTGACTCCAGTGTCACAAGCCTCCACAGAGAGCTCGTGGACGGACTCCACGATGGAAGGAACGCAAGACTCCAGAGCGCAGTCCTTACAGGAACAAGACCATGAGGGTCTAGCAACCTCTCCTGACCAACCAGCGGCAGACGATGCAAGTCTGCCATGCTCACGTGAACAGCAAGAAGGCTATAACAGCCTACCATGCTCCACTACACAGCAGCATGAACATGACGGTCTCTCATGCTACAATGAAGGGCACAGCGCTGAAGACTGTTCAAGCCCAACTGAAGACAAGCCAAAGGAATCGCCTCGTCCAAGCCCGAAGAAAAAAGGTTTATGCGCTGACCTTCAGGATCATTATAGCCGAACAGAGATTAATAATGCTGCACGGCCACAGAAGGATGCTGAGGATTTGCTAACGAAATTAATTGAATGTTTAACTTGCAAGGAGCAGACTGAGAATTGCCAGTGTTTTAGTACGGATCGAAAAAATGGACAAGACATTGATCCTCAGGTAATGGAAATAACACAACCTGAATCATATCTACAGCAGGGACAAATGTCTCCCTTCAACACAACACCGCAAAATCCCAACTTCGGAGACCAGCAGTTAGTCAGTAATGACTCTTCAAACCTTGAGGGGAACATTAATTGCATTGAACCTATACACGCTCCACTGATTATTGAGCAGAACATTGGAGCAAGAATCCTGAGGACACCGACATCGAGTAGCCAGATAACGAATTTAAAACCCACAGCAGTGTCAAGTGAACCAAGTGTGCTTTCCACTAATGGTGAAGATGCAGATAAGGTCGACCCGATTATCCATTGTACCACACTAACCCCAGTGATTAAGCAGTTATGTATGGGGAGTATAAGGTGGGCAATTGAGAACAGTAAAAGAGAGACTGTGACCATGCCAGTCCCAGCAAAATCAGACCCAGAGACCATGAAGGCATGTACATTAGACAAAGATACACATGAGGCACCTGAGAAGAAAAGTGAAACGGAATGTTCTTTGGAAAATAGTACAATGTCGATAGAAACATTGGATCCTATATTCGAGACCATACCTATGGGAGAATTTGGGGTAATAAACAAGGTTCTGCAATGTCTGGGGGAAGATTTAAAATTCCAAAGAAGAAAAGCCCAAATGAAGGACAACGGCAAGACAATGACAGTCCACCGACATGGTGTGCACCACCAGATGAAAACTCTGACAATTTACCCAACCCTAGTGAACAGCAAGCTGCTAATGAGGATCTATCCACGGGATGTGAGACGAGTGACGACAGCATCCCACTTCCCATGCAAAAGGTGCAAGGTGACAGACCTCGCCTAGTGCGTACCGAGGCACTCGACGATCACGGTGGGACCACTGACGACTGCGGTGGCAGCGCACCGCTTCCACCCTCGATGGCTCGACCCTCTCCACTGGTTGGTGCATTCCTGCATGTTCCGACTCCAGAAGTGCAGCTTCAGGGAATCTCGGCTGCCTCCAGTGAACCTGTTGGGACTCCGGACGGGGGGCATCGACGGAAGGCAGACCGGACTCCAGATGGGGAGCAGCCAAGCGCCGACTCTGATTCGCGCACGCCAGACCTTGCTCCGGACGGGCGGTGTCGCGGCCTCGGTGATGGCACGCTCAGGGTGACGGCGGATGCCACGGCGACAGGGAATGGATCGCGTGGCAGTCCCACTGGGTCGGCAGTGGCAACCAGCACCGGCGGTCCAAGATGGACACACCAATTCGCGCCATCGCCAGACGTTGATGCGAGCAACAATTCTCTCTCCAAGGCGACATGCTTCGACGTTTCTCTGCGGAGTCGCCCTTCCGGCACAGCAGGTGGCCGGAACCAGCGTACACGGTCTCGGCCAACTTCCACATCTGGCACAGTCATCGCCTTGCATGATATTAGTGATGGTGCTACTTCGATGGCAACGACCCATCGGCTACAAGATGCCGTCCACCACAAACATAAAAAGAAAAAGACTCCACCTTGTTCCTGGCATGCAGGGCGGATGGATTGGTGCGTAGGCGCAATCAGCGAGCTTTGCGCCGCCTTCCACGCTCGCAACTGAACCGTACGCACACGCCGGATCCTCCACTGGTTCCCAAGGATGACTTCGTGGAGATGCCACGGATCATGCCCCTTCCATCGCCACCAGAACCAAACCACAGCCAAGGCACCACTAACAAAGATGTTGAATGTTATATTTGCACGAATGAAAAAACCAAGCACTGCACGAAGTACAACAAATGGTAAAGTAGAGACTTCGGCAACAGCATCACCTCCAACAGTCCAAGGTGAACCAGTGTGACCCCAAATCTCCACAGCTGAACCGGCTTGAGGACCAGCCCATTCTTGAGGCGGTCACCCATTAGACTGGACTTATAACGCTGTTCATACGTTCAAAAAGTCAAACACTTCTGTATTATAACCTGTTGTTGTTTATTGTTCCAGATATCGTCTGACCAGACCAATGTTCAAGTTTTTTTTTCTCTCGCATCCAAGTTTTGTTATGGTACAACCTTGTTAGTGTGACGCACCCGACATCGCCCCATGTAAATAGTTACGTCATATACACACGCTGTACATAACACACACACACACTCTTCGATGCACTCACGACACAATTATATTTATAACCACGTAGGCACATATCTTTGTAAAAAGGGGGGATGTCATGATATTCAAACACACACATCATGATAGACACACCAACAGACAAATCAGAACACACAACACCACAACCAATGACAGAAAGATATAAAAGCACAGACACGACCCCCGGTGGTCAGTATTAGCTGCAGAGGAGAACCAGGACACATCTGTTACCAAACACACTCAGGGAGACAGCACGTGCAGAGTATCCAGAACGAACTGTATTATAAGAGTTATAATAAAATAGAGTTGTACCACATACAACTAACTGTGTTGGCTCATCTGTGCACCAGAGCACCCAACACCACACCCGTGTCTGCGTGGGTTTCCACCGGGTGCTCCGGTTTCCCCCCACAGTCCAAAGACGTGCAGGTTAGGTGGATTGGCCATGATTAATTGCCCTTAATGACTAAAAAGGTTAGGAGGGGCTATTGGGATCGGATGGAATTGAGGGCTTAAGTGGGTCGGTGCAGACTCGATGGGCTGAATGGCCTCCTTCTGCGCTATATGTTCTATGTCTATGTTGCTGCCTGCCACGCTGAATTTTTCCAGCGATTCCTGTTTTTATTTCCGACTTCCAGCATCTGGCGTATTCTGCTTTTCATCGTCTCTCGTCCATCATGAACTGGGTCTAATTACCTGCCTACCTGTATCAAGCTACTTCATTCCTGAATTGTCAGCGTGTGATGTTGACACAGAGTACCAATCGTTGCAATGTGATGAATTTTTGCCACCAACATCCCTCACGTTAACCCGCACAAGAAAACAAAATGAAGACTGTGATCGATCCCGTCACATTCTCCATTTTCCTTGTTTCACCGGTGCTGGCAAATGGAAACTCTTGAATGAAATGTGGTGCAAACTTTCAGCGGAGAACTCGAGAATGGCTTGGGCTCTGTATTTAAGAATATCCGCAGACACGTCTCAATGCACTGTGAGGTAATGAACCAATTTAAAGTTTATGACGAACAAAACAAAAGTCAAATCATTCAGTGATGCTCAGTGTCACATTCAGAACACAGGGTTAAACCTGTTCTTGGATATCACTGATAATACCTGTCACACATTGACATTGTACAGACACTTTTGTACATTGAGCATCTGAATACGTTTGTGTTATACTTTGAGAAATAGATATTACATTGATTTGTTTGAAACATTCGCTGATGTTTGAATGCCTTCCCTTCAATCGCTGCCACATGTAAAGGAGGAGGACATTCAGCCCATCTTATCTGTGCTGGCTCTTTGGAGGTGTCAAATTAATCGCACTCTCCTGTTGGTTCTGCTGCATTTTTTATTTCCTTTTCAAGTATATATCCCATTCAGTTGGAACTTATGAATATATTTGTTTCCAGCGCGTTTTCAAAGAGTGAATTTTAGCTCACATGTTAAAAAATACTTTTAATCGCCTCTCGGGTTCTTTTGCCAATTATTTGAAATCCGTGCCTTCTAGAACATGGAACACAGAACATTTCAGCGCAGTACAGGCCCTTCGGCCCTCGATGTTGCGCCGACCTGTGAAACCACTCTAAAGCCCATCTACACTATTCCCTTATCGTCCATATGTCTATCCAATGACCATTTGAATGCCGTTAGTGTTGGCGAGTCCACTACTGTTGCAGGCAGGGCATTCCACGCCCTTACTACTCTCGGAGTAAAGAACCTACTTCTGACATCTGTCTTATATCTATCTCCCCTCAATTTAAAGCTATGTCCCCTCGTGCTAGACATCACCATTGAAGGAAAAAGGCTCTCACTGTCCACCCTATCCAATCCTCTGATCATCTTGTATGACTCAATTAAGTCACCTCTTAACCTTCTTCTCTCTAACGAAAACAGCCTCAAGTCCCTCAGCCTTTCCTCATAAGATCTTCCCTCCATACCAGGCAACATTCTGGTAAATCTCCTCTGCACCCTTTCCAATGCTTCCACATCCTTCCTATAATGCGGCGACCAGAATTGCACGCAATACTCCAAATGCGGCCGCACCAGAGTTTTGTACAGCTGCAACATGACCTCATGGCTCCGAAACTCAATCCGTCGCCCAATAAAAGCTAACGCACCGTACGCCTTCTTAACAACCCTCTCAACCTGGGTGGCAACTTTCAGGGATCTATGTACATGGACACCGAGATCTCTCTGCTCATCCACGCTGCCAAGAATCTTACCATTAGCCCAGTACTCTGTCTTCCTGTTATTCCTTCCAAAATGAATCACCTCACACTTTTCTGCATTAAACTCCATTTGCCACCTCTCAGCCCAGCACTGCAGCTTATCTATGTCCCTCTGTAACTTGTAACATCCTTCCGCACTGTCCACAACTCCACCGACTTTAGTGTCATCTGCAAATTTACTCACCCATCCTTCTACGCCCTCCTCCAGGTCATTTATAAAAATGACAAACAGCAGTGGCCCCAAAACAGATCCTTGTGGTACACCACTAGTAACTGGACTCCAGTCTGAACATTTCCCATCAACCACCACCCTTTGTCTTCTTCCAGCTAGCCAATTTCTGATCCAAACTGCTAAATGGCCCTGAATCCCATGCCTCCGTATTTTCTGCAGTAGCCTACCGTGGGGAACCTTATCAAAAGCTTTACTGAAATCCATATACACCACATCAACTGCTTTACCCTCAACCACCTGTTTGGTCACCTTCTCAAAGAACTCAATAAGGTTGGTGAGGCACGACCTACCCTTCACAAAACCGTGTTGACTATCTCTAATCAAATTATTCCTTTCCAGATGATTATACATCCTATCTCTTATAAACCTTTCCAAGATTTTGCCCACAACAGAAGTAAGGCTCACTGGTCTATAGTTACTGGGATTGTCTCTACTCCCCTTCTTGAACAAGGGGACAACATTTGCTATCCTCCAGTCTTCTGGCACTATTCCTGTAGACAAAGATGACTTAAAGATCAAAGCCAAAGGCCCAGCAATCTCCTCCCTAGCTTCCCAGAGAATCCTAGGATAAATCCCATTCGGCCCAGGGGACTTATCTATTTTCACACTTTCCAGAATTGCTAACACCTCCTCCTTATGAACCTCAAGCCCTTCTAGTCTAGTAGCCTGAATCTCAGTATTCTCCTCAACAACGTTGTCTTTTTCCTGACGAAAAATATTCATTTAGCACCCCTCCTATCTCCTCGGACGCCAAGCACAACTTCCCACTACTGTCCTTGACTGGCCCTACACTTACCCTAGTCATTTGTTTATTCCTGACATATTAAGTCGTGGTTATTAACTCCCCGGCAGTGGAAGTTGTTTCTTCCTGCCTACTCTATCAAACCCTTAACAACTGAACATCGCTGTTAAACCATCCCTTAACCCGCTGCTCTGAGGAGAACGATTTCAGCTTTACTGTACACCCCACGCATAACTGACACAGGGGGACTGACAGTTAACCATACTTGTTTAAATAATTTTCTGCTTCCCTTCAGAAACTATTGACAGCCTCATAATGGAATTGGCTGGGAGAGGTTACTGATGCTCAGAAGCCAAATTAACACAAAATCAACCATTTTGTTACTCTCAACAACTCTATTACATCTCCACTTAGCTTACTCAGCCCAAAGGGGAATAATCCCAGCTTCTCCAGAGTCTCCACCCTGACTATTGTAAGAATCCTTCTGGGTTATTCCATGTTTGTTCCCTTATTTCCCCTTTATTTTATTCCTGCCGTTACATTTTCTGATCCATGGATGTTTAATGGACATGTGACTTTAAGGCAAAGCTGCCTGCACCTTTAATTCAAACAGGAAGATCCAGAAGGTTGTGCTATTTTAGACTGACATCAGTGATGATCCGGATTGAGTGATGTGGCTGGTAGCCAATAAATTGGCCTAAAAGGTGGTGCTCTGCCCGGTAACAGATTGGTTCTGTTCCCACTGAAATGGTTCAAAGACCTAAGGAGCTATGTTAAGGGCAGCTTGTTGATGAACAATAGGAGGGGCCAGGGATAGATCCTTCGGGGACAACAGATGTAACATTGTGGGAGTAGGAAGAAAAGCCATTGCAAGTGATTCTTTGTCTACGATTAAATAGATAAAAATGGAACTAGACATTGAACAGCAGTTGAGAGGCATTGGAAGAGTGTGGTGTGGTCAACCATGTCAAAGACAGGTTGAGAAATAGTTTGTCTTTGTCACATTGGGTGTCGTTTGTGAATATAATAAGAGCTGTTTCAGTTCTGTGGCAGGGGAGGAAACTTGAGTGGAAGTGTTATTTATTTATCAGGTTGCTGTACATCTTAGATGCCTAATTCATCTATTAACAATGCGGAGAATACACTAGTTTCAAACCTGTAGCAGATGTATTTACAACACTTTAAAACATTTCAGAGCTCATGGGCTGGATTCTCCGAGCATCCACGCCGAAATCGCGATCAGCGCGGGGGCGGAGAATGGGCATTTACACTGAAATCCGGTCCAATGCCGCTCCCATGATTCTCCGGTCCCCGGAGAATCGCTCTCGAATTGCGCGTGTGCGAACTACACGGCGCGGGTAGGGGGCCATTGACAGAGGTACCCTCCCGCGATTCTCCGAGGAAAACTGGCCGAGTTCCCGACGGCATGGTTCTAACCACCTAGCGGCCTTTGGGAATGGCCAATGGTGGCTGCGGTCTCAGTCCGCGGCCACCCTGGTGAGGGGGGCCCATCTCCGGGGAGCCTCATGGACAGCCAGGGGGGCGAACGGGCATCACGCACCCACGGGCGTGCGCGATCTCGGGGGGTGGCCTACATTCCTGGTGCCACTCCGCAGGCTGAGGCACTCATGTCGCACGGCGTGGACGCTGCAGGCCACTGCCTGGTCCGCTGGGGGCGAGCAGGGACCCGGAGTAAATCTCGCAACTTTAGCTGCGGATATGGGCCACCACATGTCCGGTTTAGAGTTCACGCATGCGCACGGCGGTGGCCTCCAGCGGCTGCATCGAGCTCCATGGCGCACTCGGACCGTGGAGCCACATCGAGAAATGAGACCCCCCCCCCCCAATCGGCCGTGTGCCGGGCATCTAACCCCGTGGATCTAACCGACGGCCGCCTATTAGGGCCCTCCGGTCTCCGATCCCCCCGTCAGCATCCCGACCAGCAATGGGTGGTTAGTTCCACGCTGTCGGGAACTCGGCCGGTCAGGAGCGTAGGATTGCTGGGTGGGCCTCTGGCAATGGGCCCCCAGCCACGCGGCGTACTCCGCGGTCACGCCGATTTTCGGCAGCCGGAGAATCGCCGACTAGCGTCGGGCCTGATTACAGCGTGAAAGTGGATTCTCCGCCCCCATGCTGAACGCGATTGTGGTGCGGGGCTGGGGAAAATCCAGTCCATGGTGTCAGCCAGAACCCAGGTCTTTCTCTCTCGAAGCTTCTAGGTCAATAAACACTCTTGCTCCACACATGCAATAATGTGCAGTTGTCCATACAAGAACAGAATAGCATAACCAAATACAGATCAATCAAACCATTGAACAATATTGTGCAATGTCTAGATTTAATATTCACAGTAATGAGTCAATTTGTTCAATGATACAATCTGCTTCCAGTTGTTTCTGCTGCTGGGCCATTTTTGCATGGATAGCAAATGGCAGCTATCTCAAATTTTGTGAAACGGATGGAATTGATGTGTCAGCATGAGGAACATGACAGAATCCCCTTAATCTTCACAAAGCCAGCAAATAAGGAAGGACACTGGTGTATAGAGCCAATGACATCACTCTATTTAATGTGTGGCACAGTGGTTAGCACTATTGCCTCAGCACCAGGGACCCGGGTTCAATTCCGGCCTTGGGTGACTGTCTGTGTGGAGTTTGCACGTTCTCCCTGTGTCTGTGTGGATTTCCTCCAGGTGCTCCAGTTTCCACCCACAGTCAAAAGGTGTGCAGCGTGGGTGGATTGGCCATGCTAAATTACCCATTAGTGTTCAAAGGGTAGATGGGGTTACAGAGATAGAGTGAGTGGGCCTCGGTTAGGGTGCTCTTTCAGAGGGTCGGTACAGGCCTGAGGGGCCGAATGGCCTCCTTCTGTACTGTAGTGATTCTATTCTATAATTCTATGACAATTCCAATGTGCTCCTGGCTAGTGTCCTACATTCTACCCTCTGGAAACTTGAGGTCGTCCACTGGCGGCCCGGTGGTGCAGTGGTTAGCACTGTTTCTTCACAGCGCCAGGGATCCAGGTTCGATTCCCGGATTGGGTCACTGTCTGTGCGGCGTCTGCACGTGCTCCCCGTGTCTGCGTGGTTTTCCTCCGGGTGCTCCAGTTTTCTCCCACAAGTCCCGAAATACGTGCTTGTTCGGTGAATTGGACATTCTGAATTCTCCCTCAGTATACCCGAACCGGCGCCGGAGTGTGGCGACTAGGGGATTTTCACAGTAACTTCATTGCAGTGTTAATGTAAGCCCACTTGTGACACTAGTACAGACTATTATTAAATTCTACTGTCTGTGTCCAAACTTGCAGCTAAGCCAATTCCCCTATCACCCTGTGCTCACTGACCTTCATTAGCTCCCGTTCGAACAATGTCATGATTTTTAAATTCTTGCCTGTGTGTTCAAATCCCTCCGTGGCCTCACTCATCTCTCTCTCTGTAATCTCCTCCTGCCCGAGCACCCTCTTGAGATAACTGGCCTGCATTCATTTTGGCCTCTGGAGCATCCTGGTTTAATTCGCTCCACAGCTGGTGGCAATGCCTTCAGCTGCCTGGGCCTCGAATTCTGGAAATCCCCCGCTACCGCCCCGCCGCCCCACCTCTTTTCTTCATTGTCCTCCATTAACACACTTCTTCATACCCAGATCTCTGACCAAGCTTTCGGTCATCTGACCTAGGCTGGAATTCTCCCATGAAGTATCTTGGAATGTGTGGTGATACACCACTGTACTTCCCTAGCATTGTACATAGTTATATAATAGTTGTGTGTAACATGGCCCTGTAATCCTGTGTATGGTACTGTGTATTGTACTGTAGCTCTGTAGAGGTTCGGTCACCTGTATGTAACCTGACCTGGCCACGGAGAGCTCCGCCTTGGCCACTCCCCCGGGAGTTAAGTATAAGACCCAGCTTCTGAGACCGGACCCATTTTGTCTGGGGTCGTCTGTGTCGGGTAAGCTTCCTATGTAGTGTATTAAAGCCTTGGTTAAAGTCTCACATGTCTTTGTGGTTCTTGACGCTTAGTGCATCAGAATGTTTTATCACGTCAGAGGTGCTCTAGAATATAAGTTGTTTTTGTTGTTAATCAGAGTCAGACAGGTGTTTTACAATATCAAGGCAGGAGTCAGAGGCCTTTGCCTCAAAAAGCTCTCAAATGAAAAGCAGAGAACTTACCAAAATACTCTCAGATCACCCAGGTTCAAGTTATCTGCAACCCTTGAATAATTTGAGGGAGAAGATTAGGATGATTAGAAGAGATAACTGGCCGCGTGAACTGGATAAATAGTGGATTTGGAAAAGTACATTTCCTTTTGAGGAGCGGTGGGTAACTAACAGCTGTGCCATCAGCTCTAGATATCTCTAATTGGACTAGACTGCAATTACTTTTATCAATGTGTGACAAGAGCAAAAAAATAACAATGCAAGTCATGTGTTTATTAGCCACAATTAAACACAATTACAGACTGAGGGTTATGTGTAAAAGCGCAGAGATTTTGAGAGCAGACATTAGCATAACGCAGCCTCTGACTCCTTAACCGCCCACTGGCTTTCATCAACATGCACTTGGATCCTATTGAAGCAGAAAATAAAGTAAGTGCACACAGAGAGCCATACAGACAGCAGTCAGCAATGTATCAAAACTCCCAGAAATGTCTAACGCACAATTTACTTCCATTTATAATTGCAAATAAGCTCAAAAGGCGCTCATGAACATTTGACCTTGGTAGGAAGCTACTCAGGCAAGGCAGCTGGGTTTTCAATCCCAGGCAACATGAGGCACTGCCCTTAGAGTCTTGCTGGAAGGCCAAGCCTATCTTAATTTACCTAGGTCTCATGATCCTGCCTACTGTCTGTGTGGAGTTTGCATATTCTCCCCGTGTCTGAGTGGGTTTCCTCCGGGTGCTCCAGTTTCCTCCCACTGTCCAAAGATGCAGGTTAGGTGGCTTGGCCACGCTAAATTCCCCTAGTGTCCAAAAGGTTATGGGTTTACGAGAAGGGAATTGAGGGTAACAATAATAGATTTAGATGAGAAAAGATGGGTGGGGCTCAAGAGGAATATAAAGACCAGTGTGGACTGATTGGGCCAAATGGTCTGTTTCTGTGTCATATATCCTATGTAAATATGGTGTCCTGGTTTCTATATGAACAGGGGTGGCATGTATGGTGTCTAGGCCAGAGAAGCAGCCCAGGGGCTGGATTTTAGAATCCCCCAGCCGCGTGTATCTTGGAGGCATGCTGTTCGTTCATGGCGTGATTCTCTACTCCCGCCGCTTGGCAATGGGATCTTCCATTGGCGACACTCCACATCACCAGGAAACCCGCAGGTGGCGATGTGCTGCCAGCAGGAATAAAGAATCCCAACAGCTACCAATTCCGGCCTAGATATCTGAATGACAGGTGATTTTAACTGTAGATCTTTCCAAATCTTTATTCAGGGCACTGAGGAGAATGTTGATGGGTTCGCAGGGGTGGTGGGCCCTTGAACACTCGATTTGCCATGAGCCAATGTGACCCAAGGAAGTGGAGACAGGGGTCTGTAGTCCAATTGGCGCAGAGCCAATGAGGTATCTTTCTGTTGACCTTGCAAAAGCCAATAGGATCAGGTGATCATTGGGATGTGAGCTCTTAGATCTTTAGTCCCACCCTGTAGATCTTTTCCTTCAATCACGAATGACTGAGAATAAGCTTCAACAGTATTGTAAGTTCTCACTAAACATGTTTCCAATGTGTCTGTAATCCTGGTGTGTGCTGGTCAGTTGGGAGGACATATTTGACCGAGATCCCAATACCTCTCTCTGTGTCCCAAGTGCTGTACAGGCGGCTGCCTCAGGATGCGGGAGGTCGAATATAACAGCTGTGGACCACCCGGCCCACACACAGACAAAATGGCCATCGCTCTGAGGCAGCTTGGGACCCTTCATTCAAAAATCAGCTGTTATCTTTGACTTAAATGACAAAATCACATTTTGGTCTAATTTACAGACTCACAGAGTAAGCAAACTTGGTTTTCCCGCAAAGCTGGCTGCAAACGTACAGCTGAGGCAAAATTATAGCTTCTCTGGGTTATTTATATAACTGGAAATATGAGAAAAAAATTTTTTTTGAAGTTTTCACAAAATATCAACAACAAAATGAAAAAGGAACCCAATAGAATTAAATACAAAACAAAAAAAACAACCCCGTGCCCCCCTCCCCCATACATAAATAATAAATTAACACCCCGAATTAACACATAGCAAACATATACATCCCCTCAGATTCCCCAGTGTAGACAAACAAAAAATAAAATAGACCCCCCCCCCCACCCCGGGTTGCTGCTGCTGCTGACCATTGTCTACCGTTCTGCCAGGAAGTCTAAAAACGGTTGCCACCGCCTGAAAAACCCTTGCATCGATCCCCTTAAGGCAAATTTCACCCTCTCCAATTTAATAAACCCCGCCGTATCGTTGCTCCAGGATTCCACGCTTGGGGGCCTTGCATCCTTCCACTGAAGAGGAATCCTTCGCCGGGCTACCAGGGACGCAAATGCCAGAATACCGGCCTCTTTCGCCTTCTGCACTCCCGGCTCCCCTGCAACCCCAAATATTGCGAGCCCCCAGCCCGGTTTGAAAATTAACCATGGATGTAGCTCTAAAAATGGAATTTTAAAAAGTAATATCGAAGTAAAGGAATAATAGTGAAGTTAAAAATCCCGAAATCCTGTGTGGTCAGGGTATTAGAATAGCACAATTTGTGTGGGTGGAGGGAAATTTAAGGCGCGATGGTTAAACAAGGTTTCTGCCCCTTTTGTTAGTCAATTTGGAATGCAGAGGGTATTAGGAGGGGAAGGGGAACAATAGAGAGAAGCAGTTCTGGCTGAATGACATTTACCCAGCAGAATTCCCACAATTTTCTCTTTTCTTGCCCTGAACACAATGGCCCAGTTTTTTTAGCATGAAGGACAGCCTCTCAGTCTTGGCGAAATTGGCATAAAAGTGGCTGAAATCCTACATCAGAACATGGCCAATTCCCATTTTTGGGCAGGTGGGATCGAGAACGGGCATGTTTCATGCGTGAGCATTTTTCAGAGGCAGCTGGTCATTTAAATTTTCAGCTGCCTCCACACAACTGAATTTGTGAGAATGCCATATGTGCACATTAGACCAGGGAAGAGAAAGTCTGAATTTTGTGGATATATTTAGATGGCCAGGGTACCCCTTTGGAGAGGTAAGTACCCCTTTGGATCTGGTCCTGTGACATCTTTTGTGGTAGATCAGGTGTCCTTTGGGGGAGGTTTGGTGCCCTTTTAAATTGTTAAAATTAGGCATGAATGTGCGTAAAAGTGCATAAATGCATTACTGTCAATCTCATTAGAACCAACAACAGACATGTTAAAATCAATTGTCAAAACTGTCAAAAGCATCTGTCAAAGCGAGTTGCGAAATGTGCCAAGGTGAAGTGTAAAAAGGAGCTTTCAAGCATTTAAAAGTCCTACCCTTCAAATCTTTGAAACAAAATGTCTGGAAGTTAAAAAAAATGATTGCTTTCTATTTCTGACATAAGACTAAAGGATTCCATTATTGCATTGTGCTGCTTGAGTGATTTCACAACCATCTATTGGCACAGTCGGGTGCCTTCAGTTTCACAGGTTGATTGACAGCTACAAGTGGTTTCTAGACTCTCTGAAGCGGGGCTATGAATTCTAGTTCTTGTTGTTGATGGAGATTGTGTACTTGAACGAAATGTTTGTTGTGACAAGGCTTTACTGAGCTGAAGGAGTACAAATGTAGTAAATAGGTTTTTATGATTGAGAAGGTTTATTTTCAATATAGTGGACAGTTAGAACTTTGCTTTATCAAACTGTAGCTCATCTCTACAAGGTTCTTGAGGTCTGCCCATGGTAGATACTGGGTCTGTCTGCAGGGCTGGTAATAGGTGGGGGGCATGGGTTGGCACTATGTTGGCATAGGGGCTATAAAAGGCCATGGGGGTTGGGCGGAGGAACATATGTTGGCATGGAGGGTGTCAGCGGTTATGGGGTGGATGGTGGGCATGATGTGGCATGTATGGACACAGATGAAGCAAGCGGAGTTAGGATTAGGGTTATGGTGGGGGTGGGGATGCTGCACTGAGGGCTGGAGGAATGTTTCATGTTTCATTCTTTATTTTTAAATTTCGGACCAAAATTCTGTAAACTCAAAGCAGATCTTCTATCTAGCTTACCTCCCTGGCAGCCTCCATTCCCAACTCACCAACCCCAACTTAATGTTGAAGCCTAAACTGTTCAACATCCGGGCAGCCATTTTTAAAGATCAGAGGCAGGATTCTCCTATTCTGGGACTATGTCCCCACACCACCGTTCCCACGGTTGCGTTTTAGGCAAGGAAAGCTGGCGCAAAATGGCCACCGATTCCCAGTTTTGCTGGGGGCTAGCAGGATGGCAGCAGAGAGCACCCGGCTCTAGGTGCCGATACATCCCAGAGAATTGCCGGGACCATGGCAGCGCATGCGCATGGCGGCGGCCTGCAGCGGCTGCACCGTGCTTCACGGAGGAGGCCGCCCGCGGACCCGGCCCGCGAAATAGTCCCCCCCTTCGGCCGGCTTGCGCACCACCAGACCACCCCCCACAGCGCCCCCAGCCTCGATGAATGTCCCCCCCCCCCTCCCGCGGATCGACCCTCCCCCGACTGTGGCGGTGCTGGACTGAATCCGCAGCCGCCACGCCCAACGGGAACTCGGCCGCTCGGGGACAGGACATCGGGGGGTGGGCCTCAGGAAATGTCCTGAGGACATCAATATGTGGCGTGACATGGCGTACTCGCAGACTACGCCGCTTGGGAGGGGTGGAGCATCGCAAAAGTGGCGCCGCCACTGATATCGCCGGGAATTTAGATGCTCCGGCCAGTCGCCAAACCCGATTTCGGCGTCGCCGACCAGAGAATCCAGCCCAGGTTCGCAGAGCTGGGAATTCTCCCACCCCTGACCCAGGAGTGAAAACATATTCATTGAGAGACACAACCCAGTCCTGACAGAAAAGGAGTTGGGAAAGTGGTAAAATCAAAACTTCCGTGTTCTTTATCTGATCCTCAATTGTCATAGACCCACTTTACCTGATGAGTTATTGAGTATTGCCAATAAATAATTTAGTGAACCCGTTGAGATTAAATCAGAAGCAGGGTTGGAGACGGGTTAGGTTACGGAGGTGAAAGTGGGCAGTTTTGGTGATGGGGTTGTTGGACGCTCATCTCAGTCAAATGGGATGCCAGGATTTAGGTGTGAATTAGTGGCAAAAGAGGGAGTGGGAGTCCGTGGCTGGAGGACATAGCTTGTTCCTACCCCCCAAAAGCAATGACCAGAGATTGAAAGATATAGATCGATGCACAAAAATGAGTTTGTGTCCCGCAAGACAAATCAGACCTCATTGTTTTCAGATTAATGTGTGTACACTAGTTCTGAATGTTTTATTCACCCTGAGCTTGGGCACGAGCATGATGCGATTATTTCTATAATGATGCATAACTGGCAAAGTTTAATATGCATTGGACTCGTCAGAAATGAGGCTGTGAAATTTCCCTCCAATTAACAGGTATAACCTTGGTGGGCAGCAAAGAAATTGGACAGAGAGATGTTCCACCAATCACCACCATTCAATTCCACTCTGTTATCTGGCTGTACATGTTACAATGGGGTACAAGTGACTGTAATATCACAGATTGGACTTAGGGACTTAATGGGTGGGAATGATGATCTTCCCCGTGGTTCTCGCAGAGAATGTGCTCCCTACTAAGAGGCGAGGGAATTCCATTAAGCATTGTATAAAAGGTCAGCCAGTAAGGCACTGACCAGAGAGAGACCCATTAGCGATTTACCAGAAAGTGTATATACCGTACTTGGAAATAAATCAAAGTTCTTTATTTTACTCAGCTTGTGTCCTTAAAATGACAAAATGGTATTAAATGACATACTTCCTGCCACTTTAAGTCTTAGCAACAGTGAGTACAATGGTCAGCTGTGCACCCCTGGCAGAGTGGCATTAATAATTCTTGAGACCTTGGGCTCCAAGAGCCTCCTCTCCCTGTTCTGAGCCTTTAAAACATAAACAAAATTCAGCAAGATATAGGCCCGTAGAACCATTACACAACAATAAGGTCAATCAAATCACTAGATATTACATTCAACAGAAAAAGATCTTGAGGCTGTGTGCAATTGTTCTGTGTTATGGGGAGTTTAATCGAAGCCTTTGAGTAAAGGCTTGGTAGGCCCGAGTGTTAATTTGCCCTTGTATTGTCCAACATTATAAAGAGTCGTCAGGGGAGGAGCAGGGCCAGTCTGCTGAGTGAAAATAGATTGTGGAGTATTTGACTACATTGCAGGATGCATTAGTTTCAAATCGCTGACTAATTGACTTTGTGGCAAAATACCAAAGTGATTCCTTCCCCATCTCCAAATCACCTGAGGCTGGATATCCCAGCACTCACATGAACCCATGAGGTTGACTGTGGTTTGGGGAAGCTTTTATTGGCAGCTGGAAACAGGAGCTAAGGAAAGGCCAGTCTAATATTTTTGATTAAATTCTGAAAAATTCTGAACATTTTAATGTTTCTGTTTTAAATTAACTTGGATATCAAATTTAAACCATCATATGTCTTGATTGTTAATGTTCCGATTACGGAATTCAATCCTGCTATTTGTTACAAATAGTAGATCTGAAACTAAACTGTGGTCTTTAGAAATCCTCCTTTATACAGGGCTGGATTCTTGATTTGGGATATAAGGGGCGGGATTCTCCAATCACGCGGCAGTGTGTCCACGCTGTCGTAAACACCGTCACATTTTACGATGGCGTGAATGGGCCGCTCCCACGTCTAATTCTGGCCCCTACAGGGCCAGCTGCAGATCCCGGCACGAACTGTGTGCCGCGGGATCTGTGCATGCGCAGTTGCGCTGGTGCCAATGAGGACATGCGCAGTGGCACCGGCGCCAACACGCGCATGCGCAGTGGCCTCCTTCAACGTTCCGGCCCCAACGCAACATGGCGTAGGGCTACAGGGGCCGGCGCGTAGCAAAAGATGCCACCAGCCACAGAGGCCAGCCCGCTGATCGGTGGGTCCCGATCGCGGGCCAGGCCACATCAGAGGCCCCCCCCGGGGTCAGACCCCCCCACTCCTCCCAAAAACCGCCACCTGACCCTTAGACGCCGAGGTCCCGCCAGCCCAGAGCAAGTTAGAATGGCGGCGGCGGGACTCGGCTCTTTTCCAACGGCCATTCGGGCCGGAGAATCGGCGGGCCAGCTGCATAGAGCAACCCACGACAGGCGCCGCGCATACCACCCCGGCGCCAATGGTGCCGATCGCGTGCCGGCATCGGGGCAGCATGACCCGTTCGCTGGGATTCTCCGGCCTGGCGCAGGGCCAGGAGAATCCCGCCCAAGGGCTGGATTCACCGTTTTTGAGAAAATGTGCAAACAACAGGAATATTCAAGCTGGTAACTGAAATGAGGCGACATTCTACCCACTTTCCTGCCTGCCTTGAGGCCTGGACAGTAAATAAAGATCTGCGGATGAGAATCCGAGACCTTTGTAATGTGGATGCTATCATGTAGGCTAAAATTCCATACACCGACCATAAGACAAATGAAAAGGTATTCGAAATCGCAAACGCAAGAAGAACTCTGCAAAGTGATAGCTAGAAGTGAAAGTATTTTGACCATTTGATCAGAGCTGAACTGCTACAGAGATCTCTTTGCAGGGTAAAGTGAAGGACGCAAAAAGATGGGTCGACATCGGCACAGTTGGATGAAGGATGTCACAGAGTGGCTGCAGATGGGAAGCGGTGGATGTGTGAGAACGGCACAAGACAAATAAGGGTGACATACCGTTACAGCGGATCTCCAGGTATGAATAGTGACAAGCAGCAGCAGCATTAAATCATAGAATATTTTTTCATAGAATTTACAGTGCAAAAGGAGGCCATTCGGCCCATCTAGTCTGCACCGACCCTTGGAAAGAGCACCCTAGTCAAGCCCATGCCTCCACCCTATCGCCGTAACCCCACATAACCTTTTTGGACACTAAGGGAAATTTAGCATGGCCAATCCACCTAACCTGCACTTCTTTGGACTGTGGGAGGAAACCGGAGCACCCGGAGGAAACACACGCACACACGGGGAGAACATGCAGACTCCGCACAGACAGTGACCCAGCAGGGAATCGAACCTGGGACCCTGGAGCTGTGAAGCAACTGCGCTGTGCTGCCCACAAATGTATATTTAAATCACCCCAGTCCAACGCCGGCATCTCCACATCATGTATATTTAAATGTACATTTAAAATCTAACCTGTAAGTGTCGTGAGGCACCCCATGTATTGTACCGAAAGACACTGATCTGTGTCGCATGCCATGTAATGACAACATTTGAACTGTTATGTAATATATCTTCGCTAGCTTTATGAATAAAGAATATTTTGGGGGAGAAACACAAGGTTCCAACTTGCTGATCGTTGGCCTTAAAGCCTGGAGCCTCACTGGCTGTTTCATCTCCAGGATCAGACTCCATCTGTTGGATATATTTGTAATGACAAGGAGCTGACAGCCTCATCTGGGTTCTCAGCTGTACTTGCAGAGCAAGCACATAATCTGGACTGACAGCCCAGTGCAAGGCATTCAAGGCTACGGGCCAAATGCTGGGAAATGGGATTATAATACTTAGGTGGTTGTTTCTGACTTTCGTGATGGGCTGAAGGGCCTTTTCTGTGCTGTAGATCTCCACGACTATGCAGTGCGAAGGGAGTGCTGCATTGTCAAAGGGATTGTCTCTCAACTATCACATCTTGCTGGACAGGTAGATATTAAAGGGGCCATGGCCTTGTTCAAGAAAAAACACATCCTGGTCATTGTGTATTCCTCAACCAATGGCAACAAAAGGCTGCTTATACAGAAATTGCCCTCTTCACGTTTGATCTGAATCATTATGGAACACGCTGAGGTGCAATATTATTGATTTCATGATATACACTCAAACATAACTCCATGTCAAATATATGAGCTATGCAGCCTTTCTAATTTATTCTGGGAATTAGATCATGGCTGATCTGTATTTTAACTTCATCCACCAGTCTCAGTTCAATAATCTGCAGTGCCCTTAAATAATAAAAATCTTATCAATCTCAGTTTGTAAATGTTCATTTGACCCACAGCCTCATCAGCGTATTAAGGGTGAGTGTTCCAGATCTCCATTTTTGTGTGTGTGAATGTCTGGGTGAGTCATGGGTTGAGTATAGAATATAAGAAAAAGGGGTTGATTAGCTCAGTTGGCTGGACGGCTGGTTTGTGAGGCGGAGCGCGGGTTCAATTCCCGTACTGGCTGAGGTGATTCACCACCTTCTCAACCTTGCCCCTCGACTGAGGTGTGCCGACCCTCAGGTTAAATCATCACCAGGCAGCTCTCCCTCAAAACAGGAGAGCAGTGTAAGGTGCTCTGGGACTATGGCGTTTTTCACTTTCATATTAATGGGTCGCTAGCGTGGGGGTGGGTGATCATTCCATGTGGGATGATCACCCACATCATCTGTGGGTGATGACACAGAGTAGATGTCATTCTACTCTGAACAGTCTTAAACTCCTGCATATCTCATCAACATAGCCCATATCACCTGTTTGATCTCTCTTTATAATAATCTTCATTGGGCAGCACGGTGGCGCAGTGGTTAGCATTGCTGACTCACGGCGCCGGGTCCCAGGTTCGATCCCGGCTCTGGATCACTATCCATGTGGAGTTTGCACATTCTCCCCATGTTTGTGTGGGTTTCTCCCCCACAACCCAAAGATGTGTAAGGTAGGTGGATTGGCCGCGCTAAATTGCCCCTTAATTGGAAAAAATGAATAGAGCACTCTAAATTTTTTAATAAAAAAATAATGATAATGTTTATTGACACAATAGGCTTAACACTGCAATGAAGTTACTGTGAAAAAGTCGCCACATCCCGGCGCCTGTTCGGGTACACTGAGGGAGAAGTCAGAATGTCCAATTCACCTAACCGCATGTCTTTTGGGACTTGTGGGAGGAAACCGGAGCACCCGGAAACAACCCACGCAGACACAGGAAGAACGTGCAGACTCGCAGAGACAGTGACCCAGGCTGGGAATCGAACTTGGACCCTGGTGCTGTGAAGCAACAATGCTAACCACTCTGTGGCCGTGTCACCCCTTGCACCCAGTTATAAGGTAAGTAAAACGTCCATTTGCTGGGTGGAAAATTGAGGCTGCCACTAAGGCAAATATAGCATATCTTGTCTAAAAAAGGTGTGGGGATGGCGAGAGGGTTGATTTATATGTGAAGTATCTTCAAAAACATAATTTTCAATCTGAAAAAAATTGTGTTGCCTTATATGCCGGGTTGGCTTCCATGCCACAATTTAGGGCAAACATTCTTGAAAAGTAGATAAGGTCTGTTTATGTGTCATGATTTGAAATTATTTAAATCCCCCATCGTTTAAAGAAAGAATATTACCTAATCTTGCAATTTCAATAGAGGTCTTGTTGGCATCTTCGATGAGTATTATTTTTCATTATGCTTGACTGAGTTTCAAAAGCTACAATTAGCTCGGCAGGGGGTTCTGAGTTTACAGTTTGATTGATAGTCAATTAATAGTCACAATTTGAATCGTCTATTAAAGGATTAGTTATGTTTGATTTTGGTTTTGAATATGTCTTTTTTATAAGAGATTGACCATTTGAGATTTAAATAGAAGTTATTTTCATGATCAAGAATATGTAAATGAGACCTTATTAGATGATTAATCTTTTTTTTCGGCTTCACATAGCCCCTGAGGTCTGCCCATGATGGGCCTTGACAGACGACCAAGAAGGTCACACAGGGTGATATGAAAGGGCAGGGGGTGCTTGGGGGACCTTGGGTGAGGATGATCCAGCTGTTTGTGAATGTTGGGCAAGGGTGGGGTGTGGGGGGTGGGGGCGAATCACATTCATATGTTTTGGTCCTGTCCAAAGCTGGAGGATTACTGGAAGGAGGTCTTTAGGCTAATCTCTAAAGTTGTGCACATGAAACTAGACCCGGGCCCTCGGGAGGCCACATTCGGGGTGTCGGACCAGTCGGGGTTGGAAACGGGTGCAGAGGCAGATGTTGTAGCCTTCGCCTCGTTAATCGCGTATCCTGTTGGGGTGAAGAGCAACCTCTCCACCCTGTGCCCTGGAGTGGCGGGGGGATCTGTTGGAATTCTTGACTCTTGAGAAGGTTAAGTTTGAACTGAGGGGAAGGATGAAGTGGTTCTACAATTTTGAGGTGTTATTCATTATGCACTTTCAAGAATTGGATAACATTGAACATTAGGGGGGGGGGGGTTGGGAGGGTTGGGGGGGGAAGCGGGACTGTATGTGTTCATGGTGACTATGGGTGATTCCTTTTTGTTATTTGTTTATGTTAACATGCAGGCAGTTTTTTGGGGGTTGGTGGGAGGATGGGATTGTTCTTCTTGATTTGGGGATTGACATTATATTCGTTATTGCTTATTGTTTATTGTTGGTGGGTGCAAATTTGGGTGAAAATGTGATAAAGGAGGAGAATAAAAATATATATATTTTTTTTAATTGGTGATTCCTTTCTACCTACAAAATTCTGCTTGTATTGGACCAGTTCACTGCTTTTGCATAAACCCTTCTAGATTTTGAAACATATTTACACAAACATTTTGAAATTCACTTGAACAACCAGATAGAAACCCAATTCAAAACCTCACTTGAAGGATGCAATTTATAAAATGCAGCTGTCTCTCAGAACCACACTGGATTATTAACCTTGGCAATGAGACTCAAACAAGCAGAGTATCACCAAATTAATAAAGTTGGCAGTCACTCTGCCAGGTGTACCAAGCTGACACCCACAGCGTTCAACAATGCCTCACCAAGTGAGCCAAGCTGGCATTTGCCAGGTTCACCACCACACTGCCAACTGGTCCAATACAAGTCCATCACAAAATAACGGGAGCTATGCAAAACCTTACACTCGCACTGAAGATAAGCAGGTGATTTTTTTCTGAACAAACAGTGAATTAGCAGCAACTAATGCGTGCATCGAGCGCAGATTCTGATAGGTTTTGCAATGATCGATTGCTATTCGCTAAAGAGATATTTGCCCCTTAAATACCTCTTTAAATTGAATGGCCGGGATTCTCCGAGCCCGCGCCAGGTTGGAAAATCGCCGGGGGGGGGGGGGGAATTCCCGCCACGCCGCTCCGACGCCGGACCGCCGATTCTCCGGAGAATCGGTGGAAATCATGCATGCGCGGTCGCATTGGCGCCGGTCGGGGGCCGTTGGAACCCCGTGGCGATTCTCTGCAGGTGACCGGCCGAACCCCTGCCGGCGTGGTTTACATCTAGTACCACCCTGCAGGAGCTCGGACCCGCAGCCGTTGTGGTGGTCCTGGTGGGGGGGGCACGGGGGTAATCTGACTCCGGGAGGGGCCTCAGTGGTGGCCAGGTCTTGGGGAGACCTACCTTACTCCGCACGGGCCCACTGGGCGGCTCCGTGATGTTGGCAGCACCCGCACCGAAGTGGGCCGCCGTGCGCCTGCGCTGCCGCGCGGTCTGGACAGCAGGGCCCCGCCGGCAACCAGAGCTGCGGGACGCACGCCAGGACCCTGCTAGCCCTCTGGAAAACGGAGAATCACCCCGGACGTTCGAGGAAAAAGTCCTGAGTGATTCTCGCCCATTTTCCGCCAGGCATGGGGACTTGGTCCCTAAAAAGGAGAATCCCGGCCAATGTGTCTGTGATGGAAAACCGAGGAAGATAGAAAATAATAAGGTGCGACAGATTATAACTTTCAGATAATATAATCAACAGGAAACCTTGCCATCGAGCAGAGGACTGGGGCTAATGGACTGCACCATGGGGAACCAGCAGGCCTCCTTATTTAATGTAACAGGCACTGTAAAATCACTTTCTACAGCTTTTGCAGAAATAAAATTTATCAATGCCCGTTAACCAGAGTTATAATGCTATGTACAAATTTTAACAATCTTTTTGCCATGTACACATCCTGTACACATTTCAGAAACTTGAGTGGACCCACCATTTAAACGCCATGGCGACTAGGTCAGGTCAGAAGTTTTCTGCAGCGAGTGGCTGACCTCCTGACTCTAGAAAGCACTTCACTGCGCACAAGCACCAGTCCGGAGTGTGGTGCAATACTTACCTGACTGAGTGCAACAGCAACAACACTCAAAAACACCCCAGGAGGGCAGCGCAGTGGTTAGCACTGCTGCCTCACAACGCCGAGGACCCAGCTTCAATCCCTGCCCGTGTGGAGATTGCACGTTCTCCCCGAGATTGCGTGGGTCTCACCCCAACAACCCAAAGGTATGCAGAGTAGGTGGATTGGCCACACTAAAGTGCCCCTTTGTTGGCAACAAAAAAAAAAAATCGCCCCAGGAACAATCCAATCCGCCTCATCTGCAATTCATTCACCAGCTTAAAAATCCAGTCTTCCATCATTGACCGTGTGTATCAACCACAGGACATACTTCAGCAGGTTGACAAGGCTTCTTCCATAGTGCCTTCAAACCAGTTCCCTCGACTATTTTGAAATAAAATGGCACCAAATGCATGGGAACACCACCACCTCGAAGTTTCACTTCAAGAGGCACACTCTGTCCTGACTTAGCACCATTCCTTCATGGTCACTGGGCCAAGATCCTGGAATTCCCTACCTAACAGCACTATAGGAGCACCTTTACCGTATGGACTGTGCGGTGTGAGAACAAGCTGAGCCACCACCTTTGCAAGGGCAGCTAAGGATCGGTGATAAATGCTGGCATTGGGAACAAGTTCCACATCTCAAAAAGTGACATTCAACACATTCACAATCAACAGAATCACTGAGCCAATCAGAAAAAAACATGAGCCCAAAATGAACCCACAGCTGCTGCTTAAAATTTCATACAGGCATAAAAAATGTTTTATAATTTATCATATATCACTCGGGCACAGTCAGGTGAAGTCTACAGACTGAAGCCAGGGACGTTCAACAGTTAACTTTCACAGAACAGATGAGCAGGAATAGGCAACACAGCCATTGATCCAACTCAGTGAGGCTTTCTACTGTTCTAATCCCAATTTCCTGCCAAGCAAGTAATATCTCCTTTTGATCATCGCAATTGACTTTCCATTGACTATGGCTGTGCATTCTACATTCTCGACACATTTATGAGGTTTTGTATCTAGGTTTGCCATTAACTAGTTCAGGTCAAAATGTATGCCTACATGATGAAACCTCGGACCCACCAAGCTGGCTTCATCGCTCTCTTCTCTGCACTGCCTCCAGTGCTTGAATATTTCCTCTGTTCGCTGGTGTACATGGAAGAGATGGTCTGACCAAAACCATGCCCAGTTCGAGTCTAGCTCCTTTGACTTGTACTCTGCTGGTTTGCTGGGTGTGCAATATCCAACTGGGATTGTAATTGCTGCTCTGTATTCGGTGGACATATTGAATATCAAATCCATAGATTCCCAACAGTGAAGAAGGAGGCCATTCGGCCCGTCGAATCTGCACCGACCCTCTGAAAGAGCACCCTATGTAGGCTCACTCCCCCCACTCTATCCCCGTAACCCCACCTAACCTGCATATCTCTGAACTCTGCGGGCCAATTTATCACGGCCAATCCACCTGTGGGAGAAAACTGCAGCACCTGGAGGAAACCCACGCAGACAGAGGGAACGTGCAAACTCCACACAGACGGTCACCTGAGGCCGGAATCGAACCCTGGTCCCTGGCGCTGTCAGGCAGCAGTGCTAACCACTGTACCACCTCTGAGATTCAGCTGAGCCTCTTGGGGGTGGAAATTTGTGCTAGGTGGCAGCATTGGATGGGTTATCTATCATACAGCCCACTCGATATTCAGCTTCAGTGATTTTATCGGAATTGAATATTGGGCAGGGTGTACAGCAGGCCGGGGATGTGACCCCACCAGTTTGCTGCTATTGGCCAAGATGCATGTGTACTTCTCGGTCTCTTGCAGCCTCACCTGTGGTGATTTGCCCAGCATTTAAAGAACATGTGCATTGCTTCTGTATCCTTCCTACGTTCAAAACGTTATAATTGTCCAGTTAAATATACTGGAGTAAAACCTCTAAAGAATTCCCCCAGTCTACCACAGTAACCGTGGTGGAAAATTGGTGAAACTCTGAAGAAATGGTGTACGCAGTCATTGTCACTGTTTCCCACTGTTTTCACAAATGCGTTGCGGTGAGAGATCAGGATTTGGAAATATATCACCGCTCCTTCACTGTCGCTGGGTCAAAATCCTGGAACTCCCTCTCTAACAACACTGTGGATGTACCTACACCACAGGGACTGCAGCGGTTCAAGAAGGCAGCTCACCACCACCTTCTCGAGGGAAATTCGGGATGGGTAACAAATGCTGGGCCTAGCCAGCGACGGCCACAGCCTGCGAGTACAAATAAAAGAGGGCCCCGGCAAAATTCTGTCCCATCTTCAATTCTTTATACAAAATGAAAACATTACAAATGTCACTTAGTTCGCCTTCGTCGTGCACAATTGTCGAAAGTTATTAACTTTTTAAAAAATACACACTTTTAGATGGAATTTCTGGCCCCTCAGCGATGGAGGCAATTTGCCATTGGCCACCAGTGCAATCTTCCGGTCGCGGCAATGCCTGTGGCCTTTTACGAGGCTCGCCCTTCCTGCTGTGGGCGGAGGGGGGCGCCTTCACCTGAAAACCCCACCCTTTGTTAAACAAAGATGCAGATTTGTGCTTTTATGGAGGCCTTAAATGTCTATGATGATGCTAACTATTTAGTCTGTGGGTACAATTATATATGTTGCTCCACATTCCTGGAATATAGACCCTGCCTCCATGGATTCCTGCTCAGTATTATCAATGTAACCATCTTTAAGTTTTCACATGTGTTCCCGTATCTCAGGGTCACCCAGGATATTTTAAGTGGTGAAGTTCGGTAATGGCAGTCAATCTTATTGACAGGTTGCTGAAGTACTGCAAACACACATACAGTAGGAAAAGATGCATCCAGTGAGACAAAAGAGAAAATCGATTGTTACTTACAAACCCTATTAAGGGAGCGTTCAAAAAAGTAAATTACATTGCATATAAAATAGCCCTTGATTAAGTACAATACGTGCTCTGGTCAACAACAGTATGCAGATATGGGCCTGGATTCTCATCCAGGGAGACTCTGTTCTCTTCTCCCGCCGGTGTAGGATCATTCCTGGTCTGCGCTGGTGCTAGGAGCGGTGCTCAGGAGTGATTCATTCTCCCTTGCCATGCTAATGTATGCATGGCGGGGTGCTCCTGGGATTCCATTCCGAATCCCACTATCGGGCCGCCATTTCGAGCAGATGGCCCAATGCGCTGCCCCCCCCCCCCCCCCCCGCAATGCAAATCCTGATCCCCTCCCACCCTGCAGACAACTATCGGCATCCCCCATCCCCTCCCACCCCCACCCCCCTTCACCACCACAGGAATTGATGGGTCATCCCTCTGCCCCCACAGCACGCATGCATGAGGATGACCCAACACCCACCCCCACGATACCACACCAGACATCCATCAGAGACCCCCAAATCAGAGCTGCACCACATCAGACACCCCTCATGTTAGAGACTCATCATGTCAGAGATCCCCATATCAGAGACCACTCATATCAGAGACCACTCATACCAGAGACCACTCATCAGAGCTCCCCCTCAGAGTGCCCCCATATCAGAGATCCTGCATATCAGAGACCCCCATATGAGAGATGCCCCCATATTAGAGGCACTCATCAGAGCTCCCCCTCAGAGTGCCCCATATCAGAGATCCCCCATATCAGAGGTGCCCCCATGTCAGAGACATCCCATGTTAGAGACCCCTCATATCAGAGATGACCCCATATCAGAGACCCGCCAGATATTTATAAACATTGAGTGCCTTTTTTTGAAATTTTTTGACACTTTAATCGTAAACATTTCACAAAGTGCAATAATATTCAGGTTCTCTATGTTGGCTCTTGAGGTGCTTCAATACAGACAAAGAAACATTACAGATATTTCAAAATGGTCATTACAAATGGTGCAAAGGTATTTATTTTGTCCACCTAGATTGAGGTTGCACTCTGAGATGTTTCAACACAATTGTGAAACATGTAATATTCGCTATGTACATTCAATGCGAGTTATTCAGCCCGAGGGGGCTCAATACAATTCAACTTCTCTCAGTTCAGTCTGTCTGAAAGGTCTTAGACAGTGACCTTCTCCCATTGTGCCTATCCGGCGGCTGCTCCAAGCCTCAGTGTATCCCTCAGCATGTAGTCCTGGGCTTTGGAATGTACCAGTCTGCAACACTCGGTTGGGGACAACTCTTTGCACTGGAAGACCAACAAGTTTCGGGCAGACCAAAGAGTTGATAATTCTCCATCAACAGTTGACATTTGTCTCTGTGTGAGTCCCTGGGAACAGCCCGTAGGGCACAGAGTCCTGCGCCACAGAGCTGCTTGGAATGAATCTCGACAAAAACCACCTCGTCTCTCTCCAGACTTTCTTTGCAAAGGCACATTCACAAGCAGGTGGTCAGTAATCTCAACTCCACCATAGTCACCTTGAGGGTAACGTGGGATGAGACTCCGGGCATGTAGGAATGATCTGACAGGAAGGACCTTTCGCACCACCAGCTAAGCTAGGTCTTGGTGCTTGCTGGAAAGTTCTGGCAATGAGGTGTTCTGCCAGATAACTGACAGTCTGCTCAGGGAATCATCCGACAGGATCCACCATCTGCTTTTCTGGAAGGGCCTCGAGGATGTTCCATGCAGACCACTGCCAGATTGACTTGTGGTCAAAGGTGTTTCCCTGCATTTGGTTTTCCACAAGGGACAGGTGATACAGCACGGTCCAACTACTTAGAGCATTTCACAGCTGCATGGCCAGACCCATCCTTCTCAACACTGGGGACAGGTCGAACCTCAGCACGTAGTGACACTTGGTGTTTGCGGACCGAGGATCTACGCACAGCTTGATGCAGCCACACACAAAGGCCATCAGGATTAGTGCGATGTTGGGCACATTTTTCCCTATTTAACTAGAAGTTTGTGTATCGTATCCCTTCAAATACGGTCAAATTTTTTACCCCCAGATGAACCGGAAAATGGCGAGGGTAATTGTCACAGCGCAGAAGTGAGGAGTGGGCCAGACCTGCACCACCAAGTGTGATTTGCATCTGATGACCAGGTTCTGATTTGTTATGGAGAGGGAGCATCGCTCCCACATACCCAGTTTTTGTTTCATTATATTTACTCGCACCATCCAATTTCTCATGCATGCCCTGTTCCCTCCGAACCATATCCCTAACACCTTCAGGCCATCTGACCTGATGGGGAATGAGACCCATGATTAGTCAGTCCAGTTAGCAAAGCACATGGCCTCGCTGTTGTTGCAATTTACCTTGGCACCTCAGGCCAATTCGGACTGGTCGCAGCTGTTGATCCAACAGCAGATCTAAACAGTGGCGTGGTCTATGTACAGAGAGGCTTTGACTTGAGTGGCTCCACTGCCTGGGATTGTCACTACCCTTATGCCCGAATCCTTCCTGATGGACTCAGCGAAGGGTTTTATACACACGAACAGGACGGGAGAGAGAGGGAAGCCCTGCCTGACTCCAGATTTAATTGGAAAGCTTTCGAACTCCCACCCGTTGATTGAAACTGTACTGATGTTTGTGTAGAGCAGTTGGATCCAATTGCGGATTCCCTCCACAAACTCCATTTTGGAGAGCGCATCCATCATAGTGATCTGCCTTCTCCTGATCCAGGTTAATGAGGCAAGTATCCATATTCCCGGCCTGCACATTGGCAATCCTATCCCTGAGCAATCCTATCTCCGAGTAGTGTGAGGCTATCAGAGATCTGTTACGGTTACATAACAGGTCTGGTCAGGGTGGATCACCGACTCCAGAGCAGACCTGACCCAATTGGCAATGACCTTGGACAGAATTATATAGTCCACATTCAATAATGAAATGGGTTGATAATTTCTAATTTCTTCCCTTTTCCCCCTTCCTCTTGTAGATAAGGGTGATGATGCCTTTCCTTGTGGATTCTGGCATGCTGCCGTCCAGAAACATACTGTGGTACACCTACAGCAGATCATGGCCGATCCAGTCTCACAGAGCTGAATACAACTCAGCTGCTCATCCATCACATCCGGGGGTCTTACTCTTCTCGAAGGACACATGGGCCTTAGTCAACTCATCCAGAGTTAGCGGTATATCCAGGCTCTCCCGCTCACTGTCCTCTAAAACCTCCAGGATAGATGACAGGACAGTCTGTGTGACCATCATGCACTGTCTGAACATGATACACAGGGCGCAATCTACCGGCCGTATTACACCTTTAAGACAGCATGCGTGGCCAGTAGATGCCAGGCGATCCCTCTTCTGGGATCTACACAACTCCCCACGCCTCCTGAGATCTAACATGATTTCACGAGACATCGCAATGTGAATCCCACCCATTGTGGCCGGGATCACTTTCCGGCAAATCTACATATTAGACTGAGACAGTATTCCCAGACAGTATTCCCACGATCTACCCAAGGTGTGGTATCTAACACCCTCGTCTTGGAGATCTCCAGCGAGCTCCGTTCAGTGCTGATCTTCGCATTTGGGGACCAGATGGAATGTCACTTGTGGGGTCTCCCAGGAGATTGGAGACCCCCATGTGCTTATCATCTGGGCAGGGTTGCACCTCAGCACCGCTGGTGCCGACCAGGAACCTTGGCAGTGCCAGCCAGGCATCCTGGCAGGACCACCAAGGTGCACAGGCTGGCACTGCCAAGTTGGCATTTTGCCCATGACGGGGCCTGGGGGTGCCCTGTGCGGATGCAGGACCCCGAGGACTCCTTACAGGTCAGTTGGGTTTTGGAGGGGTTTGTGGGTTATGTTGGGGGATGTTGAGATCGGGACACCATTTTACAATGGCCTTCCGATTTCCTTCTGCACTGAGGACGGTTTTTTTCCACTTCGAGTGCCGGGAAATACCCGGCTAAACATGCTCGCTACAGGATTCTGTTCCCATTTCGGTAGATCGTGCCCACAATCTGGTTTATTACTATTGTCAGTGTCTTATTTGCTCCTTCATCCTGTTTGAATTTTGTACTTCTGGGGACTGTTTGGCAGTGTTGTTTCATTAGTCAATCCTAAATCAGGACACCACAAGATGCTATATCCATGTAAATTAGAGAGGCGAGCAATTTAAACTTCATAAGGCACATGCAGTGCTCTCTGGGGCACAGAACTGGATAAAAATGTATCTTACATTCAAGCTCTTTCAGCATGCCTGTCTGACAGACAACATTCAGATCAGAGTGCTTTTGCAAAAACTTTTGTGATAAAGTCAAATCGTTACTGAAGAAGTACCGAGGATTATTCCTTGAGGATTATTCCTTGCGACAACTTGGGAAAAGGCAAAATAGACACCATGTTCGGCCTCACATACCCTGTCAGAAATACCCACAATCCAACAGTCCAGTATTCCTTTATCAGTCCTGCACAAGCTGGAAATTTGAGGAGTTGAATCTCGTTTTTACTTCGTTTTCACTTGGGTCCAAATTTCTCACATGGACATCACAAATTAAAATGCCAAGCTTATCACCTCAGGACACAGAATGTGATTCAAACGCTGTCTGTTGCTTTGAAGATAATAAATGACTCGTTCTCAATCCTGCTTCCTCATTCAAGCATTTTTAAAAATAAATGCAGTATTTTAACCATTTTGTGTAAGGTCCATTGAGGTCAACAACAAAGCCAGTGCTAACAGTACTACTTCTGGTTCCACATTTATTGCCTTTTATTGAAGCATCAGGATCATTTATTTGAACCTCTGTTTAGCCATGTCTCAGAAATTAGGCAGTCAACATGCTAAACCTAAATGCACCAAAGATTTTGCAAGTCAGGTTAAGCGTATTAAGGTGATTGCATATTGTATCAGCTGAAGATTGGTTAAAGAGTTCTACTGAGTCCTCTGTGGTGTACATGACCAAATCACCACATATAGATAGAACTAGTTTGGCACATTCCTCACATTTCAGTGAAGTTGATGCTACACTGGCCCTTGATACAGTGACGGCTACTAAGACACCCGAGTGTCTCGTCTTGGAGATGTTTAATTCATATGTTTAAACATATGTTATAATTCAATGGAAGCTTGATTCGAAAGGTACTGCAGCTTCACATGTTTCCCAGGGGGCAGGAAACTTGAGTGTGAAATGCAGAAGGGAGGGTAAAGCAGCTCATTTGAATGACACCCAATCCATCATCTCCTTACTCCCGCCACTACCGACGCACAGTGGCAGAAGTGTACACCAAATATAAGATGGCAGCTGGTGCATGGGAACGCCAACACTTGCAAGTTCCCCTCGAAGCCACTCACCATCCTGACTTTGAATAATATCCCTGTTCCTTCATTGTCACTGGGTCAAAATCCTGGAATGCCCGTATAACAACAATGTGGGTTACCTACGCCACACGGACTGCAATGGTTCAATGGTTCAAGATGGTGGCTTGCCGCCACCTTTTCAAGGGCGCTTAGAGGCACTAAATTCTGGCCTAGCCAGTGACGGCCACATCCCAGGAATGAATAATAAGAAAAGTCACTGACTTCACAAAGTGTCTTTTCTAGCAGCCCTGTGGGCTAACAAGTGCAGAGATGCCCCAACAACCCACCCTCCTCAGGCCCTTCAGGTTAGCTGCCGGCATCTCCCAGCCTCTCTTCCTAGCTGACCACTCTCTCCACTCCATTATTGTCAACTTCCTTCCAAAGGTGAACCCCCGCCTCCACCGGCCTCCTTTCCGCTGGCTTTCGCCCCCAAGAATCCCAAGCTGCCGGCGCTCTCTCTCAACCACCCACCAGGTTGTTCATTTCACCAGCTGCAGTCCGAGAGTTGGGCTGACAAGACGTCAATAAAGCCCTGACATCGGGATTAGCGGGACGTCCGTGGGCCTGTCATTGCCAGGTTGCTGGGCCACTTGTGGCATCACTGGTACTTTCCAGAGCCATGGGTCGGAATTCACCAGCCACTGGGATTTAATAATAATAATCACTTATTGTCACAGGTAGGCTTCAATGAAATTACTGCAAAAAGCCCCTAGTCGCCTCATTCCGGCGCCTGTTCGGGAAGGCTGGAACGGGAATTGAATCCGCGATGCTGGTCTCATAAGAACATAAGAATATACAAACTAGGAGCAGGAGTAGGCCATCTGGCCCCTCGAACCTGCTGCGCCATTCAGTGAGATCATGGCTGGTCTTTTGTGGACTCAGCTCCACTTTCCGGCCCGAACATCACAACCCTTCATCCCTTTATTCTTCAAAAAACTATCTATCCTTATCTTAAAAACATTTAATGAAGGAGCCTCTACTGCTTCACTGGGCAAGGAATTAAATAGATTCCCAACCCTTTGGGTGAAGAAGTTCCTCCTAAGCTCAGTCCTAAATCTACTTCCCCTTATTCTGAGGCAATGCCCCCTACTTCTGCTTTCACCCGCCAGTGGAAACAACCTGCCCGCATCTATCTTCATAATTTTATATGTTCCTCTAAGATCCTCCCCGCATCCTTCTAAATTCCAACGAGTACAGTCCCAGTCTACTCAACCTCTCCATGTAATCCAACCCCTTCAGCTCTGGGATTAACCTCGTGAATCTCCTCTGCACATCCTCCAGCGCCAGTACATCCTTTCTCAGGTAAGGAGACCAAAGCTGAACACAATACTCCAGGTGTGGCCTCACTAACACCTTATACAATTGCAGCATAACCTCCCTAGTCTTAAACTCTTTCCCTCTAGCAATGAAGGACAAAACTCAATTTGCCTTCTTAATCACCTGTAAACCAACTTTTTGCGACTCATGTACTAACACACCTAGGTCTCTCTGCACAGCAGCATGTTTTAATATTTTATAATTTAAATAATAATCCATTTTGCTGTTATTCCTACCAAAATGGAGAACCTACAATTGCCAACATTGTATTCCATCTGCCAGACCCTAGCCCATTCACTTAACCTATCCAAATCCCTCTGCAGACTTCCGGTATCCTCTGCACTTTTTGCTTTACCACTCATCTTAGTGTCGTCTGCAAACTTGGACACATTGCACTTGGTCCCCAACTCCAAATCATCTATGTAAATTGTGAACAATTGTGGGCCCAACACTGATCCCTGAGGGACACCACTAGCTACTGATTGCCAACCAGAGACACACCCATTAATCCCCACTCTTTGCTTTCTATTAATTAACCAATTCTTCTATCCATGCTACTACTTTACCCTTAATGCCATGCATCTTTATCTTATGCAGCAACCTTTTGTGTGGCACCTTGTCAAAAGCTTTCTGGAAATCCAGATATACCACATCCATTGGCTCCCCATTATCTACCGCACTGGTAATGTCCTCAAAAAATTCCACTAAATTAGTTAGGCACGACCTGCCTTTATGAACCCATGCTGCATCTGCCCAATGGGACAATTTCCATCTAGATGCCTCGCTATTTATTCCTTGATGATAGATTCCAGCATCTTCCCTACTACCGAAGTTAAGCTAATTGGCCTATAATTACCCGCTTTCTGCCGACCTCCTTTTTTAAACATTGGTGTCATGTTTGCTGATTTCCAATCTGCCAGGACCACCCCAGAGTCCAGTGAATTTTGGTAAATTATCACTAGTGCATTTGCAATTTCCCGAGCCATCTCTTTTAGCATTCTGGGATGCATTCCATCCAGGTCAGGATACGTGTCTACCTTTAGCCCCATTAGCTTGCCCATCACTACCTCCTTAGTGATAACAATCATCTCAAGGTCACCACCTGTCACAGCCTCATTTCCATCAGTCACTGGCATGTTATTTGTGTCTTCCACTGTGAAGACCGACCCAAAAAACCTGTTCAGTTCCTCAGCCATTTCCTCATCTCCCATTATTAAATCTTCCTTTTCATCCTCTAAAGGACCAATATTTACCTTAGCCACTCTTTTTTGTTTCATATATTTGTAGAAACTTTTAATATCTGTTTTTATATTCTGAGCAAGTTTACCCGCACAATCTATCTTACTCTTCTTTATAGCTTTTTTAGTAGTTTTCTGTTGCCCCCTAAAGATTTACCAGTCCTCTAGTCTCCCACTAATCTTTGCCACTTTGTATGCTTTTTCCTTCAATTTAATACTCTCCCTTATTTCCTTAGATATCCACAGTCGATTTTCCCTCTTTCTACCGTCCTTCCTTTTTGTTGGTATAAACATTGCAAGCCAGCTGTCTTAGCCCACTGTGCTAAACCAGCCTGCAGGGATTTTCCAGCAGCATGGGGTGGCTTCAATGGGAAATCCCATTGACAAGTGGCGGGAGAATCCAACCACCAGGGAACGGCATGCCATCGAGAAACACGCGGCGGGGGGACGGGAGAATCCTGCTCATGATGTTTTAATAATAACAATCCAAAAATGTCTGTTATATAATAGCTGGGAACTGGCTGGATGAGGGAATGAAGGGGGATTTGCAGGCTAATGCCACGCTGATACAACCAATCAATATAAATCTTCTGCAAAATACCTCCCACAGAAGATCAAAAGGAGAGGTATTGTAAGAAGACATTTCAGTATGTGTGACAATGTGTGACATTGGCTGTATAAATGCATTGTACTTTTACTTGCATTGTGTGAGTAGTTTTAAGTTTGAAAAGAAAATCACATCTCTGCTGTAATTTTTCCCTTCGCACTCATAATTATGTTGAGAGCTCGCTGTTATATGGTAATCGTTCAAGTAGTGTCTACTTATCCTGATATAAATGAGACAATTCCCTGTTTAATTGACAATTGAACAGTAACAAAGACAATGTAGTGTGCTGGAGTAGAACTAGTCCTGTGTATCTTGCAAAAATGAATCAAACAAGACAAACTGCTTGGTGCCGACAACCATTAAATCACTCCTAATTATTCTACTGAACAGCTGCCTGAATTTAATCATGCATAATAGATTCCTCTTTTATATAACTTCATTAACTTGCCACAAAACACAAAAATAATAGATTTGTTTACCTTTCACGCCAAAGTTTCTAATGTGGTATAATATGTGTAATCAATTCTTTATTCTATACCAATGAATGACTTGAAGGGAAAATTAATTTATCAATGAGTTGCTTGGGGATTTGGTCCCAAAACTAGCTTTTGCTCTTTGTCATAGTTTATTCATCTCAGCTTCCAAAAACTGCAAGTTTAAGGCTATTGTCGAATTGGTCATTATTTTACAATTTGATATGAACAGAACAGCAGAAGAAATAAGAGTAGACCATTCAGCCCATCGAGGCCGCTCCACCCCTTCGGAAGATCCTGGCTGATCATACGAGGTGCCAGTCGGACCTTCGGACCTTCTCCACCATTCAGTAAGGTCATGGCTGATCCGATTGTAACGTCAACTCCACATTCTTGCCCACATGCACAGTGGGCTAAACAGCTGGCTTGTAATGCAGAACATGGCAAAAATGCCAGCAGCGCAGGTTCAATTCCCGAGGGGCTTTTCACAGTAACTTCATTGAAGCCTACTTGTGACACTAAGCGATTATTATTATTACATACCCTCCCCCCACCATAACCTTTTATCCCGCCCACTGTTCATACTTCATAATTCTCTGAGACACCAAACATGTATCTCTGGTTTAAATATTTTGATTTGATTTATTGTCACATGTATTAGTATACAGTGAAAAGTGTTGTTTCTTGCATGCTGTACAAACGATGCATACCGTACAGAGGGAAGGAAGGAGAGACTGCAGAATATAATGTTACAGTTATAGCAAGGTGTAGAGAAAAGCTTAATACGAGGTAGATCCATTCAAAAGTCTGATGGCAGTAGGGAAGAAGCTGTTCATGAGTCGGTTGGTACGTGACCTCAAACTTTGGTATCTTTTTCCTGACAGAAGAAGGTGGAAGAGAGTATGTCCGGGGTGCGTGGGGTCCTTAATTATGCTGGATGCCTTTTCAAGGCAACGGGAATTATAGATAGAGCCAATGGATGGGAGGCTGGTTTGCGTGATGGATTGGGCTACATTCACCACCTTTTGTAGTTTCCTGCGGTCTTGGATAGAGCAGGCTCCATACCAAGCTGTGATACAACCAGAAAGAATGCTTTCTATGGTGCATCTGTAGAAGTTGGTGAGAGTCGTAGCTGACATGCCAAAATTCCTTAGACTTCTGAGAAAGTAGAGTCGTTGGTGGGCTTTCTTAACTATAGTGTCGGCATGGGGGGACCAGGACAGGTTGTTGGTGATCTGGACACCTAAGAACTTGAAGCTCTCAACCCTTTCTACTTTGTTCCCATTGATGTAGACAGGAGCATGTACTCCTACGCTTCCTGAAGTCGATGACAATCTCCTTCGTATTGTTAACATTAAGAGATTATTGTCGTCGCACCAGTTCACCAGATTCTCTATCTCATTCCTGTACTCTGTCTCGTCATTGTTTGAAATCTAGCTCACTGCTGTGGTGTCATCAGCAAATTTGAAAATCGAGTTGGTGGGGAATTTGGCCACACAATCATAGGTGTACAAGGAGTATAGTCGGGGGCTGAGGACACAGCCTTGTGGGGCACCGGTATTGAGGATGATCATGGAGGAGGTGTTGATGCCTATCCTTACTGATTGTGGCCTGTGGGTTAGAAAGTTCAGGATCCAGTCGCAGAGGGAGGAGCCGAGGCCAAGGCCACGGAGTTTGGAGATGAACTTTGTAGGAATGATGGTGTTGAAGGCTGAGCTGTAGTTGATATATAGGAGTCTTACACAGGTGTCTTTGTTATCTAGGTGTTCCAGGGTAGAGTGCAGGGCCATGGAGATGGTGTCTGCTGTGGACCTGTTGCAGCAGTAGGCGAACTGTAGTGGATCAAGGCAATCCGGGAGACTGGAGTTGATTCATGCCATGACTAACCTTTCGAAGCACTTCATGATGATGGATGTCAGAGCCATTGGACCATAGTCTTTCAAGCACGCTGCTTGACTTCTTTACAGGGATGATGGTCATCTTCTTGAAGCAGATAGGGACATCAGAATTTTGTAAAGAGAGGTTGAAGATGCCTGTGAATACCCCCGCCAGCTGATCCGCTTAAGACCTGAGTGCCCATCCGGGTACCCCATCCGGGCCAGTGGCTTTCTGTGGGTTGACTTTCGAGACGGATGCTCTAACGTCTGCAATGGTGATCACAGATACAAGTTGATCCGCGGCTTCTGGGGTGGAGGGTTTGCTCTCGCTGAATATGCAGCGGCACTGAGCATCTACAACCCCCCGTGGAGAAACTCCCATAGACTCACAACCCTCTGAGTGGAGAAATGTTATCTTATCTCAGCCTTCAGGGATTGGAACTTTATCCCAAGATTGTGATATTTCCCAGCAAGGGGAGACAAGAGACAGGATTTTGGGGTTTTTGATCAGCACCCCAATGTTAGCATCAAATGGAGGTCACAGTGTGGAAGAGACAGCGATTGTCCCCAAATTCGTCAATGAGTGGCCAGAGGGCACGCTTACCAGCCAATTGGAATCTGGGCTGGCTCTGGAAGTTGCAGAGCCAATGGGAGACTCTCCGACATTGGTCGGAGCAGCAGCCTATAGTACAGGTAAGAGGGAGAGAGAGAGAGAGAGAGAGCTAGATTAATAAGGAGGGAAAAATAAGGTACGAGAGAAAGCAAGCTAGAAATGAAAGCAGGATCTTCCAGTCCCGCCAAAGGTGACTCATGGGTTTCCCAACGTAGATATTGGCAGGACCAGAGGCTGACGCCGACAGCAAATGGGGATTGCCTCCATTGCCGGGAAACACGGAAAATCCCACCCAACAAGATGGATGGTAAGAGTTTCTATAGATACTTCAAAAAGAAAAGAGTTAACAGAGCGTTGGTCGATAGGAAGTGAGTCTGAGAAATCAATAGCAGAAAATAAGGAGATGGCAGATTAATTGAACAGATATTTCGCATTGGCCTTCACCATAGACGACACAAGTAAGATCCCAGAAATAGCTGCAAAGCAGGAAAAGGAAGGGAGGAAATCAGGAAAATTACAATCACCAGGAAAGTGATATTGAGCAAATTGTTGGAGTTGTGAATTGACAGGTCCCTGAGTCCTGGAGGACTTATAATAATAATATAATAATCGCTTATTGTCAAGTAGGCTTCAATGAAGTTACTGTGAAAAGCCCCTAGTCGCAACATCCAGCACCTGTTCGGAGAGGCCGGTACGGGAATTGAACCCACGCTGCTGGCCTTGTTCTGCATTACAAGCCAGCTGTTTAGCCCAGTGTGCTAAACCACCCCCTTTATCGTAGGATCTTGTGTGAAGTGGCTAGGGAGATAGCTGATGCATTGGTTTTAACTTTTCAAAACCGCCCTAGATTTGGGGAAGGTCCTATTAGATTGGAAGATAGCAAATTTAACTCCATTATTCAAAAAGGGAGGAAGACAGAAAACAGGCCAGTTAGCTTGACATCTGTCAGAGGGAAAATATGGAAAGCAATTATTAAAGATGTTATGGCAGATCACTTCAAAAAATTAAAGGCAATCAGGCAGAGTCAACATGGTTTTGTGAAAGAGAAATTGTGTTTAACTAATTTATTGGAGTTCTTGGAAGGAGTCACGTGTACGATGGATGAAGGGGAACCGGTGGGTATCGTACTCAAATATCCGGAAGGCATTTGATAAGGTGCCACATCGAAGGTTATTGTGGAAACGGGGTGACATGATGGTGCAGTGGTTAGCACTGCTGTCTCACGGTGCTGAGGACCCATGAAGTTTGCACATTGTCCCCATGTCTGCGTGGGCTTCACCCCTACAACCCAAAGATTTGCAAGGTAGGTGAATTTGCCACGCTAAATTGTCCCTCAATTGGAAAAAAAAGAATTGGGTACTTTAAATTTAAAAAAAGATTATTGTGGAAACTGAAAGCTTATGGTGTAGGGGATAACGTATTAGCATGGATAGAAGATTGTCGGGCTAACAGGAAATGTTGGCATTAATGAGTCTTTTTCCGATTGGTGGGATGTAACAAGTGGTGTGCTGGGGCCTCAACATTTTACTATTCATATAAATGACTGGTATGAAATGATTGAAGGTATGTATGGTTGGTATATTTGCTGAAGATACAAAGATTGGTCGGAAGGTAAGTTCATTGCAGAGCTCTGTAGAGGGATCTGGATGTCCTAATGCATGAATCACAAAAGGCTGGTGCGCAGGTACAGCAAGTAATTGGGAAAGCTAATAGAATGGTGTTGTTTACTGCGAGTGGAATTAAATATAAAAGTTAAGAGGTTATCCTTTACTTGTACAGGACACGGCTGAGACCACTTCTGGAGTATTGTGTATAGTATTGGTCTCCTGATTTAAGGAAGGATGTAAGTGCATTAGAAACGGTTCAGAGAAGGTTGACTAAATTAATACCAGGAATGGGTGAATTGTATTATGAGGAAAGATTGGAACGGTTAGGTTTGTATCTGCTGGAGTTTAGAAGTGTAAGAGGCCACTTGATGAAACATAAGACCCTGAGGGGTATTGGATGTGGAGAGAATGTTTTGTCTTGTGGGAGAATTTAAAACTGGGGGTCAGTGTTTAAACATAAGGGGTTGCCTATTTAAAATGGGGATGAGGAAAACAATTTCTCTCAGAGTGTGTAGTGTGTCTCTGGAACTCTGGGCGGAATTCTCTCCCCCACGCTGGGTGGGAGAATTGCTGGGTCGCCGCACGTGTCCCGCCACGCCACCCCAACGCCCGCACACGATTCTCCCACCCCACCCCCCCCAAAACCGGCGCGGCGAGAATCACGGTTGGCCGCTGGGAGAATCGCTGCTCACCATTTGCAACGGGCGAGGGGCGATTCTCCGGCCCGGATGGGCCGAGCAGCCTGCCCAATACGACGGGTTCCCGCCGCCGCTGTCCACACCTAGTCGCTGCCGGCGGGAACAGCGCGGGAATGCTGGGGGGGTGGCCTGTGGGGGGGGTTACCTGCACTGGGAGGGGCCTCAAATGGGGTCTGGCTCGCGATTGGTGCCCACCGATCGGCGGGCCGGCCTTTCTGAAGGAGGACCTCCTTTCCTCCGCCGCCGCAAGATCCATCCAACATCTTGCCATTTACGCGGCACCGCTTTTACGTGGCGCCAAGGCCCGTCGTGTGTAAATGACGCGATGCCGCTCCTAGCCCCCCGGGGGCGGGAGAATAGGGGGCTGGGAGCGGGCTCTGACGCCGGAGTGAAACACTCCGATTTTCACTCCGGCGTCTGCACTTAGATTCCCGATGGGAGAATTGCGCCCTCTGTTCCTCAAAAGGCGGTGGAAGAGTCTTTGAATATTTTTAAGGCAGAACTGGATAGATTCTTGATATCGTATAATCTTTATTAGTGCCAGAAGAAGGCGTCCATTAACACTGCAATGAAGTTACTGTGAAAATCCCCTGGTTGCCACACTCCTGTTCGGGTACACTGAGGGAGAATTCAGAATGTCCGAGTCACCGAACAAGCACGTCTTTCGGAACTTGTGCGAGGAAACCGAATTATCCGGAGGGATCCCACACAGATACGGGGAGAACATGCAGACTCCAAACAAACAGTGTCTCAAGCCAGGAATCGAATCTGGGACCCTGGCGCTGTGAAGTAACAGTACTAACCCCTGTGCTACTGTGCACAAGGCGATGGAAGGTTATCAGCGTAGGTGGGAGGTTACAGTCAGATTAGCAATGATCTCATTGAATGGCGTAGCAGGCTTAAAGGGCCAATCCTGCTCCTAACTCATATGTTTCCTCAGAATTCCCAGAGTGCAGAAGGAGGCCATTCCCTCTTAAAGAGCACCCCACCCAGGCCCACTCCCCGACCCTATCCCCAAAACCCGATCTAACCTGCCATACTTTGGACTATGGGAGAAAACCCGAGCACCCGGAGGAAACCCACGCACACATAGGGAAAAAGTGCAAACTCCACCCACGTCTCTGGTGTTGTGAGGCAGCAGTGCTAACCACTGTGCCAGTGTGCCGTACCGTTTGTCCAATTCAAAGCCACACTACACAAGACGTTTTACAAAAGAGGACCGCAAACAGTGAGTTTGACACTGTGGTGGGCACATCATCTTCTGTTCGCAGGTTATGGGTTCAAGCCCCACTTCAGCACAATTCACGTGAATTTTGGGAAAGTAAATAAATGGGGGTCGATTAGCTCAGTTGGCTGAATGGCTGTTTTGTGATGCAGAGCAATGCCAACAATGCCAGGTTCAATTCCTGTACCAGCTGAGGTTAGTCATGAAGGCCCTGCTTTCTCAACCTTGCCTCTTGCCTGGGGTGTGGTGACCCTCAGGTTAAATCACCACCAGTCAGCTCCCCCCCCCCAAAAGGGGAAAGCAGCCTCTGGTCATCTGGGACTATGACGACTTTTCTTTCTTACTTTGGGCAAGGTTTCAGATGAAATATTAAATGGAGATTTATCCACCTGTCCATATGAATGTAAAAACATTCCCACATTTGTTTACCAAATAGGTGTTGAAAATTGAAATTAATTAATTGATTCTGAAACGGCTTAAGAGATACAACTTAGATTTTTTTTCAACATGGCTGATTGTTCAAAAACATTTTTTGATGCATGATATTAAAGTCTTATTTACAGCAACGAGAATGACCTAAACTGGAACAAGTTCCAATTGGAGACTGCTGTAACAGCAGTGCGAGTCCCCTTCACTGGGAAACTGTCTTGCACCAATAGTTACCCAGGAAAGGTTAAAAGAATTAAACACTTTTAATTCCTGGATAACCATTGTACCCCTCCACATGTCTATCCCCACCCCAATGGTCCACAGCGCTTTCCTCACCCCCATACTACCAACCCCCCAACCTCCACTCACGGCCCTCACAGGCCTCCCCATGTCCCCTACTAGCACCCCCCATGCCACCACAGGACTCAGCACACGAGACCTTGATCCCCAAAGGGATACCATCCACCTCCCCTTCCCCTACCAATTATCCCCATGAGACACCCAGCCCCCCTCACTACCACATCCCCCTAACTACCCCATGCGGCCCCCCCCCCCACACAACCTGAAACCCTATGGAACCTCCCACCCATAAACCACAACCCCCTGATTACCCTCCTCCCACCAGCCCAAACAGGCCGCAGCCCATCCCAGGCCCAACCTGACCCAACCAACCAGACGTGGCCCCCATGCTGCCTTCCTTGCTGCACGACCCAACCCAAAACCGCCCAGGCCCAACCCAGCTCAACACAACTCTCCCGTCCCAGACCCAACCCGCCCTCCAGCTGGTGCTATAAAAAAGGGGTGCGCTCTGCTTTTGTCCAATGCTGGACATAAGACCATAGGAACCCAGTGTGCTACAGCTGTTATGCCCAGCATAGGTCAGCGCTCGGGTGAGATAGGAGTGGTTGGATTTTAACATGAGCAGAATGGCAATCCAACCCAAATACCACTTCACCGGAAGCTACAGGAATGTGTCGCTCAGCAACAGGCAATAAGATGTAAACCAGTTTACAATAATAAAGATTGCTGTGTAGCAGATTTATGGTAAACTTTTTTGGTCATGTTTTCCAGTGGAATATTACATCCTTGGAGTGGGCTATGACTGGTTGTTAGAGGGGTTCTTCAATTCATGGCATCTCAGTCCAGCCTTCAGAGTGGGATCACCGTGTTATATCTGCAGATATGGCAGACATGCAATTGAGAAAGTCAACTGCATGATTGCACTGCAACATTTAAAGGACTTACACAATATCTAAATGTCCATGTACCCACCAATATTTACTCCCGCAGGAACCCAAAATACTAACTTAAAAAGGGTGCAACATTTGAAATGGGTCACATCTGTTGTCAGGTCCCTTTCACAATGGAGTTGCTGTAGCAGGGGTGTTAACAGGGCAGGAGGCTATCACACCATTGCACAGCCTTTACTCTCCTTCCTTTACGATAAACAGCAGGAAAAGGCAGTGAAAAAACCTAATCGTCCTACAGTTTCTGTTAATGCTTTATTTGGTTTACTTTCCATTATGTCACTCTGTCTTTGTACCATTACCTGGCTGGAATTCTCTGGCCTTTGGCATTCCCCTTTCCCACTGGCAACGCACCCCCGCGGATGGGTTTCCCGGCAGCGTGGGGTGGCTTCAGTGTCCTCATTGACCAGAGGCGGGAGAAGAGCATCCCGCTGCAGTGAACACCGCGTCGCCGAGAAACACGTGGCTGGGTGATCGAAGAATCCAGCCTGAGGGTTTTCTCAGTCTCACTCGGTCTCATTCACGGTCCTTACCCATGACACCACAGTATTTCTTCAACAAGGTGAACAATTTGGAAAGACGCACAAAATGTGGCTGAAATTTGGGAGAGGGGAAGTGAATTTGGGGGGCGCAATCTAACGGCAATGCCGCGCTTGACTCGGGACGCAACACGGCCAGTAAATTTTGTGAGGGGCCTCTCGCAAGATTTACCCGGCTCGATACGCCTCGCGAGCTCTAACGGAATCTTGTGAGAGGTCAGAATTTAGATTCCACCCACAATGGGTGGAGCCTAAACTTCCATATTCAAGTGAGTAATTGGCCTCACTTGAATATGTCTACGCCGGATCTTCCCCAATACCTGGGATTGAATAATCTCGCCTCGGATACTCCCAAGTCGGCGCCATTTAGCACTGGTCTCCACAAACGTGGACCAGGCAGAACGGGGGAGGGGGCAGTTCCAGGTGATTGGTAGCCTCTGGGTGGTTGGCCTCTGGGCAGGGTGGTACCCTGGCACTGCTGATGCCAACCCAGGCACCTTTGTACTGCCGGCCTGGCACCCTGGTAGTGCCAAGGTGCGCAGGTGGCATCTTGCCCATGACAGGGATCGGGCCCCGAGGTGCCCTGCCCATGTGAGGGGGCTCGAGGACCCCAAATCGGTAATTTGCAGGGATTCAGGGGGTCGGGTTGGGAGATCGAGAGACGGGGTGCCATTCAGTACAGGAAATGAAGTGCAGCCTCGACGGGGCCTTCCTCGCCGAGGTCTGTAAAAAGAACAGTCCCGTTTAATAGCAGGGTCGTTATTGCCGCTGTAAGTGCCGGGAAACACCGCGCTAAACGCACTCAACTCTGTTTTGTCCCGTTAAATCGTGCCCTGAATGTAATTAATCTAAATCTTATGAAAGGGTAGAATGATGGCTTCCTTTGAATTTTTCCAAACTGTGATTCCTGTACTACGATCTGCAGAACAATGAGCACTAATTAAAACTTAGTCACGATGCAGTTTTAAAAAAAGTGTCTTTGTTCCTTCGAAGGTTAAAAGGATGCAGAGTTGGAGAACCAATGTCATCATGTCTTCCAGCGTTTAGAAACTTATCACAAAACCTTATCTTTAAAGCCTGAGGTACAGTCTGTCTTCAAACCACAGCATCACAGACACACACACACACACACACAATGTCAGCAGATCTTCCTCCTCGATTGTACCTGCTCGTGACCATTTACTATCTCTGATCCAGAGAATGATGTTGCGGCTCTCACTTACTGGGGTCTTTTCTCTTGGAGCAGGTATTGATCAGGTGGGCAGAACTTTACCATGTCCGATCAGATTTGGAGGAGGCCCGATCAATTGTCCTGTTTGGGCCTCATTTACATTGAACTGGCTGCACTACTTCTGCCAGTTATGGGCAGAATTGGGGGGTTGGGGTGAGAACGGTTTGGGACAGCTGCCCTTGAGCGGGCTGCAACAGCATTTTAACAAAAGGCTAGAAGTCTCTGGAATGAAATAGAGCAGCAGATTTCAGCATCGTGGGCCTTGTGCACAATCCAGAGCAGCAGAGTGCGCCAGCTGAGGCTTTTAAAGATAAATGCAGGCAAGTGCCTGCAGGGGAATTCAGTGCCAGCTTTCCTGACTGAAACCACGAGATGGCCACCTCCTTGCGTGTGCCAGTTGTGGTTTGTGTGCATTGAGGAATTGACAGCTGCAACTTGAGCAGTTGAAATGGCTGTGAAGGCCGGATGCTGTTGTCCCATCTTCTCTCATTTAAATCTACCATCGTATGCATCTCTTCCTTCTCCTGCAAATGTCCAGATTTCCCTCAAATACATCGATACTGTTCACTTCAACCATTCCCTGTGGTAGTGAGCTCCACATTCTCCCCACGCTCTGGGTGAAGAGGTTTTTTCTGAATTCCCTCTCAGGTTACTTGGTGATGATCTTATATTGATGACCTCCAATTCTGCTCTTCCCCACAAGAGGTAACATTCTCTCCGGCTTGGATTCTCCGGTCCCTCCGCCCCGTGTTTTCGACGGCACGCCATTTGCTGGTGGCGGGATTCTCTCTTCCCACCGCTTGTCAATAAGATTTCACGTTGAAGCTACCCTACGCCTCCAGAAACCCGCGGGCGGGAGTGTGCTGCCGTCAGGAAATGAGAGTCCCAAAACACTCAGCCTCCTTAAACTGACACGATTCAGGAGTGTGGTTACCTCCACATCTGTAACATTCCACTTGAGCCATTACTGACTGATTTGTTGCTGGCTGATAGAAATTGACTTTTCTAGTCAGCTATAACCATGAGAGTAAGGGGAGATGATAGAGATAAAAGGTGAAATTATTTTCAGTGTCATTGCTGCCTTGGCAGTTTTGGTACACTGCTGGCTACAAGTCCTGCCCTAACTGGTGAACAACACCATGTTGTGTGATCTGCAGCTCCTGTGCACCATTTTCAGTGCTTTCCATGGCCAGCGCTATCTCTGTTGCTGGTTTAAACATTATGCCAACCTCTGCAAGCAATCTGTATTGAATAGTGTTGTTGTTCATGACACAGACTAACCTATCTTGTATCATCTCATTCAGGGTGGCTCACCAAGTGACAAAATCTCAATACCCAATAATTACTTCAATTTAGCAATGTTAGTCAGGATCAATTCGCCTGGGGCTATCACCCTCAAAATAAATATGAATCTCTGGAGCATGACTGATGGTTGAGGTTGCATTTGAGTCTTCACTAAATGCACAAGCTCACTAAATGTTTTGGAGTCGGGCGTACAACTTCAGGCTGCAAGACTGTGAATAAGGTTATAGATCTGGGGCGTCATTCTCCGACCCCCCGCCGGGTCGGAGAATGGCCGTTGGCCGCCGTGAATCCCGCCCCCGCCGAAGTCTCCGGTGCCGGAGATTGGGCGGGGGCGGGAATCGGGCCGCGCCGGTTGGCGGGAACCCCCCCGATCAATTCTCCGGCCCGGATGGGCCGAAGTCCCGCCCAGAATTTGCCTGTCCCGCCGGTGTAAATCAAAGCTGGTATTTACCGGCGGGACCAGGCGGCGTGGGCGGGCTCCGGGGTCCTGGGGGGGCGCGGGGCAATCTGACCCCGGGGGGGTGCCCCCACGGTGGCCTGGCCCGCGATCGGGGCCCACCGATCCGCGGGCGGGCCTGTGCCGTGGGGGCACTCTTTCCCTTCCGCCTCCGCCACGGTCTCCACCATGGAGGAGGAGGAAGTGACTCCCCCCACTGCGCATGCGCGGGAAACTGTCGGCGGCCGCTGACGCTCCCGCGCATGTGCCGCATTTCCGCTCCAGCTGGCGGGGCAACAAACGCCATTTCCGCCAGCTGGCGGGGCGGAAATCCCTCCGGCGCCAGCCTAGCCCCGCAATGTTGGGGCTCGGCCCCCAAAGATGCGGAGCATTCCGCACCTTTGGGCCGGCGCGATGCCTGTCTGATTGGCGCCGTTTTGGGCGCCAGTCGGCGGACATCGCGCCGTTGGGGGAGAATTTCGCCCCAGAGTTCCACAAACACTTCAGAGAATTGATTTGTGTTTCGCCTCCTCCGCTATTTTGTTTGCTTGGAAATAATACCCAAGGCGCTCAATGTATGATGTCCAGTCATCCGTGGAGGAGTCAAATAGGTCCATTCGTCCGAAGAGAGACACTGTGGCGAGTACTTCTTTTTTAGACTTCGATTAAAACAAGATACACACAGGTGTAGGGCCAGAGGCAGTGTCAGGGTATTTTATCCCGATTGGTCACCCAGGCCACTTGACCCTTACTCTGCTGTGTTGCCCTTAAAGGAACAATCACTACAGCACCATACATTCAACACAGTATTTCTTTGAAGGGTAGTCACTGCCGTAATGTAGCAAATTCCTGAAGACCTTTGATAGGGTCATACACTGTGTGATGAATGTAGGAAATTGTTATGTATTATCTTTTTTTTTGCAGTTACGTAATTAAAAACCATGATTTAAAATACAGGCAGGGAAGCTTCTGAAGCTGTAATTAGTGTCGTAAAAGTGAGCTAGTCATTGATCTTAACTGTTTACCTGTTTACAGATAGATGGCTAATGGGATATTGTTCATGCTTTTGGAGGTTCCCTGAGATGCAGTTAATTAATGAGTGATGGTGTTTAGTCCTAGCTAAGCAAGTCATAGAACATCTTTGTCGGATACAGATGATGTAATTAATGGGAGGAACCAGTCTGTCTGTGGTTTTGGCGGTTTTGCCATAGGGTTTGAGTCTGACAAGACAGAAAGTTTTCAGGTTTCTCCTGAAAGGTTCTCTCTCAAAAGGTCTGCACAGAGAACAGCAAGTAGCCATGATTGCTAACTTTACTTATGAGTGAATTTTAACTGTATTGGATTGCTTTGTTGAATTATACATAGTGATAGGAGTAGATAGCGAGTTAATCCTTTCATTTAAGGATAAAAGGGTGACTGTGTGGAGTTTACACATTCTCCCCGTTCTGCATTGGTTTCCTCTGGCTGCTCAGGTTTCCTCCCACAGTCCAAAGATGTGTAGGTTCGTTGGGGGTCTGGGATTATGGGGATAGGGTGGGGGAGTGGTCCTAGGTAGGGTGCTCTTTCAGAGGGGCGGTGCAGACTCAATGGGCCAAATGGCCCCCTTCTGCGCTGTAGAGATTCTAAGAACTGTTTAACTGTGAATCATAAAACTATTTATTTGTCCTTAATGTGGTTAATTCCGTGCATAAATTAAAGATTGTTTTAACGTAAGAGATGCTTATTGGTCAGAGTCATTACTCGTGGGGTGAATTATCCTTTCCTCAGTTTTATCATTGACAACTTGTTTGGTGTTTCTTGTCCGGTATTCGAACAAAAATTGGGGTCTGGTCTGGTATCCTAACAGCGGACCCCAACGGAGTTCCTCGTTCCAGTCTTCGTTTCCAACTGTCGTAAAACTACTGATCCTGAAACAGCAAAAAACCCAACTAAGCAGAATGAAGCAGAGAAATCACTCAAATCCTCAAAGCAAAACCACTGAATGAACTTCCACAAGGTTGGAAACAGCTAGACTAGCCATATAAATGCTATCGCTACAATAGCAGGTCAGTGGCTGGTAAACCTGCAGTGAGTAACTCTCGTCCTGACTCCCCAAAGCCTGTTCCCCGTCTACAAGGCACAAGCCAGGAGTGTAATGGAGGCCTGGATAGAGTGGACGTGAAGAAGATGTTTCCGCTTGTAGGAAAAATTAGAACCAGAGGACACCATCTGAGACTAAAGGGACGATAAACAGAGAGGAGGAATTTCTTCAGCCAGAGGGTTGTGAATCTGAGGAACACTTTGCTGCAGAAGGCTGTGGAGGCCAAATCACTGAGTGTCTTTAAGACAGAGATAATAATAATAATAATCATTTATTGTCACAAGAAGGCTTCAATGAAGTTACTGTGAAAAGCCCCAAGTCGTCACATTCCGGCACCTGTTCAGGGAGGCTGGTACGGGAATTGAACCCGTGCTGCTGGCATTGTTCTGTCCTACAACCCTGCGATTTAGCCCACTGTGCTAAACCAGCCCCTAGATAGGTTCATGATTAATAAGGGGATCAGGGGTTATGCGGAGAAGGCAGGAGAATGGGGATGAGAAAATATCAGCCATAATTGAATGGCGGAGCAGACTCGATGGGCCGAGTGGACTAATTATGCTCCTATGTCTTATGGTATATCAAGCCCAGTGTGTAAGCTGCACAGGTATCCCCAGCCCAGTGAGTACGCTGCACAGGTATCCCCAGCACAGTGAATATGCTGTACAGGTATCTCCAGCCCAGTAATTACGCTGCACAGGTATCCCCAGCACAGTGAATATGCTGTACAGGTATCTCCAGCCCAGTGAGTACGCTGCACAGGTATCCCCAGCACAGTGAATATGTTGTACAGGTATCTCCAGCCCAGTGAGTATGCTGCACAGGTATCTCCAGCAAAGTGTGTAAGTTGCAAAGGTATTTCCAGCCCAATGTGTAAGCTGCACAGGTATCTCCAGCTCAGTGTCTACACTGCACAGATATCTCCAGCCCAGTGAGCACGCTGCACAGGTATCTCCAGCCCAGTGAGCACGCTGCACAGGTATCTCCAGCCCAGTGAGTACGCTACACAGGTATCTCCAGCCCAGTGAGTACGCTGCACAGGTATCTCCAGCTCAGTGTGTACACTGCACAGGTATCTCCAGCCCAGTGAGTACGCTGCACAGGTATCTCCAGCCCAGTGAGTACGCTGCACAGGTATCTCCAGCCCAGTGAGTACGCTGCACAGGTATCTCCAGCTCAGTGTGTACACTGCACAGGTATCTCCAGCCCAGTGAATACGCTGCACAGGTATCTCCAGCCCAGTGAGCACGCTACACAGGTATCTCCAGCCCAGTGAGCACGCTACACAGGTATCTCCAGCTCAGTGTGTACACTGCACAGGTATCTCCAGCCCAGTGAATACGCTGCACAGGTATCTCCAGCCCAGTGTGTACACTGCACAGGTATCTCCAGCCCAGTGAGCACGCTACACAGGTATCTCCAGCCAAGTGAGCACGCTGCACAGATATCTCCAGCCCAGTGAGTACGCTGCACAGGTATCTCCAGCCCAGTGTGTACACTGCACAGGTATCTCCAGCCCAGTGTGTACACTGCACAGGTATCTCCAGCCCAGTGTGTACACTGCACAGGTATCTCCAACTCAGTGTGTACACTGCATAGGTATCTCCAGCCTAGTGAGTATACAGCACAGGTATCTCCAGCTCAGTGTGTACACTGCATAGGTATCTCCAGCCTAGTGAGTATACAGCACAAGTATGTCCAGCTCAGTGTGTACACTGCACAGGTATCTCCAGCTCAGTGTGTACACTGCACAGGTATCTCCAGCTCAGTGTGTACACTGCACAGTATCTCCACCCCAGTGTGTACACTCCGCAGATATCTCCAGCTCAGTGTGTACGCTGCATAGGTATCCCCAGCCCAGTGTGTACGCTGCATAGGTATCTCCAGCCCAGTGTGTACACTGCACAGGTATCTCCAGCTCAGTGTGTACAATGCACAGGTATCTACAGCCCAGTGAGTATACAGCACAGGTATCTCCAGCCCAGTGAGTATACAGCACAGGTATCCCCAGCCCAGTGTGTACGCTGCACAGGTATCTCCAGCTCAGTGTGTACACTGCACAGGTATCTCCAGCCCAGTGTGTACGCTGCATACGTATCTCCAGCCCAGTGTGTACACTGCACAGGTATCTACAGCCCAGTGAGTACGCTGCACAGGTATCTCCAGCCCAGTGTGTACGCTGCATACGTATCTCCAGCCCAGTGTGTACACTGCACAGGTATCTCCAGCCCAGTGAATATGCTGCACAAGTATCTCCAGCTCAGTGTGTACACTGCACAGGTATCTCCAGCTCAGTGTGTACACTGCACAGATATCTCCAGCTCAGTGTGTACACTGCACAGGTATCTACAGCCCAGTGAGTACGCTGCACAGGTATCTCCAGCCCAGTGAATATGCTGCACAAGTATCTCCAGCTCAGTGTGTACACTGCACAGGTATCTCCAGCTCAGTGTGTACACTGCACAGTATCTCCAGCCCAGTGTGTACGCTGCACAGGTATCTCCAGCCCAGTGTGTACACTGCACAGTATCTCCAGCTCAGTGTGTACACTGCACAGTATCTCCAGCTCAGTGTGTACACTGCACAGTATCTCCAGCCCAGTGTGTATGCTGCACAGGAATCTCCAGCCTAATATTGGGATTTTGGATGACAACTTACTAGTTCCAAATAAGATCCCACAAACAGCAATGTGATAATCTGTCCTGGTGATGTTGGTTCACCATATAGGCTAAATATTGGCCAAGATATTGGGATAACCACCCTATTTATCTTCAAAACCGTCTGACTATGGCATTTAATGGAGAGCAGAGACTGAACAGAATGCGAAAATGCCATCAACATCCTGAGCAATAAAGTTGATGCAAAACTGAACATTAATGGATTATGATTATGTCACAATGTCACAGAGTCACAGAATTGTTACCTGGCAGTAGGAGGCCATTCGGCCCATCATGTCTGCACCGATTCTGAGAGCCATTCTCCTGCCTCCTCCCCAAAATCCTGCACATTCTCCCTTTCACATAACCGTCTAATTCCCTCCTGAACGCCTTGATTGAACCTGCTTCCTCCTCACTCTCAGGCAGTGCATTCCAGACCCGAACCGCTCACTGTGTGAAAATGCTTTTGCTTCTCGTGCAAATTACATTAAATCCGAGCCTTCTCGTTGTCAATCCTGTTTATGAGTGGAACCAGTGCCTCCCTATCTATTCTGTCAGAACCCCTTACAATTTTGAATCACTATCAAAACTCCCGCAACCTTCTCTTTCCCAAGGGAAACAGTCCCAACTTCTCCAATCTACTTGCGTAACGGAAATTCCTCACCTCCGGATTGGCAATTGACTGGTTGACGTGTTGTTATTCTGCAACCTAAATGGAATTATCGGCAGGATAGTTCTCGTTTTTGCTAACCATAGCTGTCTCTCATTTATCCTTCTGTCAAGTTTAACGTATTGTAGTTTTAACCGCTTTGCTGGATCATTCCCCAATGGCAGTCAGGTCTTTAAGTTGCGGCCCCGACTTGAAAGTTAAATAGTGAGAAATGTACCTTAAACATGAGGGGTTAGGGTTAGCTAACCTTTAATAAAATACAGGAAATCGAGACAGAAGTCAATGTGTCGAAGCTCCCACCTCGAGCTTGTTTCATCGACGAGGACTGACTGCCATTAGTAGAAAAAAGCTGTTAATAAAGCCTTTGCTCTGTCGGGCAAGATCCTAGGGGCGATTTCCCTCTAACCTCTTCCTCCATGTGATGCGTTCCGTATGCCGAATTAATAATCTGCTTTTTTTTTTCATATCATCCCCAGTTTGTTAAAGGAAAAGTGGGGTAGATTTAAATTTAATTATAGACAGTCTATCACCGGTGATTTTTTAAAAAACTTTTTAAAAATGTTTTCTTCTCTCCTTGCTAAGTGGAACTGTTTTCGCTGGAGTTCCCAAAATAATACCAATACGGAACAATACGGAACATCTTTGCCCATCCAAGGGCAGCACGGTGGCGCAGTGGGTTAGCTCTGCTGTCTCACGGCGCCGAGGTCCCAGGTTCGATCCCGGCTCTGGGTCGCTGTCCGTGTGGGGTTTGCACATTCTCCCCGTGTTTGCGTGGGTTTCGCCCCCCACAACCTTAAGATGTGAAGGCTAGGTGGATTGGCCAGGCTAAATTGCCCCTTGATTGGAAAAAAAAATGAATTGGGCACTCTAAACTTTTTTTTTTAATTTAAAAAAAATCTTTGCCCATCCACATTGAAAATTAACCAGTTTATTTATTTTTTGTTCATGGGATGTAGGCATCACTGACTGGGCCATCTGTTGCCCATCCCCAATTTCCCTCAAGGACGTCAGTGAACTATTCAGCCTCTTGAGCATGCTCCACCATTCAGCTAGATCATGGATGACCTTCAACCTCAAACACCAATTTCACACACCATCTCCATATCCTTTAAATCTTTAAAACGAGAAATTTCCCCGATTTTGTTTTGACCCCAGACCAGACCTCAACCGTGGTTAGCATATGGGACCGAAACTGCAATATTTTAGTTTATTTTGTAAGACTGTGCGGAAAGAATGCTTCACCCCAGGAGTGATTGCACGAAGAAAGAGTGATTTGATGGGCGTCATTCTCCGCCGGCGGGAGTCTCCGTTCTGCCGGCGCTCGGGGGTTTCCCGACGGCGTGGGGGTGCCCCACAATGGGAAACCCCATTGACCGGCCGGTGTTACGGAGACTACCGCCGGCCGGTCGGCGCAGAAATGTGGCGGGGCGGGTAGGAGAATTTCGCCCGATATCTTGAAGCAAACTTTATCAACACAATATTAAACTCTTTAACAACACACTCGAAAATAGCTTACAGCTACCCCTTAAACAATACTACTCAATACAGTAAATACAACAATCTTAATTAATATCGCTATTCCCAATTAAACAGCAAGAAAGGAAACACATTCAGCTTTCAATCCATCCTACATCCCAATGGCACAGAATAATACTTGCTTTCCAGAACAGATTCGGCTCCTGTTAGAACCCCTGCAGACTCTGGCTGGATGTCTTCAAAATTCTTTCAACTGGGTTGTTTCAGCATCCCTATGTCCTCAGACAAGCCTGCACTGCTTTAAATGTTCTTAATCTTTTTTAGCTATCCTACTATGGACTCAGTGTTAGCCAGTTCAGAACTCAACTCAAAAGCTTTCTCAAACTGTCTGAATACCTTCGCTCCACTCAGCAATGATATCATCTCCCTAAGCTGAAAACAAATTAATTCCACAGGATGAAAACACATCAAGTGCCCCAGGGACTTCTCCTAGTCAAACAACAGTGCAATAGCCCAGACCTTTACTGTGGTCAATTTCACCTCTGGCTCCTAAAAGCTTTCTAGTCTAGCAAAACAAGATTATTTTAAAAAACATGACTACTGCAGTCAAACACACACTAACCTATGTTTTAAACCTTAAGTTTCCAAATGTTCGTAATTCAATATATCTACAATTCTGTATTTACCACAAGATAGAGTTACAGTCATAACGTTTTTACAGCACAAAAAATGGCCCTTTGACCCATCCTGTCCACGAGGACCATCAAGCACCTATATATTCTCATTCAGCACTTGGTGCATAGTCATGTATGCTGTGGTGTTTCAAGCGCTCAACTAAATACTTCTTAAATGGTGTGAGGGCTCCTGTCTCTACCACCCTTTCAGGAAGCTGGCGTCAGCACTTAGACTCAGGAACGGACAATCAAGCCCTCTGTATTTCTGCTTTTCTTGCACAAATTCCCACCTTTTACATTATAATTCCACTTGCTATGTTCTTTCCCACTGACGTAGCCTGTCTGAATCGCCTTGAAGCCTTTTTGCATCATCGTCATGACTCACTTTCCCACCTAGTTGTGTGTCATCGGCAAACTTGAAAATCTTACATTTGGTCCCCACATCCAAATTGTTGATATAAATTGTGAATAGCTGGAGCCCAGGCACTGATCATTGCAGTAGCGCATTATTCAATGCCTGCCAACCTGAGAATAACCTCCATATTCTGTTTTTTTTCTGTTAACCAATTTGTAATTCCTGCCAGCATACTAGTCCCAATTCAATGTGCGCTACATTTGTTTTTACTAACCACCTGTGTGGGACATTATCAGGAGCCTTCTGAAAGTCTAAATACACCACATCCACTGCTCCCCTCTTATTTATTCTGCCAGTTATATTCTCAAAAACTCTAACTGGCTTTTCAAACATAATTTCCCTTTCACAAATCCATGTTGACTCTGCTATGACGGGACCAAGACCTCACAACTTACCTTTTTATAAAATATATATATAGGTATCCCCTTGAGTATTTCTAAAATTTTAAAAACTGGACAAAAACCTTTTAAATTTGTGAAACGATGGGGCTGGAGTCTCCCAAAATGGGGCTGTGCCACCCTGCTGGCATAAAAACACTGGAGTTGCACTCCCGAGTTTCCTGAAAAAAATATAAGGAGATTCAATGCCCTGCAGGGGGCTAGAAGGGACCCGGAGTGCTTCATGCAGCTTTGGCTGCGGATACGGACCCCCGCACTTCCGGCTTCGAGTCCTACATGCGCACAGGAGCCAAGGCGGACTCGGACCGCAGATGCATCTGGAAGATGTAGACCCCCCCCCCCCGATCAGCTGCGCACCTGAGGATCCGTCTGGCCCGGTCTGTCCGCCGGCCGCCCATAAGGTCACCCCCCCCCCCCCCCCCCCCCCCCCCGGTGCACGATTCCCCACCCTACCAGAACAGCTGCAGACTAAGTCCACAGCCGCCATGCGAGCATCCTGACTGGCCATAGCATGTTAGTTCCACGCCTTTGGGAACTCGGCCGGCCGGGAGCGGAGGATCGCTGGGCAGGCCTCTGGTAATGGCTCCCCAGCCGTGCGGAGTAAATCACGAAATCACCGATTCTCGAGTCCCGGAGAATCGACGGAGCAGTGTCAGGCCCGACCTCAGCATGAATGTTGATTCTCTACCCCCGTGCCAAATGCAATTTTAGAACCATGTCTTTAGAGCCATTGGTTGACCCTCAATGAAATGGATCTCCCTGGCTCTATTGCAAAAGGTTACACCCCGTTATTTCTAAAGAGGCACTAATGACCGCATGTGGGCTGCAGCTTCCAAATTCAAAGAGAAATATATAAAGGCAATCTGTATTTCATGCTTTAGGCTGGCCAACCAGGGTCTATTCAGTTGTTCGGACAAAGGACCCCACAACCTTCCTTTCAAGTTTTGATCATTGGAACATTGCACCAACTCGGGAATTCAGACGAGGGATATATATCCCTTATCAAAGAGAATGGGGAGAGGTGCGAGTCATGTGATATAAACCTCTAGCTGCCAGTGCTGCAAACTCAGTCTGCCATGTTACCATTGCCAAGCAGCAGCTCAGAAAAGGGGTTCTGTGCAGATTGAACACGTGGTCCCAACTACACTGTTTCTGCAGCAACTTCGGCATCATTGGCAACAAGATTGATTCATCTCTGTGTACCTATCTCATCGTGTGAAGTCACCTTCACCGAAACGGTGAATTATAATAATAATAACCTTTATTAGTGTCACAAGTAGGCTTACATTAACACTGCAATGAAGTTACTGTGAAAATCCCCTAGTCGCCACACTCCGGTGCCTGTTCGGGTACACTGACGGAGAATTCAGAATGTCCAATTCACGAAACAAGCACGTCTTTCGGGACTCGAGAGAAAACCGGAGCTCTAGGAGGAAACCCACGCAGACGCAAAGGTGAAGAGGCTGCAAGTCCCTGCTGGGAATTGCACAAAAGGAATCTGATAGCATCATCACCAACCCAAATCTGATTCCGCAGGTTGTAGGAAACCGGAGCACCCGGTGGGAACCCACACAGACTCGGGGAGGACGTGCAGACTCTGCACAGACAGTGACCCAAGCCGAGAATCGAACCAGGGTCCCTGGCACTGTGATGCTAACGTGCTAACCACTGTGCTACCGTGCCGCCCAAAGCATCGATTTTCAACCAGCAGACCTGCATAAAGGAATAACTCATTGGACTTTGATTCTGTACGCTCGAACCTGTGTGAATAAATGTTTTTTTTCCTGTGGTCTTTCCCTTGTTAATCATTCTTTTCTCGAACCCTCTTTTAATCTATAAGTGCACTGACAGCAGCATGGCGACCTTCCCCCAGCGTTTTGAGTGTAAATAAACTAATTATTTGAGTTAATCTTATCTTAAGTATGCTGTCGGTTTATTATTAGAAAATTAGATCACACTAAAACTGAGGGGTTGGGAAAAGTGCAACTGCTTATATAGGGGGAAGAAAATCAAAACATCTCTCTGTTTATGGACGGATTTAACCCGGAGGAAACCCATGCAGAAACGGGGAAAAAGTGCAAACCTGACTCATACAGTCACCAAGGCTGGAATTTAACCCGGGTCCCTGGTCCTGTGAGGCAGCAGTGCTAACCACTGTGCCACCTTTACCTGTTTACTGTCATAACCTTTAATGTAGTTTTCCAAACTGTCACAGCCAATTTACCTCTCACACCTTCATAGGTTCATTTGTTTTTTTTAAGCCACTCATGTTGGCATGAGCTACAGCACTTTCAAACTTAATAGAAAATCCAATCATATTATGGTCATTATTCCCTAGAAGCTCCTTTACAACGAGATTATTAATTAGCCCTCGCTCATTGCACGATACTATATCTGAAATAACCCGTTCTCTAGTTGGTCCAACATTCTGTTCCAGAAAACTAACTTATATACATTCCAGGAATTAATCCTCCACAGCATTGGTGCTAATTAGATTTACCCAGCCTATATATAGATTGAAGACCCCCATGATTACTATGTTACCCTTGCTTCATGTATCTCTAATTTCCTGATTTTCCTGGCCCTATATTACCACGACTGTTTGGTGGCCTGTAAACAACTCCTATCAATGTTTTCTGTCCCTGGCTGTTTCTCAGCTTTGTCCAAACTTTCTTTATGGATGGAATTTGACCCAAAATATGTCAGATCATCAGCTTCAGATGGAAATCCGACATGGATCTCTCTAGCTGCTTAGCCAAGTTTTCAGTCCAGATTTCCTAGCAGTCAGAGCACAGAGGATCTGGGTGGCGGGGGGGGGGGGGGGGGGTGGGGGGGGGGGGGGGGTGGGGTGGGAGGGGGGGGTGGATTGAGCCGTCACTCTGGTGGGGCGGGGCCTGATGGAACAACAAGGCTGAGTCCACAGAGATCAAGGCGCCATCTTTATAGGGCGACCCGATGAATGCTGGATTTAAACTCCCCTCCACACCCCCACTGTCATGGAGGACCTCCCACAGGCACCTAATGATAACCCCCCCCCCCCACCACGCAAGCATTGCCTCCCACTCTCCCTCTCCCCACCATATATCGGGGCTCTCCCCTCTTCTCTCAGAGGCATCAGCCTTCCCTCCCAAACACACAGAAAGGGAACTCTTCCATGAGGCTCCCCAGAGGGCCCACTCCAGGCATTGCCAACCTGATACTTCCAGGGTGCAGTGCCACCCTGTTGCTGGCGCAGTGCCAACCTGGACATGTGAATATTGACAACCTGTGCAGGAGCAATGCCACCCTTGCCGGGGCAGTGCTATGGGGCAGAGCCAGAGCCCTGCCCTGGCATTCTCCTCTCCCCCTGGGGGCTATTCTTACTTTGGCATCCTTGATGGGTTCCCCTTGACTGAGTCCCATTTTTATATAGCTGTTGTAAACCGTGCCGAGAATATTCAGTGACGGGGGAATCATCTGGCTGGAAAGTCCTTTAATGATATTGACTGGACTGGAACCTCGCTTCATCACCAGCGAGGGGTTGGGAAAATCGGGAAGTGAGATATCGCCGGTGAGAACTTTGTTTTCTGACTCTCGCGCGAGTTGTGCCCGTGTCACCATTTACGCTGACGGCTCAAAATCGCCCCCTATATCTTCCAACCTAAGATCCACTCTCACATGGTACTAATCTCATCCTGTATTAACAATGCTACCCCACCTCCTTTTCACCTATCCTTCCTAAATGTCAGATACCCTTGAACATTCAGTCCCCAGCCTTGGTCACCCTGCAGCCACATCCCCATTGTGGCAATTAGACCAGACCTGTTTACTTCTATTTGTGCTGTCAGTTCATCTACTTTGTGAATTCTGTGTGTATTCATATGGAATTTCATTGCTTTTGTCTTTTTTTACTATTTTTGCAATGTCTAACCTTATCTGCTCACGTACCCTTACTTTTGTACACTCTCTCCCCTTCCTGCCACACGCAGGTGATCAATTATATTATTGCTATTGTCACTTGTCTTCTCTTTAATTTATTACTTAGCTCACATGATCCCTCACTCCCAATATTTAGATGAAAACCCTCACTACCATCCTAGTTATATGACTCGCCAGAACACTAATCCCAGTGTGGTTCAGGTGAGGACCACCCAACAGTACAGCTCCTACATTTCCCAGGATTGGAGCCAGTGCCCAATGAATTAAAACCCATTTCTCCAACGCCAATCTTTGCGATATGCACTTAACTCTTTAATCTGCTTTACTGGACTTCAACTTGTGGCTCAGGTAATAACTCATTGATTATTACCTCTTAGGGGCTGCTTCTGAATATAGCCCCTAGCTGCTCATACTCTCTTAGCAGAACCTCCTCCCTAATCAGGGGCGGTATTCTCCGACCCCCGCCGGGTCGGAGAATCGCTGGTGGATGGCGTGAATCCCGCCGGCCGCCGAATTCTCTGGCACCAAAAATTCGGCGATGGGCCGAAGTCCCGCTGCTGTCATGCCAGTCCCGTTGGCGTGAATCAAACCACCTCCCTTACCGTCGGGACTGGCGGCGAGGGCGGGCTCCGGGGTCCTTGGGGGGGCGCGCGGCCCCCCGGGGGGTGCCCCCACGGTGGCCTGGCCCGCGATCAGGGCCCACCACCCCCCGGGTGGGCCTGTGCCGTGGGGGCACTCTTTTCCTTCCGCCTGGGCCATAGCCTCCGCGATGGCCTATGCGGAAGTGACCCCCCCGCCCCTGCGCATGCGCGGGGATGACGTCAGCAGCCGCTGTTGCTCCTGCGCATGTGCGGACTTCTGTCGGCCGGCGGAGTCCCTTCGGCCCCGGCTGGTGTGGCGCCAAAGACCTTTCCCGCCAGCCGGCGGCGCGCCAACCACTCCGGCGCAGGCCTAGCCCCTCAAGGTGAGAGCTTGGCCCCTAAAGGTGCGGAGAAATCCCGCCCCGCCAGGTAGGGGAGAATCCCGGCCCCTATCTCTGTCATTGGCACTGCCATAGGCCATGACAACTGGATCCTCCCCATCCCATTTGAAGTTAATGTCCAGCCCAGAGCAGAGTTTCTGAAATCTGGCATCGGGCAGGCAACACAACCTTCTTGACTCATGCTCTTGGCTACAAAGAACTGTTCTAACCACCTGACTATACTGTTCCCTACTACCACTACATTCCAATTAACTCTCCCTGCTTGAATAGCTTTCTGTACCACAGTGCTGTGCTCAGTTTGCTCATTCACCCTGCAGTCCCTGTTTCCATCCAAATCGGCTGCAAGAACCTTGAGCTTGTTGGACAATGGAAAGGGCTGAAGTTCTGACACTTCTTCCTTCTCAATTTCCATACCTGCCTCTTTCGCAGTCACACCCTGCTATCCCAAACCGGACAACCCTATTCTGAGGGATGTGACCACCGCTGGGAGAAAGGTGTCAGTGTAACCTTCCCCCTCCCTGATGTGCTGCAGTGTCTGCAGCTTGGCCTCCAGCTCGGTGACTCTGAGCCGAAGCTCCTCTCGTCATAACCACTTACTGCAGCAGTATTTGCCTCAGATCGCACAAGTATCCACAAGCTCACACATTCTGCAGTTACAGCACATCACCTACCCTGCCACCTTTATAGCATTTAATCAATTCATTATTTCACTGATTAAATTTTAACGACAGTCTTTAGTCCTGCCTGTGCTCATATTCTTCTTATTACAATAAATGTTCTGCTTACCCCAAATGGAATTCCCTAGTTAAGATCAAAAGGAAAAACTCGCCAGCCTATCTAATAACCATTACTATTTGTAAACCTTACTGTTACTACTAAAAAATTATAATACCTAAAATTATCTGACTTTTGAAAGATGAATGGAAAAAATACTCACCAATCAATCAACTGGCATTTGTTTCAGTGCCATTGCATTTTGCTTTATTTTAAAAAAAATAATCTTCATTGTCACAAGTAGGCTTACATTAACACTGCAATGAAGTTACTGTGAAAATCCTCTAGTCGCCACATTCCAGCGCCTGTTCGGATACACTGAGAATTCAGAATGTCCAAATTACCTAACAAGCCCATCTTTCAAGACTTGTGGGAGGAAACCGGAGCGCCTGGAGGAAACCCATGCAGACATGGGGAGAACGTGCAGGCTCAGCACAGACAGTGACCCAAGCCAGTAATCGAACCTGGGACCCTGACGCTGTGAGGCAACAGCGCTACCCACTGTGCTACCGTGCCGCCCTATCATAGAATGCGGCTGGTCCCTCTGGAGACACAGGCTGGACTGGACTCGAGTGGATAATCCTTTTAGGTGTTGCTCTCTGTCTCTGGGTCATCCTCTCTCCTGTTCCTTTGAATTTAGTTAATCTATCTGGGACTATGCAAAATTATTTGCTGTGGTTAACCCTGTTTAGAGAGGCCATGTTTTTTGCAGCTTCGTTACTTGGAGGAATTAATGTGAACTGTCTTGTGTGACTCCTTGGTTTAGGCATCTGCTTGCATTCTTCATAATTCCCACCTCATACACTATTGATTTTTTAAATGACGATATATAGCCTCTCCCAATCCTTTTATATTTAAGTTTCACTGAGCTCCCTCATCAGTTTTTTAATGTGTTTCTGCATTTGCTTATATTTGACCAATAAACATCTCTGTCATTCATTTGAAAGCTTTGGAGAGGCTATTTCATAGAAGAATAGATCATAGAACCCTTAGTGTAGATGGAGGCCATTTGGCCCATCGGGTCTGCACCGACCCTCTGATAGAGTACCCGACCAGGACCAAACCACCGCCCTATTCCCGAACCCCAACTAGGGGCAACTTAGCATGACCAAACCACCTAACCTGCACATCTTTGGACTATGGGAGGAAACCCACGCAGGCACGGGGTGAAAGTGCAGACTCCACACAGACAGTTACTCATGGAAGGAATCGAACCGGGTCCCCATGGTAGGCTTCTGCACAAAGTAAGGAGGCATGGGATAGTGGGAAATTTGGCCAGTTGGATAACGAACTGGCTAACCGATAGAAGTCAGAGAGTGGTGGTGGATGGCAAATATTCAGCCTGGATCCCAGTTACCAGTGGTGTACCGCAGGGATCAGTTCTGGGTCCTCTGCTGTTTGTGATTTTCATTAATGACTTGGATGAGGGAGTTGAAGGGTGGGTCAGTAAATTTGCAGACGATACGAAGATTGGTGGAGTTGTGGATAGTAAGGAGGGCTGTTGTCGGCTGCAAAGAGACATAGATAGGATGCAGAGCTGGGCTGAGAAGTGGCAGATGGAGTTTAACCCTGAAAAGTGTGAGGTTGTCCATTTTGGAAGGACAAATATGAATGCGGAATACAGGGTTAACGGTAGAGTTCTTGGCATTGTGGAGGAGCAGAGAGACCTTGGGGTCTATGTTCATACATCTTTGAAAGTTGCCACTCAAGTGGATAACGCTGTGAAGAAGGCCTATGGTGTGCTCGCGTTCATTAACAGAGGGATTGAATTTAAGAGCTGTGAGGTGATGATGCAGCTGTACAAAACTTTGGTAAGGCCACATTTGGAGTACTGTGTACAATTCTGGTCGCCTCATTTTAGGAAGGATGTGGAAGCTCTGGAAAAGGTGCAAAGAAGATTTACCAGGATGTTGCCTGGAATGGAGAGTAGGTCTTACGAGGAAAGGTTGAGGGTGCTAGGCCTTTTCTCATTAGAGCGGAGAAGGATGAGGGGCGACTTGATAGAGGTTTATAAGATGATCAGGGGAATAGAGTAGACAGTCAGAGACTTTTTCCCCAGGTGGAACACACCATTACAAGGGGACATAAATTTAAGGTGAAAGGTGGAAGATATAGGAGGGATATCAGAGGTAGGTTCTTTACCCAGAGAGTAGTGGGGGCATGGAATGCACTGCCTGTGGAAGTAGTTGAGTCGGAAACATTAGGGACCTTCAAGCAGCTGTTGGATAGGTACATGGATTACGGGAAAATGATATAGTGTAGATTTATTTGTTCTTAAGGGCAGCACGGTAGCATTGTGGATAGCACAATTGCATCACAGATCCATGGTCCCAGGTTCGATTCCAGCTTGGGTCATTGTCTGTGCGGAGTCTGCACGTCCTCCCCGTGTCTGCGTGGGTTTCCTCCGGGTGCTCCGGTTTCCTCCCACAGTCCAAAGATGTGCGGGTTAGGTGAATTGGCCAATGATAAATTGCCCTTAATGTCCAAATTGCCCTTGGTGGTGGGTGGAGGTGTTGAGTTTGGGTAGGGTGCTCTTTCCAAGAGCTGGTGCAGACTCAAGGGGCCGAATGGCCTCCTTCTGCACTGTAAATTCAATGATAATCTATGATTAATCTAGGACAAAGGTTCGGCACAACATCGTGGGCCGAAGGGCCTGTTCTGTGCTGTATTTTCTATGTTCTATGTTCTATGTCCCTGGTGCTTTGAGGCAGCAGTGCTAACCAGTGTGCCACCATGCCGCCCACTCTGCTTATGTGTTTGTTAATCCATTTTAGATAATATCTGTTCAGGTTGAGACTATCTTTTTATATATTTATTCTGTGACTGCAACTTTATATCTTTAGAAATATTCCACTTTTCCTCGGCTGAAGCATTCTTGTATAACCTCCTCCAATCTGCTCGCTTTCAGTATTCCCTCATTTCATTGAACTTAGCTGTTTTAATTTATAAACTAGGAACCTCGTCTTATCATAGAAACATAGCATAAAAGGAGGTCATTCAGCCCATCATGTCTGTGCTGACCCTCTGAATGAGCTACAGACTGGATGTGGACACCAAGTTTAATTCCCCTTCCGTTTTCCCCAGAGCCCTGCAAATGCCTTCTTTTCAGATAAGGATCCAATTCAATCTTGAAAGCCTCAGTTAAACCTGCCTCCTCCACACTGTCCAGCAGTGCATTCCAGATCTTAACTACTTGTTGCATCAAATAATTTTTTCATCATGGATGCAAGAGTCCAGTTGAGGCTGAATTAGTGTTTTATACCACTTTAACATGACCTCCTTCCACCACTAAAAGTCCAGGATGCCATATGTTTTATTGACCTCTCTCACAACCTGTCCTGCCACTTGTAATGAATTATGTACATATATACCAGATCCTGCACCATTTTTAGAATTGTACCTTTTATTTTATATTGTCTCTCTGCATGCTTCCTAATAAAACAAATCACCTGATACTTCTCTGCATCTAACTGTAAATGCCACTTGTCTGCCCATTCCACCAACCTGTTTATGTCCTTTTGAAGTTTTACTCTATCCGCCTCATGGTTCACAATCGTCCATAATTTTTAATCAGTAAGGAAATCAAGGCTTATGGGAGTATGGTGGGAATATGGTGGGAAAGTGGAGTTGTGGATTACATCAGATCAGCCACGATTTCATGGAATGGCAGAGCAGAATCGATGGGCCAAATGGCTTTTATGTCTTATAGTTTCATACATATATCAGGAAGAGCAAGGATCCTAACACTGATTCCTAGGGAACTGCACTGCAAACCTTCTTCCAGTCTGAAAAAGAAGCATTAACCATGACTCTGTTTGCTGTCAATCAGCCAGTTTCTTATCCATGTTGCTACTGTCTCTTTAATTGCATGAAATCTAACTTTGCTCACAAGTCTGTTGTGTGGCACGGTAACAAATGATAGAACAATCATAGAATTCACAATGCGGAAGGAGGCCATTCAGCCCGTTGAGTCTGCACTGGCGCTTGGAAAGAGCACCCTACTTAAGCGCATACCTCCACCCTATCCCTGTAACCCCACCTAATCTTTTGAACACTAAGGGACAATTTAGCATGGCCAATCCACCTAACCTGCACATCTTTGGACTGGGAGGAAACCGGAGCACGAGGAGGAAACCTATACAGACACGGGGAGAAAGTGCAAACTCCACACAGACAGTCATCCAAGGCCGGAATTCAACCTGGGACCCTGGCTCTGTGAGGCAGCGGTGCTAACCACCATACCACCAGGCCAAATTCCTTTGGAATTCCATAGGGGCTGGTTTAGCACAGGGCTAAATAGCTGACTTTTAAAACAGACCAAGGCAGGCCAGCAGCGCAGTTCAATTCCCGTACCAGCCTCCCCGAACAGGCGCCGGAATGTGGCGACTAGGGGCTTTTCACAGTAACTTCATTTGAACCTACTTGTGACAATAAACGATTTTCATTTCATTTCATTATATACCACATCAACAGTATTATCCCCATCAACCCTCTCTGTTACTACTTTAAAAACCTCCAACAAATTAGTCAAACATGATTTGCCCTAAAACAAAAATCTGTGCTGGCTTTCCTTAATTAACCTGAATTTGCCCAAACGATTAAAAATTTTGTTCTGAATTATCAGTTCTAAAAGCTTCTCCATCGCCAAGGTTAAAGTCATTGTGCTGCAGTTGCTAGGTTTATCCTCAGACCCTTTTCTGAACAAGAATGTAACATGGTGGCATGGTGGCACAGTGATTAGCACCGCTATCTCACAGCTCCAGGGGCCCAGGTTCAACTCCAGCCTTGGGTGTCTGTTGTGTGGAGTTAGCACTTTGTAGGTTTCCTCCGGGTGCTCCTGTTTCCTCCCACAGTCGAACGATGTGCAGGTAGGTGGATTGACCATGCTAAATTGTTCTTTAGTGTCCAAAGGGTAGGTGGGGCTACGGAGATAGGTAGGGTGCTCTTTCAGAGGGTCGGTGCAGACTTTATAGGCCAGATGGCCTCCTTCTGCATTGCAGGAATTCTATGAGAATCTGCAATTATCCAGCCCTCTGGTATCAACCCCGAGTCCAAGAAAGACTGCAAGGTTAGGGTTAGTGCTTCCGCAATTTCCACCCTCACTTCCTTCAGCATCCTTGGATACCTCTCACCTGTTCTGGTGCCTTATGAACTAAACATACGGACAGCATATCCAATTCCTATTTGTCAATTCATATCTGAACTACCTCCTCTACCACCATGAAATGCACAGAAGCTTCTTCCTTGGTATGGACAGGTGCCAAAGTATTAATTAAATACCTCAGCTATGTCCTAGCCTCCATGCATTAATCCCCCTTTGATCCCTAATAAGTCACACTCTTTCCACCGTTCTAATATTTTAATGTCTATAGAAAACTTTAGGGTTCCCTTTTATGTCAGCTGCCAGTCTCTTCTCATACTCCCTCATTGTTTCTCTTCTTTGCTATTTTTTCAGTTTCCCCTCTGCACCTTCTGTATTTGAACAAAAGAACATAAGAACTAGGATAAAAGCAAATTACTGCGGATGCTGGAATCTGAAACAAAAGAGAAAATGCTGGAAAATCTCAGCAAGTCTGGCAGCATCTGTCGGGAGAGAAAAGAGCTAACGTTTCGAGTCCGATGACTCTTTGTCAAAGCATAAGAACTAGGAGTAGGATTAGGCAATTCAGCCTCTCGAGTCTGCTCTGCCGTTCAATACGATGATGGCTAATCTCACCTCGGCCTCATCTCTCCTTCCTGCCCGCTCCTCATATCCTTTCATCTCGGCACTAATTAAAAACCTATCCATCTCCTCAATAAATTTGCTTAATGGGGTCGAGAGTTCCACAGATTCACGATCCTTTGAGTGAACTGATTCCTCCTCATTTCTGTTTTAAATCTGCCACCCCTTAGCCAAAAACTATGGCCTCTCATTCTAGAATGTCCATCAAGGAGACACATCCACTCGACATCTACTTTGTAAATCCCATTTAGCATCTTGTATACCTCATTCTTCTAAACTCCAGTGAGTATACACTTAAACTGCTCAATCTATCTTTGTAAGATAAGTCCTCCATATCTAGAATCAATCTAGTGAACCTCCTCTGAAACACCTCCAATGTATTTACACCCTAGTGATGGTGACTGTTTTATTTTCCGCCTTTTCACCAATCTCTGTATCACCTGTTACTATTGGGATGGTACTAGTGTCCTCCACCATGAAAATCGAGGTAAAATATTGATTTAGTGCCTCTATGATATCTGTGTTCCCCATTATTAACTCCCCAGTCTTGTTCTCTAAGGGACCAACATTGACTTTAGCTACTCTCTTATTTTTTATATACTTATAGAAGCATTTGCTATCCGTTTTTATATTTTGCAATGTTTTTTTTCATTTGCCCCTTTTATTACAATTTTAGTAACCTTTGTTGGCTTTTGAAAGTTTCCCAATCTTCCAGCCTATTGCAATATGGTATGCCTTCTTGTTATCTTTAACCACTTTCCCTAGCCACAGATGCATTTCCCCCATCTTCCAATATTTCTTCCCGACTGGAATATATTTTAGTTGGGGGAAATTGAATATCTCCTTAAACGTTTACCTCTTTTCATCTTTCTGCCCAGTCCAATAGGGCCAAATCTGTCCTTATATCCATGTGATTACCCTGCTTTAACACAAGAAAACTAGAATGGGGTGCAAGTTTATTGCCCTCAAACTGAATTTGAAATTTAAGCATACAATAATCACTCTTCCCAAAGGATCCTTTACTACAAGATCATTAATTAATCCCATCTCATTACACAATACTAAATCCAAAATAGCCTCCCCCATGATTGATTCATCAACATATTGTTCCAAGAAATAATATCAAATACACTCTATGAACTCTCCTTCGAGGGCTGGACGGCAAGGTGGCACAGTGGCTAGTATTGTTGCGTCATATGAGAGTATCTTTAAGAAATGGGTGTTTATAAATGGGTGTGTATATAAATATCTGTAGTGAGAGTACCTTTAAGAAATGGGTGTTTATTACTGCAGTGATATCAGAGAGTGGGTGGAGCTGGGCTGTTTGTCAGCTTTTTACTTTCGTTTTAAGCTGTTTGCTGCAGGGTGTGTTTTAGTTTCATTTTCAGAGCTGGATAGCTGCAGTCACAGCCAGAAGGGGTATTAGTCTCTCTCTGTAATCTAAAAACTGTAAATCGATGGTTATTTAAAACTAATAACTGCTCTCAGTAGAGACTTTAACCTGACGTGCTTCTGTTTAAAGGGTTTTTTTTAAAAGTCTTATGGATGTTAAAAGGGCAGCTTAAGGATTACTTAGTGTTATATTCTTTGGGGGTTATATTTGAATTGATGGTTGCTAAGATGTTCACTGTTTGTTTTAAAAAGGTTAACTTGAGTTCATAGAATAAACATTGTTTTGCTTTAAAAAATACTTTTCCATTTCTGTTGTACCACACCTGCAGAGTGGGCGGTGTGCTCCCCATATTACAATCTATTAAAGGTTGTGGGTCAGGTGAACTCCATGATACACTTTGGGGTTCTCTAAACCCTGGACCATAACAAATGCCTCACAGCTCCAGGGTCCCGGGTTCAGTTCCAGCCTCGGTGACTGTGTGGAGTTTGCACTGTCTCCCTGTGTCTGCAAGGGCTTCCTCCGGGTGCTCTGGTTTCCTCCCACAGTCCAAAGGTGTGCAGGCTAGGTGAATTGGCCACGATAAATTGCCCTTCAGTATCAAAAAGGTTAGGTGGGGTTACTGGGTTATGGGGATAGGGTGGAGGTGTGGGCTTAAGTAGGGTGTTCTTTCCAATGGACTCGATGGGCCGAATGGCCTCCTTCTGCACTGTAGGGATTCTAGGATTCTATAATACCCTCGTCAATTTGATTAATCCAGTCTACATGCATATTAAATCACCCATGATTACTGTGATCCTGTCTTACCTCCAGTCTGTGTTGTTTATACTGAGTGGTTGATACTGTGGTGGCCTACTATGGAACTTCTCACCAGGGACCTCTTTCCTTTGTTATTTCTTATTTCCACCCAGATTGATTCCACATCTTGATTTCCAGTGCCAATATAATTTCCACTGCAGCACTGATCTCTTCCTTCACTAACAAAGCCAAACCACCTCCTCTTCATTTCTGTCTGTCCTTCCAAACACCGAGTACCCTTGGATATTCAACTCCCAGACCTGGGGCGAGATTCTCGGCCCCGCCGTGCCACATTTCCGCTCCGACCAGCCGGTGGGATTCTCCATTATGCCGTCCAGTCAATGGGGTTTCCCATTGTGGGGCAGCCCCACACCGTTGGGAAACCCTCAGGTGCCGGTATAGATTAAGAAGGCAAATGGAATTTTGTCCTTCATTGCTAGAGGGATGGAGTTTAAGACTAGGGAGGTTATGCTGCAATTGTATAAGGTGTTAGTGAGGCCACACCTGGAGTATTGTGTTCAGTTTTGGTCTTGTAGCCACTTAAAATGGCTAACTCCCGATTAGAATGGCCAAACCCCGATTTAAAATGGCGAACGGAAGAGGCTGATGGGAAAATCAGCCAACAGGACTCAAACAGACAGCTGCAGGTAAAACAGAGTATTTGCTTCTGGGGAAGCCAGACCGAATCGATACCTGCAGCCATCAACATCACAACACCCCAGCCATCTGCATATTAATCAGCCATCCCCGGGAACAATTGCTACAAATTAGCAACACAAAGCCGACCCGGACCATTCGGCGCCAGCAGGAGCTGACACAAAGAGAGGTAAACGACCACCCTTCGATCAAGGAATCGCTCCAGTATTGGAGAACATCGAACCAAGTGATTGGGACCAAGTCCAATCACTTGGAACCAGGTACAAGATCCGCCCTGAGAGGCGGGAAGCCCCTGGGGACTATAAGAATAGGGGCCAAGTTCAACTCGACCCTTCTTCTCCTGTCCGCACCCTTCGAGACCCTTCTGCAAGATAACGTAAGTTTTACTCCAACGATCGCTACCAGATAGACACTCCTGACTATCGACCTGTACCAGCTTTTGAATCCCACAGGCTCAGAACCCATTCGAAAGGCCATTCGTTTCCCTGACCTGGTGGGCCATTTCCAAAGATAAGTATTGGCCTGTTAGTTGTAGGAAGTAGTTTAGCAGTAGATTTAATGTATAAATATTAATTGCTGTATATAATAAATGAACGTTGATTTAACTCTTTCTAAGCGGTATGTTGGATTATTAATCATTACTCGGACTTTAACCACGTGGCGGTATCAGAAAGATAGCTGGCGACTCATGAGCAAAGGTGACAGAATAAGAATAAGTAAACTAAGGCTAAAACGAGCAACAGTCTCCTTACTTGAGCAAGGACGTACTGGCACTGGAGGGTGTGCAGAGGAGATTCACTAGGTTAATCCCAGAGTTGAAGGGGTTGGATTACGAGGGGAGGTTGAGCAGACTGTGACTGTACTTGTTGGAATTTAGAAGGATGAGGGGGGATCTTATAGAAACATATAAAATTATGAAGGGAATAGATAGGATAGACGCAGGCAGTTTGTTTCCACTGGCGGGTGAAAGCAGAACTAGGGGGCATAGCCTCAAAATAAGGGGAAGTAGATTTAGGACTGAGTTTAGGAGGAACTTCTTCACCCAAAGGGTTGTGAATCTATGGAATTCCTTGCCCAGTGAAGCAGTGGAGGCTCCTTCATTAAATGTTTTTAAGATAGATAGTTTTTTGAAGAATAAAGGGATTAAGGGTTATGGTGTTCGGGCCGGAAAGTGGAGCTGAGTCCACAAAAGATCAGCCATGATCTCATTGAATGGCGGAGCAGGCTCGAGGGGCCAGATGGCCTACTCCTGCTCCTAGTTCTTATGTTCTTAATAACGGAAAATCCTGGCAGCGGAGAATCCCGGCCCTGGTCTCCTTGCAACCATATCACAATAATCACCAAAAAAATAATCATACCCCTTTGTCTCTATTTATGCTGTTAACTCATTAATTTTGTTCAGTATTCTATGTGCATTCAGACCCAAAGCCTTTAGGTTTGTCTTATTATTAATTTTCCCTACTCTTGTATGATTCCCTGGTGTAATGTGACGCACACACTCAGTCCCTTCCTTACATGAACTGGTAACAATTAGCCTGATCATTAACCTGTACTCCGACCTTCTCCTTACAGCCTATTTTACACTTTAAAAAATTTCCATGCAGCTGAACCCTCCCCCGATTTGGCCTGGTTCTCAGTTGTATTATCCATCTGATACCTATCATAAGGACAATTTTTCTTCTTTATCTTGATTTCTATCTATTTTGTCATCCAAGAATCTTTGGATTCATCCAAGAACCTTTGGGATGAATTACTGATCTTGTAGTAAAGGATCCTCTGGGGAAGAGTGATCATTGCATGCTTAAATTTCAAATTCAGGTTCAAAAACAGCTTCTTCTCCGCTGTTACCAGATTCCTGAATGACCCTCTTATGGACTGAACTGATCTCTTCACACATCTTCTCTACTGAGTTGTACTATACTCCGTATGCTTCACCAGATGTCTGTGTCTATGTATTTACATTGTATATCTATCGTATGTCCTATGTTTTTTCATGCATGGAATGATCTGTTTGGACTGTATGCAGAACAATACTTTTCACTGTACCTCGGTTCACATGACAAATCAAATCAGATTTGTTTACCATACATTTCTCCTTTGTGGGAATATATCTTGACTGTACTTGAACTTTGCACAATTAAAGATTTTTCTCACTCAAGGGGCCGATGAACACATTTCAGAAAGATGATTCTCCAACCCCGCCGGTGGTCAGGGTCTGCCATTTCCTGTGGTGTCCAAACCCTTGCAAATGTCAGTCAAGACAAACTGCCTCTTGCTGTTTTCGTGATACTCACATTGTGCGTGATACCTCCCAGGAAAGAAATGTTCTCACACACACAATTCCTTTTTCTTCATAGAATGATTTATCTCACTGTTTCTGTTGTCCTGGGAGTTAATGATGTACCTTTGGTGTTGATGTGGATATTTTCACCATTCCGCTGAATAGAAAGTGATAGCTGGCCTGTCGGGAAAGATGTCATTGGCCCCGAGGGACTAATAAAAATCTGCTGGCAATAAAGTGAGTGTAGAGCTGGAGATGTCGTGGATGTTTCATGTTTCAGGGGAATGGGGAGGTGGTGTCCAGAGCAGCACAGGGCCAGATTTGCCTCATGGCTCCTACAGGATCACTGCGGCTGCATCTAGCCCGATTAACAAAAATCTTTTGTTGAAGTGACCTTGTGGTGTAACCTGCCAGGAACAAGCTAAATTATCATCAGAGTCCTATGTGCATCACTTGAGCCCCCAATTTTCATTTATTAGTCAGCCTCCTGCTAGGCTCCCCATCAGCTGCTAAGAGCAGCAGCTAGAAAAGTAGTAAAATGTGAGAGTGTATCTAGAAATTGAACCATTTGCTTTGAACTGCTGTCCTTCTCCATTCCCATCAATTTTTGCCTGATAGCCCTTATGTGAAGCAACATGGAACATGTGTCCGACATTGAAGGTGCTACATAAATGCAACTTGTTGTTGTTGGGCAGGGAAGGTCAACATTTTCCAGTATCTTGTCTGAAGACTACATCCATTATATTCCACCTTCATTATTTCTGGTGTTGCCAATTGCTGGCCTTTTCCCATTGCTGCACAGTCTCGAGTTCGGGCTTTTTGTTTCCACTGCCTCTGGTGTTCATATATACACATGTTACTACATACACTTACTGTCTTCAAATCCTCCAGTGTGTGCTCATTCCTGATCTCTGACTCAAGTATGAGGCCGGCAGCCTTTTGAGTGTTCGATCAAAGTGGCTGTTCATCGTGTCAGGTCGACAGGTCACTCGGTGTTGGGAAATCCCAGTCAAGCAAGCGCCTGTCCTTGTGTGACCTACAAGAATTTCTTCACATTTTTTTGCTTTTTACCTCCCTAGGGTAGTGAGTCTGATTGTTACAACAGCTCCACTGCCATCAAATTGAAATCAGCACAGGCTGGGTAACCTACTGGCAAATTGCTGATTGCAGGAATTGTACTTACCCACAAAACCATCAGAAGAGCCTACCGTGAGAGGGGGAGGGGGGGTTAAGGACATATTTAGTCTGCATTCTAAATACATTCAGAAAACCTGCTTATTATTACTGATTAACACGGACGGATTCTGCTCAGTGCTGTATTAAACTGACTGCCACAACCGTTATTTGTCAAACAAGTTGGAAATTTAAAGAAAGCAGGAGAGAGATAATTGATCTGCAGAGATCCCAGTGGCCCTTCAGACAGACACCGTGAAATGAGTGGACCAGAGAGCCACAGAGGGCAGCGCTAGGTATTTACCCCTAAGGACCTAGATAAAGTGCTGGAAAAGTTCTAATTCTCATCCTGGGTTCACCATTACATACCTGCCTCCAGTCAAAAAATAAACCGGTCTTCGCTATATTCTATTTTCTGTCCCTTAGCCAATTTTATTTCCCTCCTGCCACTATGGCACGCTGGCACAGTGGTTAGCACTGTTGCCTCACAGCACTAGGATCCCAGGTTCGATTCCGGCCTTGGGTGACTGTGTTGAGTTTGCACATTCTCCCTGTGTATGCGTGAGTTTCCTCCAGGTGCTCCAGTTTCCTCCCACAATCCAAAGATGTTCAAGTTAGGTGCATTGGCTATGCTACATTGCCCCTTAGTGTCCAAAGATATGCAGGTTCGGTGGAGTTATGGGAATAGGGTGGGGGAGTGGGCCGAGGTAGGCTGCTCTTTCAGAGGGTCGGTGTAGACTCGAGAATCCGAAAGGCCTCATTCTGCACTGTAGGGAGCCTAAGGTTCTATGATTCTCTGGTCTTTAATTTCTCAACCAGGACTATCATGTACCTGATGCACTAAGCGTCAAGAACCACAAAGACATGTGAGACTTTAACTAAGGCTTTAATATACTACATGGGAGGCTTACCCGACACAGACAACCCCAGACAGAATGGGGCCGGTCCCAGAAGAGGGTTCTTATACGTAACTCCCGGGGGAGTGGCTAAGGCGGAGCTCTCCCTGGCCAGGTCAGGTTACCTACCGGTAACCGAACCTCTACAGAGCTACAGTACAATACACAGTATTACAGGGCCACGTTACACACAACTATTATATACTATGTACAATGGTAGGGGAGTACAGTGGTGTATCACCACAGTACCACTTTATCAAATGTAACCACGACTGTAGTGTGATAAGCAAGGTTCTGTAAACAGCAACGAGGCACCAATGAGATAACCTGGTTTAGAAAGTGTTGGATGATTGTTGGTCATGATAACAGGAGTCCTCTCCCTGCTCTTTGTTTAAACATGGGATTTTTTTACTTTCACCTGAACGGGCAGACAGAATCTCAATTTCACATCTCACCTGTAAGTCGTCATCTGGAAAATGCAGGGGATCCTCCCTGCTGCAGTGAAGTGCCAGTCTTGATTACATTCACAACTTCTGGAGGAGGACATGGCCTTATGAGCCTCTGAATTGGTAAGAATGCCCAAACCAACACACATCACTAATTAAAGTGTCATTCCTTTCATTTAAAAACATTTTCTCGGCCTTTCAAAGGTCTAAAAGGATGCTCCTGATCTGAACCGGCTCTCAAGGGAACGATTGACCATAAGACATAGGAGCAGAATTAGGGCACTCGGCCCATCGAGTCTGCTCTGCCATTCAATCATGGCTGATATTTTCTCATTCCCATTCTCTGCCTTCTCCCCATAACCCCTGATCTCCTTATTAATCAAGAACCTATCTATCTCTGTCTTAAAGACACTCAGTGATTTGGCCTCCACAGCCTTCTGCGGCAAAGAGTTCCACAGATTCACCACCCTCTGGCTGAAGAAATTCCTCCTCATCCCTGTTTTAAAGGATCGTCCCTTTAGTCTGAGATGGTGTCCTCTGCTTCTAGTTTTTCCTACAAGTGGAAACATCCTCTCCACGTCCACTCTATCCAGGCCTCACAGTATCTTGTAAGTTTCAATAAGATCCCTTCTCATCCTTCTAAACTCCAACGAGTTTAATCCAGAGTCCTCAAATGTTCCTTATACTACAAGTTCTTCATTCCAGGGATCATTCTTGTGAACCTCCTCTGGACCCTTTCCAAGGCCAGCACATCCTTCCTTAGATACGGGGCCCAAAACTGCTCACAATACTCCAAATGAGGTCTGACCAGAGCCTTATACAGCCTCAGAAGTACATCCCTAGTCTTGTATTCTAGCCCTCTTGACATGAATGCTAACATTGCATTTGCCTTCTTAACTGACAACTGAAAATGCACATTAACCTTAAGAGAATCGTGAACAAGGACTCCCAAGTCCCTTTGTGCTTCTGATTTCCTAAGCATTTCCCCATTTAGAAAATAGTCTATGCCTAAATTCCTCTTTCCAAAGTGTATAACCTCACACTTTTCCACATTGTATTTCATTTGCCACTTCATTGCCCACTCTCCTAGCTTGTCCAAATCCTTCTGCAGCCTCCTTGCTTCCTCAATACTACCTGCCCATCTACAGATCTTTGTATCATCTGCAAACTTAGCAACAGTGCCTTCAGTTCCTTCTTCCAGATCATTGATAAGAAGCAAACTGCTACTCTGTGGAGATGGAGGGAATGTTCATGAGGAATAGGCCCTCAGAAGCAGTGGAGCGATAGGACCAAGTTCTCTGACAACTCAGTGCCAACAATTTGCTTTGCTCTTACTAGATTCAAACAGCCCAAAACGAAAGAGGGGCAAAAGTCTTTTACAGGCAGCTTTTTTGTTCAGCATTAATCCCAAACGGTCAGTTAATAAAAAAAAGTTTTCCTCACTGTAATTTCAACATTTTACCAGCTGTTGCATCAGCTAGTCTAATTGCCAAGGCCACAGATTCAGTTCCCTGCGCATCACAGTGTGCTTCACATTTCATCGTTGCCAAGGTTACAATGTGCGGGATCTGTCAACAGATGCGGACTGTGTTTTCTCAGACTTACAATTGTTCCCGCTGACGTAATGAATAATATTGGCCCTAAATATGCGGTCAATGTTGAATAATTGGCACTCATGATTCATTACACTTCCAGCCACTCACAGGCCCCTTCTGCGTTTTGGTATGATAACTTTCAATAATTAGAGATCCATTTCCACACAGCGGGGGATCTTGAACCAGCATGCTCATGGCAGGCAACAGTGTGTTCCTTCAACTAATCAGATTGAATGCTCATTACTGAGCCACATGGGTCTAAATTAGGAAGTGCAAATTAGAATATTTAATTCAATGTAAAATCATGCACAGAAAGTGAAATTAAGAGAGGGAAAGAAAAAATGGGAAGGAGAGAAAACAAAGAGACAAAAAGAAAAGATAAAAACAGTTTCATTTCCTCTTTTTAAATCTCCAACAATAATTAAAATTTGATGGAATGAGACTCTATATTTGAACAAACTTTAGTTTTGAATATCAGGGAAATTGTTTGGTAGTAATTATCACTTGTGCCATCAAAAATTCACGTGTACTTGAATGGACAAATCCTAACTTTTTCTCCTGTGTTTAGTGGGTAATTAGTGAGTGATTACTTCAACTTCACAGCCATCATGTTCTTAAATGTTAAGTAGGGTAAATTGGAGACCAACATCCTGATTTCTTTATTCATGTGCAGAGTCAACAGGTTTCTGTCTGATCTGTTCCAGAATAACGGTGAATGCTGATAGGATTATCATTATTCCTACCTCAAAGTCCAGGCCAATGTGCAAACTTCGAGGCTTAATTTACCATCCTGAGATGGGATGTGGCATTGTGAAGGGGTGGGGCATTGAAAGCCACGAGCCCCACCTAATGATGCCTGTCCTTCCAGCATTCACCTGTAGGACACCAATCTGTCGGGAACTTCACTGTAAATCTTCCTTCAGTCAGGAGAATATTCACCACTACTCTGTTTCCTACCACTCCATCAATTATTATCCAAGGTGCTACTACTGTCCCTTTCATTCTAATTTTTCCTCACAATCCCACATTATCTAATGTCTTTTGGAAGCCCATGTTCACCACAAGAACCACAAGAACCCCATCCACCCTCTCTGTCGCCTCATAAAAGAGCTCAAGCAAGTTGGTTGAATAGAATTTGCCCTCAACAAGTCCCTTAATTGGTCTGAATTTGCGGTTACTTCTTTTCCCAAATTAGTATTTCTAAAAGCTTCTCCACAAATATGTTCAAACTGACTGGCCTGCATCCGTTTTTGAACAAAAGTGTGACATTTGCAAACGTCCTGACCTCTGACACCACCTCTACATCCAACAAGGATTGAAAGATTATGCTTCATGTCTTTGCATTTTCTACCTTTACTTCCCTCAGTGTCCCTGAATGCACCTCATCCAGGCCTGATATTTATCAACTTTAAACACAGCCAACCAATCACATACCCTCTCTTGCCCATAAAATGTCTCAACTCCTCTTTACTGTGACTTCTTCCTTGGTGAAGACAGATGCAATGTATTCCTTTGTACCTCAGCTGCACACCCTGCCTCCAGTTATAAATTCTCATTTAGATCCATAACCAGCCCCACATCTGCTTTAACCACCTTTCACTATTCATATTCCAGCAGAGGGCATTTCGTTTTGTTTTTATATGAGCTGTCACTCCCTCTCATAGTCTTTCTTTGCTTCCACTATCTACTTTTTCACTTCACCTCTAAATGCTTTATATTGAGCCATGTTCTTAATTGGAATATTCTCCCAACATCTGCTTCATGTTACTCTCTATCTCTTCTGTCATCCACTGAGCTATGGATTTGTTTACACTGCCTTTCGTCCTCCTGGAAATTAACTTTAACCGCACTCAAATTATCTCCTTTTCAGAGACAGCCGTTGTTCCTTTATAGTTATACCAGCCAATCTTTGATCCCAATTCATCTGGGCCATATGTTTTCTCATCCCATTGAAGTTTCCTTTCTCTGAACTAATGGCTCTTTCTCTGGATTACTCCTTGTTTTTTTACCATAGATAACCTAAACTTTATGATACAATGATCACTGTTCCCTAAATGTCATCTTCCATCGGGCAGGAGATTCAAAAGTCTGGGAACACGCATGAACAGACTCAAAAACAGCTTCTTCCCCACTGTTACCAGACTCCTAAACGACCCTCTTATGATCTGACGTCATTAACACTACACCCTGTATGCTTCACCCGATGCCGGTGTTTATGTAGTTACATTGTGTATCTTATGTTGCCTTATTATGTATTTTCTTTTATTTCCTTTTCTTTTCATGTACTTAATGATCTGTTGAGCTGCTCGCAGAAAAATACTTTTCACTGTACCTTGGTACACGTGACAATAAACAAATCCAACAAATCCAATCCAAATGTCCCCCGACTGGTACTTTTCAGTAGAACTGCCACAGTCACTGGAACTAGATCTAGCAATGCCTCCTATCTTGTTGGACTGGATATATTGATGTAGAATATTTTCCTGAGCGCACTCTGGAAACTAATACCCTACTCTGCCCTTAGCACAATGATTATTCCATCCCAAATTAAGATAATTAAAGTCCCCTGTTTTAACTACTCTATCGTTCTTGCACCTCCCCATAATTTCCTTGCAATTTTCTTCCTCCAAACCTTGCCCAGAAGTTAGTGGCCTATAGAATACATTGAGCAATGTAATGATAGCTCTAGGGTGGAATTCTCCGTCCACTGGTGCGGAATGCCCCCACTGGCAACAAGATTCTCCATCCCGCCAGCCGGCCAATGAGCTTCCCCATTGTGGGGAGCCCCGTGCCATCAGGAAGTCCCCGTGGGTGCGCTGCCGGTGCAACGGAGAATCCCGCCAGCGGTGAATCCAGCCCGTGTTGTTTCTTATCTCCAACCAAATAGATTATGTCCTTGATCTCTCTAAGTCATACTCTGTCTCTCCAGCACTGTAATAGCCTCCTCAATCAATACTGCCACCTCACTTTCTTTCTTTCCTCCCTTATCTTTCCTGAACGCCTTGGGCAGGTGGGTAACTTGAAATAGGATGTTTTGGTAAATAGTGATCTGAAATGTGTGACTTCCAATCTGCTGTGTTTGGCTTTCCCTCCATTTTCTTTCCTCTAATGGCAAGAATTGGATGAGGGCATGGGAATCTGTATCCGACCCATCATTCGATCCCTTGTATCTAAGAATGTCTAATACCCAGTCCTACCCTTCTAGTAGCCAGGCCTTCATTATTGCCGCAATGACATATTTCCAATTGGCAGCAGCTCACAACCTTATTTGCCTCAATTTGCGTATTCACATGTAATTTAGACCTTATTACATTCCCTCTTAGTATGAATCCACTAATAGCTTAATACATCTTACTCTAGTGACATCTGTCACTCAGAAATTGCAATGTAACTTGGTTTTCCTCCTAATATTATCTTTTGGTCACCACAGCCCTGGTTTCAACCCTCTCCAGCACTAGCAAACCCATCGGGCAAAGACATTAGTTCCAGCTCTGTTCAGGCGTACCCTGTCAGGCCTGTACAGGTCCCATCTCCCCCAGAACTGATCTTAATGTCCCAGAGTTCTAAAGCCACCATCTTACACGAACTTTCCAGCCATGCATTTAGCCTCCTATTTCTATGCGCACTGTGCCTGGTACCAGGAGTGACCCAGAGATTACTACCTCTGTGGTCTGGCCTGCTAGTTTCTTTCCGAGCTCCCTAAACTCTGCATGCAAGACCATATCCCTCTTTCTACCTATTTTGTCGGTACTGATGTGGGACCACAATCTCTAGCCATTCACCCTCTCTTCTTCCGAATGCGCAACAGCTAGTTGGTAACATTCTTGATCCAGGGACCAGGGAGGTAACATATGGGGCAACATGGTGGCTCAGTGGTTAGCACTGCTGCCTCAAAACGCCAGAGACCCACTGTAGCACCGTCAATATGACGCGAGACAGGTTGAGGTAATGTCAATTGAAGGCTTTATTAAGCATGTTTCCAGAACGCAACTGCTGAGGGAAATGGAGGGAAAAACTGGGTTCTTATACCGGCATTTCTGGGTGGAGTCCAGTAGGTGGCAGATCCTATCAGGACCTGGCATCCCTCCACCAACAGCCTGTCGACACGTGGTGTACCGTATTACCCCTAATACATACCACCACACCCACGTTTGATTCCGACCTCGGGTGGCTGACTGTTTGGAGTTTGCACGTTCTTCCCGTGTCTGCATGGATTTCCTCCGGGTGCTCCGGTTTCCTCTCACAGTCCAAAGATGTGCAGGTTAGGTGGATTAGCCATGCTAAATTGCCCCTAGGTGGGGTTACGGGGATGGGGCCTGGGTAGGGTGCTCTTTCCGTGAGTCGGTGCAGATTCATTGGGCTGAATGGCCTCCTTGCACTGTACGGTTCTAGATCACATCCTGGATCCACATTGCGGCCACATCAATGCCTCCCTGTTCGTTCTGCTGTCAAATCCCCAATCATTATTGCTTTTCCAGCCTTCTTGCTACCCACTGAAGAGTTGAGCCTCCCCATGGTGCTATGGCTTCACTCCCTAGATGAACAATTACTTGCTGCTGCAAACAGAATTCAACGCTGGTTGGAGACTGGGATGCACTCTGGGCACTCCCTGCCTGCATCTACTCAACTGCCCCCGCACCCCCCCCCCCCCCCCTTACCCTCCCGCCCTCCCAATTCACAGGGAAGGCCAAACACAGCAGGGGGACATTTGAACTTAGCGCTGAGGTCAAACAGACCCACTTTTGGTGGTTGGGAGGGTTGTTTTTTCTGACGAGAGGGGGCTGACACAGCTGTGAAGAGAGGGACCGATCAAGAGTTCCATAGAGAATGAAGCAGCAGAATTAAAATTGGAGATGAGGGCACAGATGGGTAGATTGGTAGCTGCATTAATGTTATGGCTAATGGAGGATCAAAGACTAAATAGTTGTGATTTTGAAAGTGCAGTTGAAAGTGAGTTGGCGTGAGAGTTTTTTCGAGCGACAGCTACAGACGTTGAGGTGGAAAGCAGGGTGTGGAAGGTGGAGAGTGGTACTGAAAGTGATGGGCTCAGGTTCAGAGCAACAGCCAAAGTAGACATGCAAATAGATAATAATAATCTGTATTAGTGTCGCAAGTAGGCTTACATTAACGCTGCAATGCAGTCAGTGAAAAGCCCCTAGTCCCCACACTCCGGCGCCTGTTTGGGTACACAGAGGGAGAATTCAGAATGTCCAAATTACCTAACAGCATGTCTTTCGTGGCTTGTGGGAGGAAACCGGAGCACCCAGAGAAAACTCGCAGACACGGGGAGCACGTGCAGGCGCCGCACAGACAGTGACCCAAGCCGGGAATCGAACCCGGGTCCCTGGCACTGTGAAGAAACAGTGCTAACCACTGTGCTACTGGACATGAGGAGAAGTTAAATTACCTTGTGTAGCATTCATTAGAATGCAAATATCCTAATTGTGAATGGGGAATAGAGAGGAGACAACAGGAGAGAGTCTAAAGTTAAAATAATTTTTACTGTAGCGGGTCAAAGATCACGTAAGATGTGTAAAGTCAGTCTGGGGAAGTGTGGCGGGCAGGTAATGTCCAGAAATTATTTGAAGGGTTGAGTAACAGCAGCCACTGAATGAGGATCCAGGACACAAGCAGAATCAATCATTGGGCAGAATGATAACGTCAAAGTCAAGGGTCACAGTATGATCCAGAAGCAGTAGGGAGATGTACCTCGCCCCTGGACAGAGTAGCTCTGGCCTGCAGGATGCAGACAACATGTGAAGCTGAAAGACCAGCTGACACACAGATTCAGCAGGGGACTGAGTCTCTCAAACCCTCGATCGCAGCGGCAGTGGGGGAAGAGCTAAAGCCGATTGTAGTATCAGGGTCTGGCGCAAAAAGGCTTAACGTGGGATTGAGTTCAGTACTGCTCACACATGGATATAAGAGGACACATGATCCTCGGGGTCAGTGTAGTGTTAAACAGAGCCATGTGTAGAAGCAAGCATGGAGACAGCTCCTAGTTTGGACCTTGACTGTACGTAATTATAATTTCTAGTAATTAATAAACACTTACTGCTGAACTACCCAAGACTACCAATACCTCAATAATACTTACTGTGTTCCGCCAAACAGCTTACAAAATTGAGCAAAGTTACTTTAAAATATAAAAGCCACAGAACAGGAGAACAGAGACACAGTAGCTGAAAGTATTCTTGTGTAGTCCAGAGCAGAATCGTGATCCAGATGTCGAGAGAATCGAGGAAGGGAAAGCCAAAACTCAAGAAACGACCCATCGTGCAAAGCAATGAGCAGATCTGGCCAGATCAAGGACAGTGGCAGGTACATTAATAATTAACTTGACATCGAGGATAAAATGCATCTACTATTGGAGCTTGGTGAACTTAAAACAGTGCAATAGGGATCTAGGGGGAAAGGCATGGCAACTGTTCCAAAGATAGGTTCATAATGAGGTGCTTCCTCAAGAGCTGACAGGCCAGGAGCCATCTTGGAAAAAATGATGACCGTGGATCTGGTGGGTTTTTGTTAAACCCCCGCTGAAACGTAGGAAAAAGACCATGGTTGCTATTGTCCTGGAAATCACATCATACAATTACGTTGTTGACTAATCATAGCTAGGTCACCCAAGTCCTTCAGTGAAAGAGATCCGTCACGCCTAATCTGGTGTGGGCCTACACATTACTCCAATCCAAAACCATGGGTTTGATTCAATTCCTGCTCGGTAAAGGTAGGTTAATAAACATGGCCTTGCAGGCAGCCATTTCCTGAAAGTAACTAACATCACAAACTGTGTGGAAGAACCTAAAAAGATGGAGTTTGGAAGTTTTTCTATATTCCAATTAACTGGTACTGGGTTCTCCGGCTCAAAAATTCTTCCAGACGTAAAAGGCGAGATTTTCCAGTCCCACTTGCTGCCGGTATCCAGCCTCGGCGAAAGGCAATGGACCCTTGGCTGGGCCACCAAACGTCTCGCAACTGGGCCGAAAAATCCCAGTCAAAGTTCATGGATATGTGGCCCTGTCGGCTAAAGTGGCTAAATTTATTGCACATGTTTTCTATTTCATTACATTAGGCATAATCTGATAAATATCCTCTGGAGTCAAATACCAAGCTTATCTTCAAAAGCGAAGCGTCCAAAGTAATTTTCTTGTTGATGGAAATGTATACTTCAGAGGTGTATTCAGACCCGATTAATGTCTCGGTGATAAACATGTGAAGAGAAACCGGTCCAAAACAGCTTTCCTGAGCTGCGTGGTTTTCAGCAAACACTGCACCGTTCAATACACTGCATGATTTTGTCTTAACCATTCTTTTTCTATAAATTACATTGGTTTTGTAACCTCTATAACCACTCTGTTACTGCCCACATTCTCCAGGAATACCAAATCTGCTCGGCACCAGGCAATACTATCCGTTTCCACACAGCATGCTGTCACTAATTTATCACCCTTAATAAATTAATATCAATCGATAAATAGTATGCACAGCTTGTTGGTAAGTCTCTGGCGGGAACCTTATATTCTTCACCAAATCCACAATGTTGGGTTTCCACTAAGCCTGTAATTCACTATTATGCAATGACACTCAGAAAGTGAGAAAAATATCACTCCCAGATTTGACTACCACCTGTAATGGTTGATATTCCATCGATATATTTCAATGATAGACACCTCAGAGAGAAAGGGACTGAAGGATGTGGATAGGATGAGATGACGTCAAGTTGGGAGAGGCTTGTATCGAGCATAAAATGTGGCAAATACCAGTTAGGCTCACTGGTTGATTTCTGTGCTGTGTCAGTGTGTCACATTTCACTCGTCGAGTCCAAATTACTGCGGCAATGTACACTTGGAGCCATGGATAGTGATGGGTTCCAAAATCCTTTCCATCACACGGATGACCAGGAATCTCTCTCCCTCTTACTGCCTGCTATTGGCATGTGTTGAAAGGATTTGGGGGCGGCACGGTAGCACTGTGGTTAGCACTGCTGCATCACAGCGGCAGGGACTCCGATTCAATTCCGGCCTTGGGTGATTGTGTGGTGTTTGGACGTTCTCCCTGTGCCTGCGTGGGTTTCCTCCGGGTGCTCCAGTTTCCTCCCACAGTGAAAAGATGTGCAAATTAGCTGGATTGGCCATGCTAAGTTTCCCCTATTGCACGAGACCCACAAGAAGATCGGTGTCCCCCTTGGTCTCGTGGGGGTTATAACAGACCCGAACCGAGAGCACATGCTCAGAGTCAGGGACGCGACCCACTGCCCCACAAGAACCCCTCTTGCTGCGTTGCACATTTATGCGATTCCAAATTCCTATGGTGAATCCAGTTTGGACAAGCTACAAACGTGTAGGGCCAACACGCTAGCACAGTGGTTAGCACTGCGGCCTCACAGCGTCAGGGACCCGGGTTCAATTCCGGCTTTGGATGACAGTCTATGTGGAGTTTGCACTTTCTCCCCATGTCTGCATGGGTTTCCTCCCACAGTCCAAAGATGTGTAGGTTAGGTGGATTGGCCATGCTAAATTGCCCCTTAGAGGTTAGGTGGGGTTACGGGCATAGGGCAGAGTGGGCCGCTCTTTCGGAGGGCCGGTGCAGACTTGATGGACCAAATGGCCTCCTTCTGCACTGTAGGGATTCTATAAAGTAAGGCTGGTGCTGTGTCTGAATTTTAATATAAAATGTCTGAAGATTAAATACACAAAGACATTGAAAATAAATGGGATATTTATGAATGGATTATTAAAGCCACTGAGGTGATTTATGCCCTCACCATGAAGGCAGGAAATTAAAAATTACACCAATACCAACACCAGAAACCATATTCCCTCCACACCAGGCAGCAATTAAAAACACGACTTTTCACATCTGACATTTATCCATGTTTATGAATTATATCAGGAATCTATTATCTTTCAATTAGAAACACATGTATTTACACTAATCATGAAGAATTGTGTCAGAGCTACATGTTGAATGTGAGGGTTTTCTGTCGATGCTCTGTATTTACTAAAAGGCTATTGGAATTACTTGGTGAGCTTTATTCATAGAATAGAATCAGAGAGTTCCGACAGTGTAAAAGGAGGACATTCAGCCCATCGAGTCTGCACCGACCCTCCAAAAGAGCACCCTACCTAGCCCCACAGCCCCACCCTATCCCCGTAACCCCATCTCACCTGCGCATCTTTGTAAGCTTCAGTGTGGCCAATCCACCTAACCTGCACATCTTTGGACTATGGGAGGAAACCGGAGCACCGGTTTCCTTCCGTGTCCACGCAGACACGGGAAGAACGTGCAAACTCCACACTGACAGTCACCCAAGCCGGGAATCGAACCCGGGGCCCCGGTGCTGTGAGGCAGCAGTGCTAACCACTCTGCCAATAACTCTGATATTGTTACAAATGTATTTGTTCTGTATTTGGAATAGTTGTCAGCTTTGGTGAGAGTTGCATAAATCCAACAAACTTGGAGTTTTCAGTCCAAATGTTTGGTAACCGAGCAGTAACAATATTGAAGGGTTTGGGTGAACTATATTTATAATATATTTATGATAAATTTTCAGTGTTATGGGCCAGATGAGAGATAAATGGAAGCAAAATACAAGGCAGGCAGGAAAGGGGACCAAGGGTGCAAGGGAAGGCAAGATGAGCATATGGGGGAGGTAGTGATATAGTGATATTATCACTAGACTAGTAATCCAGCGACTCAGGGCAATGATCTGGGGACATGGGTTAAAATCCAACCACAGCAAATCTGGAATTGTGGTTAAAAACCCATCTGACTCACGAATGCACTTTTGGGAAAGAACAAAATCTGTCATCCTTGTCTGGTCTACATGTGTGACTCCAGACCCACAGCAACGTTGTTGACTCTGAAATGGCCCAGCAAGCCACTGAGTTCAAGAGCAATTAGGACAACAAATGCTGGCCTTGCTTGTGATAGCCCACATCCCATGAAGGAAGGCCTGGGGAGGGAATCAGAGAGATAAAATTGCACCAAGACTGAGAAAAGGAACATAAAGCACAGAAGGCAAGGAGGGATAGAAAGAGGAAAGTGGCACAAGGAAGAAAAGAGATAAAAACAAACAAGGAAAAAACCCATAAAACAAATCAGGAAGGAGAGAGAGAAAGGTTATAATAAGGAGGGTTTTAAAAACCTGTCATGTTTTTGGAACGATATGAAGGCACCAATCATTAATAAGGGATTGGGAGTTCATTTATTCAGACTAAGCACATGAGAACTGATGTACGTGTGAATAAAGCTTCGCGATATCAGCAGCAGAGCTGTGTGTTCTGCGCTCTGCTTTAAAGCAAAAGAGTAACTAAAACAGGATGACACAACATGGGCAAAATTCTCCCCCAACGGCGCGATGTCCGCTGACTGGCGCCAAAACCGGCGCCAATCAGACGGGCATCGCGCCAGCCCAAAGGTGCGGAATGCTCCACATCTTTGGCGGCCTAGCCCCAACATTGAGGGGCTAGGCCGACGCTGGAGGGATTTCCGCCCCGCCAGCTGGCGGAAATGGCGTTTGTTGCCCCGCCAGCTGGCGCGGAAATGCGGCGCATGCGCAGGAGCGTCGGCGGCCGCTGACAGTTTCCCGGCGCATGCGCGGGAGCGTCAGCGGGCGCCGACAGTTTCCTGCGCATGCGCAGTGGGGAGAGTTTCTTCCGCCTCCGCCATGGTGGAGAGCCTGGACTTCGGCCCGTCCGGGCCGGAGAATTGAGCGGGGGGTCCCGCCAACCGGCGCGGCCCGATTCCCGCCCCCGCCCAATCTCCGGTACCGGAGACTTCGGCGGGGGCGGGATTCACGGCGGCCAACGGCCATTCTCCGACCCGGCGGGGGGTCGGAGAATGACGCCCCTTATTTCCTTTCCAGTGATATCATGCAGCAATTCCAGCAATCCCATATTCCAACACTGCCAATATATGAGTGACTTTCGGAACAATTCAATTCTTTCATCCAAGCACCAAGGCACAATAAGCAGAAACTGCATCAGTTTGGCTCCTTTAGTCATAATCTTGCTCCTGAGCCAGCTGGCTGTGTAACTTCAGACTCCATTCCAGCACTTCCAAACGTAATCCAGGTCAAAATCTTAGTGCAGTACTGACGGAATGTTACATTACTGGAGGAGACATTAAACTAAAGCCCCATGTGTGGACCCAGGGCAGTGCTACATCAGTTTCCCCTGTTTGCATTCAGTTTTTTACATTCCAGCTCTGTTGATCACTCCCACGGGTGAGTTGCAACTCACAAACACTCAACAAAATCATCATCAATTTTGATAACTGCATCATTTTCAGTTAAGTGCCAAGACAACAAACAAAATAAACTTTTGGTAATTATTTTAGGCAGTGGATGTATCCAGCACATCATCAAAATTGGTGCAGTAGCACAGAGCAGCAATATCAGAGTTGATGTTAGGGGAGAAATGAAATCAATAACATTCGTATAATTAATGCATATATTCAAATGGAGACTGATGAATGTAAGGGTAACGGAGAGCTCACATCGAATGGGTCAGACTACGATATTATTGGTCCTGAAAAAGTAAGCCATCCTCTGTGTGTACTGATTCCAATCTTCCTGTCCAGCATGAAACACTGCCAAACGTCCGTAAAGAGACACAATGAAGGCAAATTTCCAACCTGTATCCAAGAGGTATGGGGAGGTGGCTCAGCTGCGTCGATAGCGATCCAGTTTTTATCCTCATTGCCAGTTTTATAAGAGCATCGAAGAGTCCATGCCATGTAGGTCATAACAAAACTTACTTCATTTAACAATAACTATTATTTACAGCTCCAGTAGTTCCCTTCTGGGCCTTCTCTAGCCAGTACCTTACTGGCCGCCTTTATTTATACGTAACCAGAGATTGTTAATGGTCCCCCACCCACATATCGGGGGAACTTGTGTTCCGCAAGATCCACGAGGTAGTTAATCACCCCTACCCCATAAGACCCATGTGGGTTATAACACAGAGAGTCAAGAATCTTTCGAATTCTCTTCCATTGAGAGCAGTGAAGGCCGGGTCATTGAATATGTTCAAGGCGAAGTTAGACAGATTTTTTTATCAACAAAGGCGTTAAGGGGGCAAGCAGGAGGGTGGAGGCCACAAGTAGATCTTATTGAATGGTGGAGCAGACTAGAGGAGCTGAATGACCTACACCTGCTCCTATTTCATTTGTTCATATGAAGTGTGCCAATTTGAAAATCACTGTATGACAGATTTAAGACTGAACAAATCTATTTATGTTTGCTCAAGAGCAGCTTACCCTAACCCTAACCAAACCTCAACATTTGGATAATGAACAAAAAAAACTTGCAACATTCAATTTAACCTGGAAGAAAATCGGCTGCCGATATTTATTTTCAACCCCTTTACAACTGGTATCTGAATTCAAGAAACATGCATAATGTTTCATTTTGCCATCTGATCTTACCAACAACCTTTGCGAAAGACCAAGCAATTCTCTTACCGTTCACGAATGCACGGGAACATTTCATTTGTCTTATTGGTGTTTGTGGGATCTTACTGTGCTCATTATAGCTGCTATGATTGACCAATAATAACACAACACCTTGGATTTGAGATGCCCCTCAGGAAGGTGGACAATCTTTCTTTTCTCTGTTGTCAAACTCTAATCAGAATGTAGGATCTTGCTGGATAATATTAGTTTAATTATTTAATAGTTATAAACTGTAGTTTGCAGCAGAAATATCGGCGCGGTTATCAGCACTCACCATTATTAAGGAGTAAATTGGACAGCAAATTCCAGTGCCCACACAGCAATCAGGGAATTGCTGTCAGAGTTGTTTTACTCCTCCGCAAGCTTCACAAAACAGAGACCTCACCAAGAGATTTGACAGTCAGAGATATAAAGGGTGTGAAGTTGCAATATTATTCACTAGATACCCTCGAACCATGCTAGAAAATGTTCAGACTTGTCCTTTCAAGTGGAAATAAATTGTTAACGTTTTGATAAGTCTCAAATGCCGGGTAGAATCCTGAGGCCTGTGCCATTCATTCAAATTTTCATTATTGTTAGAATTTTTTTTTGAAAGATGTAAAAACATGTTTTCACTTTTTCTCTACATGTTCTCTCATTTAATCTCATCCTTTTTTCCATCTCTACATTTCACTTTCTGTGCATGGGTGCCATTTAATGGAAGCGTTTCCAAGTGTGGTAGTGAGCAGGAACTGCCGTACTTCCCAACCCTCGACCTGGCGAGGCCGTCACCGGTATCAAACGTTAATAAGACCACTTAACGAGGCCCCACGGGCTTCGCCACACAAATGTTGATCCAGCCGGCTGATTCGCTGGGACCATGCCCGTCAGCTCCCCGCTAATAAAGGAGAGCAGCTCTGAAACCGATCCTGCAGAGCAAACCACACACAGCTTTCTTCCATGCTACCGAGGAGAGCAGCCCCACGATTCGGGGATGCCACCCAGGCCAGATTGATGGGCACGGCCGAGTGCAGACGGGATGCCCTGTTCCCCTGTGCGGCTCAGAGGGTCAGCCACAGTGCAGCCAGTGTCGCCTTGGTGGAGGTAGCAGTGGCAGTCAGCTCAGGGAGCATCACCAGGAGGATTGGAACCCAGTGCCATAAGAAGATCAACGACCTCCACCAGGCCGCATGGGTGGGTTGGCACTGGCCCCCTGGCCATGCTCCCAATGACCATGAGGCTGACATTGCTCCCACCCAGCACCATACAGTTCCCCAGCCCACCCATGTCCAGCAGAGCTTACCACGCCAGCCTCCATCCCCCCAGCAATCCCCATCCCCACCAACCTCCTCCAGCCCCCCAACTTCACCCCACAGGCGAAGTTTGTCCACAACAGACTAGAGAGGGCCGAGACAGGCGGTGGGGTGCCGCACATCAGAGTCCTCACCCCCTACGAGGAACAGGCCCTGGAAGACGTGGTGGTTGTTGTGTTCGATGCTCTAGATCTGTGGAACACAAAGGCTACCAACACTTAAAATAGTACAACACTATTGTATTAAGTTAGAAACTGTTGAACAAACTTTCACTGTGGGTTAACAAGATGTTAGATAGGGGGACCTGTTCATTGACGGGACATTTGCGAGTCTAGGGGTACTGGAGGAGAAATTTGAGTTACCCCCGGGAAATGCATTTAGATATATGCAGGTGAGGGCTTTTGTGAGGCGACAGGTGAGGGAATTTCCGTTGCTCCCGGCACAAGAAGTTCAAGATAGGGTGATCACGGGGGTATGGGTCGGGGAGGGCAAGGTATCGGAAATATACCAAGAGATGAAAGAAGAGGGGGAAGCGCTAGTAGAAGAACTGAAAGGTAAATGGGAGGAGGAGCTGGGGGAGGAGATTGAGGAAGGGCTATGGGCCGACGCCCTGGGTAGGGTTAATACCTCTTCCTCGTGTGCCAGGCTCAGTCTGATACAATTTAAGGTGGTTCACAGAGCGCATTTGACGAGGGCGAGGCTGAGTAGGTTCTTTGGGGTAGAGGATAGATGTGAAAGATGTTCAGGGAGCCCGGCGAACCATGTCCATATGTTTTGGTCATGCCCGGCATTGGAGGGGTTCTGGAGAGGAGTGGCGGGGGCTAGCAATATTTGGAGTAGTGGATGAGCCGGGAGTGCAGGAGGCGAAAGAGGCCGGAATTCTGGCCTTTGCGTCCCTAGTAGCCCGGCGAAGGGTCTTGCTACTGTGGAAGGAGGCGAAGCCCCCTAGCCTGGAGGCCTGGATTAATGACATGGCGGGGTTCATAAAATTGGAGAGAATTAAGTTTGCTTTGAGAGGGTCTGCACAGGGGTTTTACAGGCGGTGGCAACCGTTCCTAGATTATCTCGCGGAGCTCTCTCGCGGGAACTCTGATGCTCCCTGTCTTTATAATGAGTGTGCTCTAACTGGTGATTGGCTGCAGTGTTGTGTGTGTTGATTGGTCTTGCTGTGTGTCCATCAGTGTGTGTGTCTGCACTATGATATACTGGTGTATATTATGATAGTGGTGGCAGAGGACAGACCGGTAACTGATATAGAGGTTGGCGTAAGGCGCAGAGGTGAGGATCCACCAGCCCCAACCCAGATAACCTGTTACACATGAGTTGATAATGTGATACAGACTGATCCATTCCTCCCACTGACCACATGTCCATTATACTGCAGGATCCCCATCCGATGGTGCCGGCCCATCCTGGGTGGTACACCCACCTCCACCCTGCTGGAGGGACGAAGTCGGAAGAATCCGGGAATGTCGCGTAACCCAAAATGGACGCCCCCCCGCCCCCACGGGCACAGGAACCAGCCCCCCCCCCACCATGGAGACTCCCAAAGGGGGCCTCCTAGCACAGCCCCCTGACCCCATGGAACTTTCTTTGTCACTGCCACCTGGCATCGCCCCAACATCCTGGCACTGCCTCCTGGCACACTGGCACTGCCCTCTGTCACAGCTCAACATACTGGCACTGCCTCCTGGCACACTGGCACTGCCCTCTGTCACAGCTCAACATACTGGCACTGCCTCTGGCACTGTCTCGGCAAACTGGTACTGCTTCCAGGCACTGACCCCTGGCGGGTTCCCTTCGCCTGGCTCCCGATTTTAAAAGCCTGCTGTAAACCTCGCCGATGAGACATCACGCCAGCAAAGAGGGTGATGCCAATGTGAGAGGTCAATATGGCGGGGAAGCCATTATAACTTTTAAAAATTCAGTTCCGACCTTTCTGGGTGGGCACCTCATTCCGTCACTGCCGGTCAGGGGGGAATCTGGAAATGGGATTTCGCCGACGGGATTCTCTTCTTTTTGACTTTCGAGGGAAATGAGAGTTCGGATTCTAAATCTGCTTGGTTGAGTTGACACATGTCATTGATTGGATTCTTCAAAAAGGGCTGTGATCCCCGATAGGAGGTGCCATGCTCTTCTGACTCTCAAATTATCACAAACTGCAGTTCTACCACCGACAAGAGAGTCTGTAGACCAGTGCAACTGAATGGCTGATCCTGTTCATTCACTATTTACCGTATAATCGGAGCCATTGACTTTAAGATGAGGACTAGATTGTGCTTGACTATCCTTGAACACCTTTATTCACTTATCCCCAGCCATCTAATCCTGCTTCATGTGTGGATCCTGATCAACATAACAGGAGATCAAGTGATAAGATAACAACCTGTATCACTTGAGGTGGTGTAGTGACAATATTAATTGACTTCTACTCCAGAGGACCAGGCTAATTCGCTGAGATATGGTTCCAAAACCCACCATGGCAGCTAGTGAAATTTAAATTTGACTACTAAAGTTAATTAATTCATCAAAATAAATCTGGAATGAAAGTCGCCTCAGTAATGGCGACAGTGAAACCATCGCCGATTATCCTAAAAGCCCATCTGGTTCACACTTGCCCCTTAGGGAATGAAATCTGCCCTCCTTAACTGGCCTGGCCTACTTGTGATGCTAGATCCACTGCAATGTGGTTGAATCTTAACTGCCCTCAAATGGCAATTAAGGATGGGCAACAAACGCTGACATCCCCTCAAAAAGAATAAAGAAAAAATATATTTTTTAGAAGCACTTATTCCTCCATCATGCAATTGCTTGCATATTAACCACAGCAACTCAAACTGCTTCTGAAGACATTCCACTGTGAGCACTGTACTGAACAAAATATAGGCCAGCATTAAAATACCTCATAACCATCCCTTATTATTTCCTCTGAGAATGTGGCTGGAAAATGCTTGTGGTATCATTAGATTATTTCTGCTCTCCAGATACTTCGTATCAGAACATTTCACTGAACTTTTCTATTTTGTTTCTGTATGCAGTGGAGAAAAAAAACTAGCAACTGTAAAACTCTGCAAGGATTTTCGTTCCTGCAAAGCTTGGTATTATCTTTTGAAAATAAATTATCACTGCTGCCTTACGGCGCCAGGGACCCGGGTTCAATTCCAGCCTTGGGTGACTGTCTGTGTGGAGTTTGCACCCTCTCCCTGTGTCTGCGTGGGTTTCCTCCAGGCGATCCCGTTTCCTTTCAAAGTCCAAAGATATACAGGTTGGGTGGATTGGCCGCCGCTAAATTGACTATTAGAGTCCAAATGGTTAGGTGGGGTTACTGGAATATGGGAATAGGGTGGTGGCGTGGGCCTAGGTAGGGTGCTCTTGCAGATTTGATGGGTTGAGTGGCCTCCTTCTGTACTGTTGGGATTTTATGGTTATCTATGATGCTATGAAAATAAAAAGTCATCATTGGCCTTGAACGCCAGTATAAAATGGACTTTCCAACCAATGGAAAGTTCAATGGTTTTTAATCTACCCTTCTATCAGTCTTCAAGGGAATCATTGAACGTGACAAACAAATACCTGGTCTCAAATCCAGCCCAGCAGCTGCCTGGTTTCAACCTTCCAAGGAAAGATTGGTTCACCCTCAACAGGTTCAGGACCGGCCATGGCCCCGACATGGCCAACCTCACATTTGGGGCCTGATGCGACCATCAATTCACTCGAAGATACGTGGAGAAGTAAACCGTGGTTTTAATCAGCTTAGAACTGAGCCTGCCTGTGACCGGTACAACACTGAAGGCGGCCCCGCAGGTCAGCAGCTCTTATACTTCCTGTAAAGGGGGTGGAGCCATGGGTGGAGCCCGTACATGCCCCAACATATCCCCTGTGGGTGAAGCCACATAATGGCCCATAGGTAGAGCCCACAGGGTTAATAACATAACACAGTGCACTGGTGAATTATCAGTAATTATACATTCACCACAGGGCCTGTGTGCCAGTTCCCTTTGTGGGAGAGAGCAAACTATATGCACCATCATTGAAGAATGTCCAATTCACAGACTCAGTGGAGGCCGATCCACACTCAACACAGTAGGGCCAGAAGAAACTGCTTGGCTTAGGGACTTTGCATTCGCTAAATAATATCAGTCACCATTCTACAGGCCAGAGATTTGTGTACGTTTGTTTATATTTTGCCTTGATATTAGTGTGGAGAGGAGTGGAGGAGTGTTACTTTGTAGTATGAGCTTATTTTTAACTTCTAATGTGGGCCTGGCTTGATCGTCATGAAACTGCATTCATTTGTTCCAAATCTGCCCTGCGCTATCGTCACCAGAAATGGTGAGCTCATGATTGTATGTTCTCCTAGGTCAGTACAGACCGAGGTGGATAACAGACAAACCAAAGAGTGATTGAGGCCATAATCCCCGAGGAGCACAATCACCCCATGCATCCACAATGGGTCCAAATACAATGTCCTGCACCAACGATAACAGATTATTATTGTACTTGGGGCAATGAATAGATCACATTCTGAGATCCAAATAAAGAGATAACTTCCATCTTCAGCAAAGCTTCCCCGAGTACAGTTCAATATAAAGGATCTATTACTCCAGACGGTCCTTAATCAGCACTCCACGCTTTTCACCACCCTCTTCAAAATGAATACTTTAGTTGCTTCAAGCCAAAGCCTCCTTAACACCATACAGCTCACACTGAATTGCACAGGAAAATAACCGCTGTTTTATTTTACAGTTTGAAATGGATACTCTCTCTCACTCAAAGAGTCACAGCTTTGAAATGGTCGGATGTGGAGAAGTTAATGAAAGATCATTATCAATGTTCTGAATGAGCTGCACAATGCAGCAGCGAATTGAGCCTCAACCTAATCAAATGCAATGTTTCCACCTCTGTATAAGCGCACACAAAACTAACTTGTTCCAGGGCTGAATGACACAGAGCAAAGATATTTACAAATCTAAGGATCTGAAAGCAATTGGAGGAATCAAATCTGGTTTGCTCAAGTTCTGATCGATGGGGATTTCAAATTCAGCTCAAACGTATTCTTTCAATTCTATTTTACTGCAATGGCCTGTTCTTTCCCAATCTGGTGTTTCTCTATCAACCGAACTACACACAATCTGCTGACTGGTGTTTTTATATGTTTAAAACTAACTTGAAAGCTGACAAGCTGGTTATTGGGAAAAATGCAAGACTTTGAAGATATCTCACAGAAGTTTTATTTTGCTGCCCTTTTTTTTATTGGCTGCAAAGAGATAACGGTTTTGCATTTTTAAACCGTGACTATATTAATTACTTTTTACGTTGAATGTAAGGTGCATATGGATCCTATAATTATACCGCAGTTTGTGCTAATCCATTTCACTTGGTAATTGGAGGAAGCCCCCACAGAGATTTAGAATGGAAGGGTTTAGAATTGAAATGGTTTCATCGTACTTCCTCGCACAATGTGGGAAATCTCCAGCTCCTTTTCATTTCATTCGGAATTTGTTTAATGCCCAATGTCTGTATGGGCGGAATGGTAGCACAGTGGTTAGCACTATTGCTTCACAGCGCCAGGGTCCCAGGTTCAATTTCAGCTTGGGTCACTGTCTGTGCGGGGTCTGCTTGTTCTCCCTGTGTTAATGTGGGTTTCCTCCGGGTGCTCCGATTTCCTCCCACAAGTCGCGAAAGACGTGCTTGTTAGGTGAATTGGACACTCTGAAGTCTCCCTCTGTGTACTCAAACAGGCACTGGAGTGTGGCAACTGGGGGCTTTTCACAGTAACTTCATTGCAGTGTTAATGTAAGCCTACTTGTGACAATAATAAAGATTATGATTACAGACATTCTCAGCATCTCCACACATAATTATCAATTATCTCAGCAACAACTAGTCTGGGACAGACAAATAAAGACTTATTTATTAATAGTTGCCTCCCCCATCCTCTGATCAGTATATGCAATACATTTTTGTTGGAAAATGCAGGTTGATCAGAATTCAGTTAGGCCATCCAACCATGAAGTCCATCACTTCTGATCAGAAATTAACAGCAAAGGGCCTTTGCTGCCTCCCTCCATTAGAGATTATCATGAAGCACCCTGATGTTATTTGCGAGGGTAACCCAAATTGGAACGTCGGTTCATAAGGGTGTATAGTTTTACTTTGTTTAGGTCTGAGGAGACAAGTGAAACCCCAGTAAGAATAAACAGCCCAGTCGGCGAGTAACTTATTGAAGACTATTTATGAAAGTAAAGAAAATAAAAATACACACAAACAGGACTTCTCTGCACTCGTGCAATTAAGATGTATGAATTATTAAACACAGGCAGTTTAAATAGAACATTCTCCTTTTTACAAAATATACCTTCAATAGCTGAACTCTAAGACTTTCTCACTTCCCCAAACATCATCCAAAATAAATAACCAGCTTATAATTACCAAACAATACAGGGATGATACTCAAGTCTGGGAAACATCTTTTCCTGGTCCAGCGCAAATATTCAAAACTGTTTCTGAACTGCCTTGTCTCCAAGACTTTGAGGCTGGTTTCATTTAAACATGACCTCCAGGCTGTTAACTTAAAAAAAAAACTTTGGCCTTCAGGCTTGGTGGCTGGAAATTGGCTTGTCTGCTTTCTGAGACTGCTTGGTGTTAACTGCCTCTCTGGCTTCTGATGGTCTGGTCAATTACACCTTTGTTCCTCTTTGATTATGCTTCCTGGGTATTCAGCTGTCTGCCCCGATCAACTTCCATGACGATACATTAACATATGTACAACTCCTTCACCTTCCCAATCATCTGTAAGCTGTTTCCTCTCATAAACGATACACGCCTGATTCTTATCCAAATGCCCTTCCAATCCTGTTATTGGGAGAGACGCATATCAGTGGGGCCTTTAGAATACTGTCTACTGCTGTCTCTAGGCAGATTTCTATCTGTTGCTGGACATTGCACATCCTATTATGTTTTGTTAAATTCATTTACTGCTGATACAAGGCAGACTCAGGACAGGAGACCATTAAAAAAGAAAGATAGCTCAAGGGAAACCACTCCGCAAACATGAAGCAAAGTGAGGAGGGAGGCATCGGTTACAAGGCATTGAACCCATGCCACTGACATCTTTCTGCACCACACTCTATCCATCCAGCCAAACTGAGCTCTCCAACAACACATGAATAAAGGCTATTTGGACAAAACACTGGAGGGAAGCCAGTGTTAGAATTCAAGAAGCTGTTAACTCGCTTCAGGAGAGACAAGGAATGAATTAGAAAAATTACAGATTGGCAAGCTGACTTCCCCGAAGGATCACTGTGACCCAGTTCAGTTCTTACTAAAATTTGGCAGCTTTTTTTTCCCCTGATTCCAGGCAAATGAATTACAAGAATGTCGAATCCGATGTCACATTTTGCCATGGTGGGATTTGAACACATGACTTACGGGTTCTTGACATTAGTAGGTGGAACAATGCAGTTGGAGGCAGCTGCAACATAATTGACTCTGGTAGTTACTGGGAGAACAGAAAGACTTAAATCAATCATACTGAGCACGAACAGGAGCAGATTTCTCACAGCCTAAAGCAAGTTCTGCCGATCCTTCCTCTTCAGGAGCGGGTTATTTTCATTTATATTCCGATATGCACAAGAGGCTAAAACAAGAGGTGACAGCACTGACTGACAAACAGTTGTACATCTAGGAGCTACAAAGCTTTGCAGCTGGCTTTTTGTGAGTCAGACCTAGGTTAAATTTCTAAACGCATGTGCCCACAGCAGAAACACAGAGAGCTTGACTCGAGCACCAACAGCTCTTAGGGTGGTGTTCGAATCAGTTGGGTGGAGTGACACAGTGGGTTATGCTCACTGAGGCCATTCCTTTAAGCAACGTTCACTGTATTGAGTCCAGCAGCAAGAAGCTGGTTCTGTCTGTGATCTATACAAAGCAGGACAGTATTGTATCATTACTGGACAATACGGCTCCAATTTGGACAGCGACCATAAGATGAGATTGATCTGGCCATGGAGGCTCATCTGTGAAAGAAAAGACTCAACCATGATTTAACGTCGCAACTGAAAGGTAGTAGCACTGACAGCGCAGGACTCCCTCTGTGCTGCACTGAAGGGCCAGGGCTCCCTGTCTACTCTGTCCCAATCCCTCATGATTTTCAATACTTCTCCGAAATCTACTCTCAACCTTCTCTTCCCAAGAAAAAATAGTGCCAACCTCTCCAATCTGCCCTCATAACTGAAGTTTTTCATCCCTGGAAGCATTCTTGTGAACCTTTCTGCACTCCCTTTGATGCCTTCACATCTTTCCTAAAGTGTGATGCCCAGTACTTGATGTAATTATCATGCTGAGGCCAAACTAATGTCTCATATTAGTTCAATATAGCCTCCTTGCTCTGGTACTCCATGTGGGGTTCTTTGTGATTCTGTTATCAGGATGGATGTTGTAGTGTTCACAAAGACCACAGAAGCTAAGTTCATTAACAAAGCTAACATTTATTTACACTACTTATTAAAGCACGACCACTTACTCCCACAGTAAACAATAATTATAGTAATCTACTCTAAACTAACACTAGTCCCTGCACTCTAACTCTAACTGTACTCTTCCTCTCTAGATCTCTCCTATGCACTCTACTCCAGCCTTCTCTCCCAGAAGCCTGAGACCAGGGGCGGGATTCTCCGACCCCCCGCCGGGTCGGCGAATCCCCGGGGGACGGCGTGAATCCCACCCCGCCGCTCCGACGGCGTCTGCCGTATTCTCCGGTGTCAGTTTTCGGGCGGGGAATCACGCCATGCCGGTCGGGGGCCGTTGGCAGCGGCCCCCCCAGCAATTCTCCAGGCCCCGATGGGCCCAGCGGCCGTCGGTCTCGGGCCAGTCCCGGCGGCGTGGATTGGACATGGTCGGTGGGACCTGGCTGGTAGGGTCCAGTCCTCGGCGGGGGCGCAAGGGATCCGGCCCCGGGGGTGGGCCCCCACGGTGGCCTGGCCCACGATCGGGGCTCACCGATCTGCGGGCAGGCCTGTGCCGTGGGGGCACTCCTTCCTTCCGCGCCAGCCACTGTAGGGCTCCGCCATGGCCGGTGCGGAGAAGACACCCCCCTGCGCATTTGCTAGAATACGGCAGCCGGTCTGCGCATGCGTGAAACCACGCCGGCGGTTCTGCGCATGCGCTAACTCCCGCTGGCCCGTTGGCGCGGCGCCAACCCCTCCGGCGCCGGAGTGGTTCGTGCTGCTTTTTACGCCGGTGTCGGGCCATCGCGGGGACTTGGGAGAATCCCGCCCCAGTGCTTTATATAGTACTGCATCTAGCTCCATCTGGTGGTTAATTGTGACATGACATTAACTCTTTGTATACTGAACATTTCTATAATGTCACAATTACAAAGCCGAGGATATGGTATCTTTTTTTAACCATTCCCTACCTACCACCATATGCACCAGATCCTTCTCCTCCTGCACCACTTTTAGAGCTGTGGCCCTTTATTCTACATTGTCTCTCCATGTGCTTCCTACAAAAATGAATCAGCTCACATTTTTCCACATTGAACATCATCTGCCACCCGTCTGCACCAATTTGTCTATGGGCCTTTGTAGTTTTCTACTGCCCTCTTCACACTTTTGTCCATTTGTAGGCAGAGAATCATCTGTAATTTATTTTCCCACCCCAGTATTGTTAACTTTCATAAACAAATTGTCAAGTCCCAAATGAAATGGGAACCAAGGACAAAAAACAGGAAGGACACTTACAATATGCCTACAATACTAAGCCTTGCTGTTAACAGGCATAAGACCACACAGACTTCTTTAACAGAAACTTGTCATATGAGGAGCGGTTGAGGACTCTGGGTCTGTACTCACTGGAGTTTAGAAGGATGAGGAGGGGTCTTATTGAAACTTACAGGATATTGAGCGGCCTACACAGAGTGGATGTGAAGAGGATGTTTCCACTGGTAGGAAAAAATAGAACCCAAGGGCACAGCCTCAGACTGAAGGGCCGATCTTTTAAAACTGAGATGAGGAGGAATTTCTTCAGCCAGAGGGTGGTGAATCTGTGGAACTCTTTGCCGCAGAAGGTTGTAGAGGCCAAATCACAGAGTCTCTTTAAGACAGAGATAGATAGATTCTTGATTAATAAGGGGATCGCGGGTTGTGGAGAGAAGGCAGGAGAATGGGGATGAGAAACATATTAACCATGATTGAATGGCGGAGCAGACTCAATGGGCCGAATTGTAACTGTGCCAAATTACTGACTGAACCTTCCGGAAGATGTCGACACGTCGAGACAACGGAAATTGAGACACGCCACATCAATTGGGAGAAAGCACCCATTGTGCTGATGACATCATATATTCGGAGGGCAAGGGTGTAGACCTGTGACAGTATCCCAGCTTGTTTCTTTGACTTGTACTGTGCAGGATGACGATAGTGACAGTGACAATAATGAATCTTATCTAAATTGATAAATGAACACAAACAACAAGTCTATTCTAACCATCATGTCATCATTTTATCAGCTTATATAAATTGAATTACTGATTTGGACACTGGCAATAGAATAGAAAATAATTAACTTGCAACTTATAAAAGAATCAAGTAAAGAACTCTCACTTTAAACAGCTGGGTTAACGATGCAAATATTTTGTGAGTTATTGACAAGATCCCAATGTTCGACTTCTGAAACTCTTATGTTAATTCATTTTAATATCTAATCTGGTTTCCTTAATGCATTATTTGCAGGGTTGTGTTCAGAAATATCTTCATTTAATGAATTTTCTTTTTGATGCTCCCTCATTTGTACCTGTGAATTAGGGTTACATTTATCAGCAATTAATGATATATCTCTCTAAGATTTTCAATCTCAGGGTCCCTCATGAGACTGCTACTAGCATACGAATTAGGAGTAGGAGCAGGCCTTTCGGCCCCTCTAGCCTGCTCCACTATTCAATAAAATCAAAGCCTCAACTCCGATAGCTTTTGACTCCTGTATTGTTTAAGAAACTGCTCTTTTTGTTTTTATGCAGGTGACTTTGCCCCCAGATAACATTCTCTCCTCGCATCCAGCTCCTCTCTTTATCAAGGTTCTATTTCAGCACGATAGTTCAGTGGTTAGCACTCACAGTACGAGGGACCCGGGTTCAATTCTGTCCTGGGGTGACTGTCAGTGTGGAGTTTGCACTTTCTCCCCTTGACTGTCTGGCTTTCCTCCGGGTGCTCCGGTTTCCTCCCACAGTCCAAAGATGTGCAGGTTAGGTGGATCAGCCATGCTAAATTGCCTTTAGTGTCGAAAGACATGTAGGTTAGGTAGGGTTAAGGGGGTAGGGCAGGGGTATAGGCCTGGGTAGGGAGCACTTTCAGAGGTTTGATGTAGACTCAATTGTATGAATGGCCTCCTTTTCTACTGAAGGGATTTTATGGTCTTGATTCTTCTGCCCCGCCCGTTGCAAGATCGCCATGGGCGAGACGCGGGCAGGCGACCGGAGAATTCTATCCTATGATTCTATGAGTTTGCTTTGCTCTCCTCTTGCACAACCTCTGGGTTAACCACACTGCCAGTGCCCTATAACTGCCAACTTGCCAACCAACACCGTACTGTGGTCACCTTGTATGCTGATTGTACACAGCGCTAATCCTTTAAGACAATAAAATTGCTATTTATTAGAAAATGGAACTATTTCTTCATCAATGAATGTAATAGTTTTTTGAGATATGAATCGTTCAGGGCCAATCTAAGTCTCAACTGCTTGGGGCATGTTAGTCATCCAAATTTGAGAGAGCTCTCTGTACTATACTTACTAATCAGCAAATACAGTTAATACAAATGCAAATAGAAACTCTGATTCCATCGCTGGAAAATCAATCAAGACTGCCACTTTATTCTTGAGCCTATCATCAGTTTTAGATCAGCTTTGGAGCCCTCAGAGGAGGATTATACAGCGGTCAGGGTCTGACTTTCAAACTTCCTCGGGAAGAGCCTGAACCAATGGGGATTTTTAAAATTCTGTTCAGCAATCATATTGGAAGTAAATGGTACAGCTAGCACTTAATTCAGTTAAATCTTGAAATTAAAGGGCTTTAACAAGTTAAATCTAAAGCCTTTCAGAAACTTAAGCCTCGAAAAGAAACCACTGAACTCCTCAGTTGATAGTCAAATGTATTATTGGTTGCCTGCATTATTGCCAAATACACATTAGAAGCCATTGGCATTTTCTCTTTCACCCAATACTCTTTCATTTTTCATATGCAATTTATGTATGAGGTGGTAAGTACATTAGTTTTGTTAATGAGAATTTGTGAGTGATGTTTACGCAAAGTGCGGCGAGCAATTTTAATCAACTTTGCTCAATTGAAGTTGAAATTAAACCGAATGCTGACTCCAGGAGTTCAGCTCATTTGGGGACAGATGCCTGAAATTTCAGTGGAGTTTCTCGCAAGCGATTGAAGTGACTGAGACAGAATTGGTAAGACCTCCTCAGTAACAGGATTTTAAAAATCTGATTGATTGCGCCACCTCTCCGGGTGCGTGTTTGAAGTCGCAGTGGGAAATCGGGAACTTGGATGAATGGGAGATTTTCTGAGCAGGGGCCTGGTTTTCAGGTGGCAAAATCTGGAAATTCAGGATTACAGGCTTGCTGTGGAGCGTGTGTTTTTTTTCTTGAAGGAGGGATTCAATTTGGAAGCAAGCTTGGTCGACAGAGCTCTCTAAAGAACGAGGGCACTCATGTTTGTACATTATCCCCGTGTCCGCATGAGTCTCACCCCCAAAACACAAAGATGTGCAGGGTAGGTGGATTGGCCACCCTAAATAGCCCTTAATTGGAAAATTGGGAAAAAAAAGAAGCCGGGGCAGGAAGCAGTTCCATATGGGAAACCTGCAGCTGTGACCCAGCATCTAGTGGGGAGAGGTTCCAATTGCGGATGGAGGTGAGAGACCAGGGAAGCAGGTAAGCGTGGGCAATGTTGAAAGAGTGCTGCTGATGCAATTAATTTTTCCTGAAGCTCTTCTTTCCTCCATTGGGTTCCTGAGTTTTCAAAGGCCTGGCAAATTCAGCTGGCTATAATTAAGTGTCCAACTTGCCCACTTTCAGCTTTAACAGAGATGGAGTGTGTGGGGGTGGGGGGGGCAGTTTGGAGATTTTCTTTTAAAATAAATACATCTCATCTGACTCCAAAGTATGCTTTTTTTCAGGCGTAATGTCCCTTTAAAAGTGAGACCTTGATCGCTCTCTTTGAAAGGAAGGACTTACATATATATAGCGACTTTCGCATCCCAGTTCTAATTTACAACTGATGAATTACATATGAAGTGATGCAGCATAGGGGAACACAGCAGCCAATTTCTACACAGAAAAATTGTTTAAAGCAATGAAATGACGGACAAATATTCTGTGGATAAAAGAAAATTACTGCGGACGCTGGAATCTGAAACAAAAATGGGAAATATTGGACAGTCTCAGCAGGTTTGACAGCCTCTATGGAGAAAGCAGGGAGCTGATGTTTTGACTCTGGATGACTCGACAAAGAGTCATCGAGGCTCGAAATGAGCTCCCTCCTCTCTCGACAAATATTCTGGGGTTTTTCTTTGGTGGTGGCGATGTTGGTTGAAGCATAAATATTGGCCAGGCGCCAAGGGAACTGTGCCACGGGATCCTTTGCATCCATCTGATGAGCGGACAAACCTCAATTCAACACCTCATTTAAAAGGCACTAAACCTCCGCGCAGGATTGGCATAGGTTATTTACCGCTTCGCACGGTTGGGTTTGAATCAGATTGGAGAGTTGTACTGCTGACCAAGGTGAGAACCATTCTGAACAAGAGAGAAGGAAAATGTTCACATTATTGTTATTAGGAACAGGATTAGGCCATTTCACCCTGATTCAGTCATTCACTGAGATTGTGGATGATTTGGATCTAACTCCATTTATAACCTGCAAATATTGCTGCAAAGTGAGTTGGTGGCAGAGTGGTAATGTCACTACAGTAGTAATCCAGAGGCCCAGGAAGGATATTTTCCTCAGAGGGAGTGCAACTTAGGTTTACAAGAATGAAAGCTGGACTTCAGGGGTTACGTTATGGGGAGAAATTATACAAATTAGGGCTGTTTTCTCTAGAATTTAGAATATAAAGTGATGATCTGATCGAAGTATTCAAGATATTAACAGGAAAAGACAGGGTAGATAGAGATAAATCGCTCCACATAGTTCGAACACTAGGGGGCATAGTCTGAAAATTAGGGCCAGACCATTCAGGAGAGATGTTAGGAAGCACTTCTTCATGCAGAGCGTGGTAAAGATTTGGAACTCTCTCCCACAAACGGCAATTGGTGCTAGATTAGTTCTTAATTTTAAATCTGAGACAGATATATTTTTGTTAAGTAAAGACTGGTTTTGCACACTGGGCTAAATCGCTGGCTTTGAAAGCAGACCAAGGCAGGCCAGCAGCACGGTTCAATTCCCGTACCAGCCTCCCCGAACAGGCGCCGGAATGTGGTGACTAGGGGCTTTTCACAGTAACTTCATTTGAAGCCTACTTGTGACAATAAGCGATTTTCATTTCATATTCAGGGATATAGGCCAAAGGCAGGTATATAGAGTTTTTTAAAAATAAATTTAGAATACCCAATTCATTTTATTCCAATTGAGGGGAAATTTAGCGTGGCCAATCCACCTACCCTGCACATCTTTAGGGTTTTGGAGGTGAAACTGACACAAACATGGGGAGATCGTGCAAACTCCACACGGACAGTGACCCAGCGTCAGGATCAAACCTGGGACCTCGGTGCAGTGAAGCCGAGTGCTAACCCACTGCGCCACCATGCTGCTAGGTACATAGAGTTAGGCCACTGATCATTGAATGGCGGAGGAGGTTCGAGGGGCTGAAATGCCTACTCCTGTTTCTATGTTCTTACTGCTGTAGGAACATGGGTTCAAATCACACCATGGCAGCTAGTGAATTTAATTTAATAGATCTGGGGCGGGATTCTCCGACCCCCTCCCGCTGGGCCGGAGAATCGCCGGCGGGCAGCGTGAATCCCACACCGCCGCCACGGTGGCCTGGCCCGCGATCGGGGCCCACCGACCCGCTGGTGGGCCTGTGCCATTGGGGGCACTCTTTCCCTCCGTGCTGGCTGCAGTAACGGTCCGCCATGGCCGGCGCGGAGAAGAACCCCCCCGCGCATGTGCTGTGATGCACCATGCGCCAACTAGCGCCGGCCGGCGGAGCCCCTTCGGCGCCGGCTGGCGCGCGCCAACCCCGCCAGCACCGGCTTAGCCCCTGAAGGTGCGGAGGATTCCGCACCTTCCGGGCAGCCCGACGCCGGAGTGGTTCACGCCACTCCTCGGCGCCAGTACGACCCGCCTCGCTGGGTAGGGGAGAATCCCACCCCTGGAATTGAAAGTTAGTCTCAGTCGATTGCTAAAAATCGTTGAAAATCCATTGATTCGTTCTACACATCCCGCTGCCTCAGGACGGCAGACAGCATTGTCAGAGACCCTTCCCACCCAGGCTTTGCCTTCTTCCAGACCCTTCCACCAGGCAGAAGATACAGAAGTCTGAAGACCTACACATCCAGACGTAGGAACAGCTTCTTCCTCACAGCTACTAGACTCCTCAACGACTCCCCCTCGGACTGATCTGTTCCCTGTAAGTCACTATTCACGACACCTTATGCTGCTGTTGCCCATGTATTTGCTTTGTTTGGCCCTGTTCTGCACTGTAACCAATTACTTATTTGTCGATTATTCTTTTTATCTACTGTGTACGTCCCCTTGATGGCAGAAAAATCCTTTTCACTGTATTTCGGTACATGTGACAATAAATTAATCAATCAATCAATTAATCAAACTCCTCCGGTTCACTAATGCCCTTTAGGGAAGGAAGTCTGTCTGTCATCCTTACCACGTCTGGCCGACATGTGACTCAAGACCCACAGCAATGCAGTTGACTCTTAACTGTTCTCTGAAATGGCTGAGCAAGCCTCTCAAGAACAATTAGGGATGGGTAACAAATGCTGACCTCACCATGAAAGGATTTAACAAAAAAAACATAGGCATCAATATATATAACTCTAAACATGTGATGTTATTATCAGCAAAAAAATACTTTCAAGCAATCATGGGGGCGGCCTGGTGGTACAGTGGTTAGCACTGTTGCCTCACGGCGGCAGGGACCCGGGTTTGAATCCAGTCTTGGGTGACTGTGTGGAGTTTGCACTTTCTCCCCATGTGTCAGTCATTGCCAGGGTGCCGTGCTGGGAGGGCAGTGCCGCGTGCCAGGCTGGCAGAGCCAAGGTGCCAAGCTGGCATTGTGCCCGTATCAGGGATCGGGACTGGCGGTGCCCTGCCTGTATGTGGTGGAGAGTACGGGGGCTCGAGGACCCTCTTGCAGGTGAGTTGGGGTGTTGGTGAGTCCAGGGCTGCGTCGAGGGGTTGAGAGATTGGGCTGCCTCAATGCAGGAAATTATGTATTGCAGCTTCTGGGGGGGGGGGGGGGGGGGGGCGGTGTGCATTCCCTGCCAGGGCACGAAAACAAGACACAGCAGTGCTATTAGATAGCTGGGTCAGAGTGCCGGCAACAACCCCGCCAATCCCGCCCACAACATAATCTGTTTTATTTTGATGTGGAGATGCCGGCGTTGGACTGGGGTGAGCACAGTACGAAGTCTTACAACACTAGGTTAAAGTCCAACAGGTTTGTTTCGATGTCACTAGCTTTCGGAGCTCTTCATTCACCTGAGGAAGGAGCAGCGCTCCGAAAGCTAGTGACATCGAAACAAACCTGTTGGACTTTAACCTGGTGTTGTAAGACTTCGTACTGTTTTATTTTGGTTAGATTGCACCCCATGGCTATGTGCTCATCTTGGTTCTATAAACCTTTGCCTAACAAAAACAAATTGATCGCACAGTGGAAAATTGTAACTGACTGAGCCTTATTAGTATTTTGAGGGAGGGAGTTCTAGATTTCTACTATCCTTTCATCCATCACCCAATCATTATAGATTACAACAATCCTTTACATTTTCAAAAAAAAAAACCACAGAACCTTTATTCCAACTGATGGTTTGTACCTTTATAGTGCAATATGGAATGTAGAAAATGTTAATTTACTGACAAAGCCATGCATCTCTGCTGGACAGCGCGACCCTCACAACGTGCATAAAGGTGCCAAACATGGAACTAACCACAATGCCTTCCAAACGACTTCAGAAGGTACTTTGCTTGAACTTGATTGTGTTTACATTCAGGTGTTCCATAGAATCATACAATTTACAGTGCAGAAGGAGCCATTCAGCCCATCGGGTCTGCACCGGCTCTTGGAAAGAGCACCCTACCTAAGACCACACCTCCACCTTAACCTCGTAACCCAGCAACCCATCTAACCTAAGGGAAATTTAGCATGGCCAATCCACCTAACCTGCACATCTTTGGACTGTGGGAGGAAACCGGAATACACAGAGGAAACCTATGCAGACACGGGGAGAACGTGCAGACTCCTCACAGTGACCCACGCGGGAATCGAACCTGGCACCCTGGTGCTGTGAAGCCATAGTGCTAACCACTATGCTACCGTGCTGCCCACTAGTGCAGAAGGAGACAATTTGGCCTATTGAGTCTGCACCAACCCTCTGAAAGGGCACCCTACCTAGGGTCAGGCTCCCACCCAACCTTTTGGGCACTAAGCAATTTGGCATGGCCGATCTACCTAACCTGCACATCTTTGAACTGTGGGAGGAAACCAGAGCACCCGGAGGAAACCCAAGCAGACATGGGGAGAACGTGCAAACTCCACACAGTCATCCAAGGCCGGAATTGAACCCAGGTCCCTGGTGCTGTGAGGCAGCAGTGCTAACCACTGTGCCACCATGCTGCCCATGTATTTGTGTATATGAGTGTTCATATGGGTGTGTGTGTGTATTATAAGATCTTGAAGGGTTGCAGGAGAATCTAGAACTCAAAGTCGCTGTTTAAATATCAGGGGTCACCTATATTAAAGAGAGATGAGGAGAATTTTTTTCTCTCAGGGTCGTGAGTCTCTGGAACTCTCTTCCTCAAAAGGTAGTGGAAGCAGAGTCCTTGAATATTTTTTAAGGTTGAGTCAGATAGATTCTTGATTAACACGGGGTGAAAGGTTATCGGGGGTCGGCTGGACTGTGGGGCTGAGGTTACAGTCAGATCAGCCACGATATTATTGAATGGAGGAGCAGGCTTGAGGGGCCGAGTGGTCTACTCCTCCTCCTCATTTTTATGTTTGTATACATCGGTGTACACCTTTTGTGGATTTGGTTGCTGCTATAACGATTTATTTATGAGCTGTGCTAATATGCAGTAAAGCACTTAATCGGTGATTTGCTAAACTCCAAGCTCAATCAGTCATCTTGAAAAAATGGCGATGTTGAGATCACGTGACCACAGTAAATCATCTTACTCTAAGATGCCACATTTTTGTAGTTGCGTGCAATGCATCAGTGTTGGCAAAGAGACTTGGGAGAAAGTCACCTTCTGAATCTTGCATTAGTCACAAAATGGATGAGTGGAGCAGAGAGAAATGTGTGAGAGTGGAAGAAGAAATAATAATGGTTAAAAACTAATGGATAACTGGAAAAGTTATGACAATTATTTCGTGCAGATATACCATCAGGCATTCCCATCTCATATATTAAGTGTGAAGTTTGATTTTAATAAATTAGCAAAATGTGACTGACCTGTTCTGGCTGCTGATGCAAATCTTTATCAATAAACGCAATCTGAAGCCAAATTCAAAAAAGCAACACTATGTTGGATTTGCCTATCAATAGTGTTTTCCTAGCACAATAGATTTTATGCTAATTCAGGTCATACTCTAAGCTTCCGAGAGGTGCCTTTATTCAATAACATTTCCACAATTACACTGTACTCCTCAAAATTTATTTCCAAGGATGCGGTGAAATTACTGACGACTTAAGGATTAGATATAAAGTGCTGTACAGCCCACACCAGCAGAAAGACCTCTTGTTCCGATGGCTCGCAACATTAGCTAATCTTCTGTCCAAGATGTTCACCTGCCCTGTACTCCCTTTCACTGATTTATACCCTCTGAGTTGTACAATCTTTAATTTTCAGTGGTGAGCGCGGCTGCCTCATAGCACCAGGGACCCGGCCTCAATTCCAGCCTTGGGTGACTGTGTCCGAGTGGCTTTGCTCCGGGTGCTCCAGTTTCATCCCACAGTCCAAAGAAGTGCAGGTTAGGTGGATTGGCTATGATTAATTGCCCCTTAGCGTCCAAAAATGTGCAGGTTAGGTGGATTGACCATGCTAAATTGCCCCTTATTGTCCAAAGATGTGCAGGTTAGGCGGGGTTATGGGATGGGGTAGAGGAGTGAGCCTCAGTAGGGTTCTTTTTCGGAGGGTCGGTACTGACCTGATGGGCCAAACGGCTTCCTTCTGCACTGTGGGGATTTAATGGATTCGCTTCTTTAGTTTTTCCATCCTTACATTTCCTTTTCATCACTGATGTTTTTTAATGCACCTTTAACAGCAACCATTTTCCTTCATAATCATACATGACTGACTTTGTCTCCCACCACATTCTACAATAAAGTTATGAACTAAAAAGTTGGGTTAAAGGACAATTTATCCTTGTTGTTAGAACTTGCAAAGGATTGTGTTGCAATCCATTATGATTGGGGTGATGGATGTCAGAAAGCATTTACTCGCACAAAGGGATATGGAAACCTGTAACTCTCTCCCTCAAAGAGCATCGAAGGATAATGGATTTGTCTCATTGCCAGATGTTCTCTGCAATGGCAAGGAAATATGTGCATGTTGATGGGTATGAATTCATGTGATGAGCGAACCACCTAAAGGGAGAAAAATCAGAAAAGGCTTGGAGAGGACATTAGTGACCCTGTTACTGTGAGATAACATTCTTCAGATGAACAGAGCTCAAGAGGCAATGGCACGGTTTTGTTTTATTCTCAGGATCTGTTTGACTCTGGGCTGAATTTATTGGCCATCGCCAATTGCTGTTGTTTGAGTCAGGGTAGTGTGTGATTGTGCTCCAGAAAGCGTTGGCCTGGACTCACTCAAGATCTGGACTGATGTACTAGGCCTCTAAAATGGATCACAGATAGTTGATTATCAGCCCAGTTAATTCCACGTTTTCTTCTTGACTTTGCATCATTTTTCTCGCAAAACCAGCACAATGGGCTGGAATTTGAAATAATGCTCATCAGTGGCAATTAGGAATTGGGGAAGTGGGAAATGCGTTACAGTTAGAGCCAGGGACTATAATCCTTGTCCACAAGTCTCTCCTACTGCACCAAATCTAAAGTGGTGAAAGCACCTTCAAAACTGCGGCTCTGTGGTTGGCGTTCTTTTGTCTGAGCGAGGAAGTTGCGAGTTCATGTTCCGCTCCAGAAACTTGAGAGGACAAAATCCCTGCTCACCCTCCAGTACAGTACAGATCGAGTGCCGCACTGTCAGCGACGTTGCTTTTAGGATTGATTAAATGAGAGCTGGATTTTCAATTCTTGGTCTGAAACCTGTCTGCCAGAGCAGTTCTGGGTGCTGACCCTGCCGGGCAGCAGCTTCACTGGTGTGGTGCAATCCTCAAGGTTTATGGATGTCTCCCTGGACGTCCTCACTGAGACCGTGGCCGAGAGGCGGAGGATATTGGGCGGGATTCTCCGGGTCTCGTTCTCCTCTTCACCGCTGCCAGCGAGAACAGAGAATTTGGCGCTCAGCCAAAAACTCCATTCACTGCAGCGGGGCCGGAGAATCCCAGCCGTGGGCGAGGTCGGAGAGTTTCCCCCTTTCTGACACCCGGCTGCAAAATTCCTGAAAAACGTGACTGGGAGTGGCGGAGGAGGTCAGCCGTCACAGCGTGGCCCAGAGAATGTGGGCCCAGTGCTACAAGCAATTCAATGACCCCATATAGAACCACAGAATTCCGACAGTGGAGAAGGAGGCCATTCAGCCCATTGAGTCTGCACTGACCTTCTGAAAGAGCACCCTTCCTAGGTCCACTCCCCTGCTCTATCCCTGTAACCCATTAACCCCATCAGTAGCATTGTGGATAGCACAATTGCTTCACAGCTCCAGGGTCCCAGGTTCGATTCCGGCTTGGGTCACTGTCTGTGCGGAGTCTGCACATCCTCCCCGTGTGTGCGTGGGTTTCCTCCAGGTGCTCCGGTCAGTCCAAAGATGTGCAGGTTAGGTGGATTGGCCATGATAAATTGCCCTTAGTGTCCAAAATTGCCCTTAGTGTTGGGTGGGGTTACTGGGTTATGGGGACAGGGTGGAGGTGTTGACCTTGGGTAGGGTGCTCTTTCCAAGAGCCGGTGCAGACTCGATGGGCCGAATGGCCTCCTTCTGCACTGTAAATTCTATGAACCTACACATCTTTGGACACGAAGGGGAAATTTTACATGACCAATCCACCTAACCTACGCATCTTTGGACCATGGGAGGAAACGAGTGCACCCAAAGGAAACTCTCGCAGACACAGGGAGAAAGTGCAAACTCCACACAGGCAGTCAACCAAGGCCAGAATTGAACCCGGGTCCCTGGCGCTGTGAGACAGCAGTGCTAACCACTGGGCCACCGTGCCGACCTGGGAAGGTGAATGGCGAGTGCTGCCCATCTGGCCAGTCTCTAACTCTGTCCACAGCAGCATGTACACAACCTCAGGAGATTTCCTGTACTTAGTGTTCCCTAACACTGTCAGACTGACTGCCCCGTCACATCACTGAGATGCCAAAGACGTGTCGGCATTACGGGGATATGACGGGGGTAGGGTGCTCTTTCTGAGGGCCGGTGCAGACTCCGATGGGCTGAATGGCCTCCTGTGGCACTGTAGGGAATCTATGGATGCTACATGAGCCACAAAGGGTATCTCTGAGGAACTCGACAGCAAAAGCTCATATCAATGTCATGCTGTGAATGGAGGGAAGGCAACTTACTCATTAATCATCCTCCTCTCATCCTGCAGGAGAAGAGAACTCACAATATCCAGGAAATTGAGTGCGGAAGTCAGAATGCCAGGTCTGCACCACCTCAGAGTCATGGAGGAGGCTGGGCATTGTGACAGACCATCAGTGATGGCGAGACTAGGAGCCAGGAAGAGCAGGGCCATGTGACCTCTACCCTCAGATGACGGGCGCGGAAGAAAATATGTGCGTTGACCCGTTAACTGCCATCATCTACGGGTTGGTTGTATCGATGGACCTACTGAATTGGCCAAGTTCTTATCAACACCTTTTCCTTCCTGTCTCTCCTACGGGCCTGCAGCCAAAGTCGCACAGAGCAGACATCGCCGGCCTCCTCGGCTGTGGGAGACTTCGCTGAGCCAGCTGCATCGCATCATATTGAGCAGGACGAAGAGAGTGAGGTCAAGTCAGCTGTGGACAGACCTCTCCTGAGAACATGGTCATGCTCCACTGGGTGAAGATGCTGGGCCTCAGGTGTCACAGAGAAGGAGGGTCTTCCAGGAATAACGGAGGCAGGTGGGTTTCTAATTATTGGAGCCATGGGCAGACAATGGAAGAGTCCATGTAGCACATGTGCTCCCTCAGAGTTCAGGGATTTGAACGCCACATGAGCCTATATGAAGAAAGTTCTCACCGTCCTGGCGAGCAATATGCAGCATCGCCCTGAGCAGGAGCAGAGTGCTGACATGTTCAGAATGAATGAGTCTCTCTGTGAAGATGTCGCCGATGACGCAGAGCTGTAAGAGGAGTGGATGCCAGCTGCATCCAACATGCAAGAACACCGTGAAAGCTCTAACAAAGTCAAAGGTCGATGAGGGGACCATTCCTCAGTAGGCATCGGTGCCATCCCTCACCTTTGCGGTGCCTTCGTTGCAGGAACTATCCCTTCCAGAACTCCCTGTGACAGAGACTTCCCTGCAATAAGGCAGGTTCAGAAGCCTCTGGAGGAGCCCCATGGGCACCTCCGTGCCAAGAACAGAAGCCAGGTTCAGGTGCAACTAAGCAGTCTTCTTCAATCTCATTCCCAGCTGCAGGGGGAGCTCCTTAAAGGACTGTGCAAGGGTGCAAGGCACTAAGCCATCAGCTTACACTTGATGGATCACCGGAGTGAAGTTATGTCTATTTCTTTCCTCAGTTGATTTATATTGTTACAATACTTTGATGCTGGAATAAAATTGAATAGAATCCATACAGTGCAGAAGGAGGCCATTCGGCCCATCGAGTCTGCACCGATCCTCTGAAAGAGCTCCACTAACCCCATAACCCAGTATCCCCACCTAAACCTTTGTATGCTAAGGGGCAATTTAGCATGGCCTATCCACCCAACCTGCACATCTTTGGACTGTGGGAGGAAACCCACGCAGACACGGGGAGAAAGTGCAAACTCCGCAGTCACCCGAGGTCGGAATTGAACTCGGGTCCCTGGTGCTGTGAGGCAGCAGTGCTAACCACTGTGCCACCCCCATTGATCTCCAGCAGCCACTCACTGAGTCTGGATGTTGTGCCTGAAAAGGGGCAGAGTCTGGCCGTCTCGCAAGAGAAAGGAATCATGACAGCTGTGTAGGAACCAAATGCAGACCCGTAATACGGTGCACATTCAACATCTGAAAGCCATTTCTGATGTTGAATCTGACTGGCTGCTCTTTTGGTGCCCTGGTGGAGGCATGGGTGCATTCAATGATCATCCTGGAGCTGGTAAAGCCCAATGCCCCCTGTGCCAGCACAAGCCCTTCTCTGTCAAATGGTGCATTCTCTGCGCTACAGCATAGGATATCCATGACCACCCTGAAGGTTTGATGAGTTGCTGACCGAGATGCCAGCCAGGTCCATAACTGATGCTGAAATGACCTGGATGTATATAATTTCAGTGCCACATGACCTTGATGGCTGCATTGGGGTCATGAGGTATCTGGTAACTGCACACCACAATGCAAATGTCCAAGACCATCTGCCCGGATATGTGCAATCTCCTCTGGTACTGGCACTCTGCCAACTGCAGGTAGCTGACCTTTGGCTGATACACTCTCGATATTGTATGGTGGCCTTTTTCTCTTTGCAGCCCCTCTCTGTGCTCTTTGGGCTTGTTCATGATTGGGAGGGCATCTCGGCTGAGGCAACTCCTCTGCTGCTCTGCCTCGTGTCAGGCTAGTCTGCTCCCATCTCCTGTCACAGCCCTGCTGCTGGCTCACTTTCTCTGCTGACGTCTGCTGCCCTGGTGATGCCAGCAGCCAGATGCCACTCTGAGGATGCCCACCTATCACTGGAGAGAAATGTACCCCTCAGCACCAGCAATGGAAACTCTGTGTCGCTGGTCAAGCAACTGAGCGATGCCAAGTTTCTGGGCCAAGTGCCAGAAAACGGGATTAGAATACCCAGGCGGTTGTTTTTGACCGGCCCTGATGCGATGGGCCGAAAGGCTGTAGACCTCTATGACTCTATGTATGAGCTCACCAGTGCCTTCATTAACTCCATTGACAAAACTATTCAGGTCTTTCAAAGGGCTCCACAATTAACAGACACTTCAATATTGGCATGGCCAGTTCCAGATGCCCACACATTGAAAATTGCATTGCATTCTTTCTAGGAACATGATTTTCAAATCATGCCAGCATCCATTCCCATCCTTACCAGCAGTTGAAAATCCAGCCTAAAGTCTCTGTTTGCCATCGAAAAAGATTCTCTGACACTATTTGGAGAGCAGGTGGGGTCCTCCAAATGTTCTGGCAAATACTTAGCCCTCAATCAGCCCCGTCAATAGAGATTAGCTGTCATTAGTCTCAATGTTACTTGTGGAGTTTTGTGGTGTCCATATACGCTGTATCGCTACAACATTGCAAGTGACTACATTTCAAAAGGACTTTATTGTCTGTGAAGTTCTTTAGAAGGTGCCACAGTTTCTGTTCTGAATTGCGGAAAACAGATATAAATAACTGACAGCCACAAAATGCATTCAATCAGAGAAAGTGACTCAATCAGAATGTGTTGATTTCCATTAAAGATATCGCAGTTCCTCTTGGAACATACTTTAAATAAATCAAATTAATAAAATGTGTTCCTTGAAGTCTCAGCTTTTACTCCAGAGAACCAGGATCATTGAAGCCACGTATTTTAAAAAACACCCAAACCACACAGTTCTATTGTATTTAGTGAATTAAACACCAGCAACCTGTGTACTGGAAAATGAAGGTCAAAAACAGAACAATGTTGTAACATTCGTTAAGCTGACATTTTCTGGTGTTCTATATTCTGCAGTGACTAGAGTTTGCCCTATTTTCCAGGTTCTAGGTGCTGCAGCTTACCCTGTAGTTTACCAGTATCCTATTGGCTATAGTTCATTTGTGCTTTGCAGTTTACACAGGCACTAAATGTTTTTTATTTATTCATGGGATGTGGGCAGCATTTATTGCCCATCCCTAATTACCCTTGACCCGAGTGGCTTTCTGGGCCATTTCAGAGGCATTGAAGAGTCGTCAGTCTGGAACATATAGGAGTCACGTGTAGGTCATATTTCCTTCCCTAAAGGGCATTCGCAGGCCAAATGGGATTTCTATGAAACCTCAGTTTCTTTTAGTTCCAGATTTTTATTGAATTCAAATTTCACCATCGACTGTGATGGGATTTGAACCCAGTTCCCTTGAATTAGTCAAAGGATGTGCAGGTTAGTTGGATTCGCCATGCTAAATTGCCCCTTAGTGTCCAACTGTTAGATGGGGTTACAGCGAGAGGGGTGGGTGGGGGGGAAGAGGAGAATAGTCCTCGCTAGGGGCGTCTTTTCGAAGGTCAGTGCAGACTCAATGGGCCAAATGGCCTCCTTCTGCACTGTAGGGATTCTATGACTACTAGTACAGTGAGAATACCACTATGCCATCGCCTCCCCTAACATTTTTGATGCTACAGTTTTCTGGTGTTCTATATGCAGTAGCACAATAGTCCTCCATAAGATGTTTCTTCACGAATGCACCGTATGCTGCAGACCATCTTCCATTTTTTAAAATTTAATGAAACCAATTTATTATTTTTTCCAATTAAGGGAAATTTAGCGTGGCCAATCCACCTACCTGCATCTTTTTGGGTTGTGGAGGTGTGACCGGCGCAGACACGGGGAGAAGGTGCGAACTCCACATGGACAGTGACCCAGGGCCAGGATCGAACCCGGGTCCTCAGCGCCGTGAGGAAGCAGTGCTAACCACTGCACTACCTTGCCCCCCCCCACTCATCTTCTATATGCTGAGGTTAATCGTCCTCTGTATGTAACCGTTCACCAGTGCTTTAGTTTCGACAATTTCCATGTGTTCTACAAGCCGCAGTAACTAATGTTCTATGCGGTATTTTAATACTCTGCAAGTTACTAGTGCTCAGTATGCAGGAGTTTCTAGTGTTTTATATGTTGAAGATGCTGCATTGGCCAGTGCTCAATATGCTGCACTATGATAATTTTATATATGCTTCAAAGACTAGTGGTTTCTATGTTGCAGCTTGCTAGTGGTCTATACGCCGCAGTTTGTGGATATTCTATATGTAGCAGACAAGTCTTCTATATGCTGTACCTTATTCATTTTCTGTAAGCTGATAACACTGTTCTACATGTTGCATATCATTCGTGTTCAATATGCCATAGAGTTCTATTTGGCAGCAAGCTAAATGATGAAAATAGTATCCTTGATTTCTCGGGAGTTGTGCTCCTGATCATTTGAAATAGAGCCAATGGCAATCACTCTCCCATTATCAATGAAGCTTCTGAGTCTATCCAGAGCTTTTTCTAAATCATCTCCTTGCAACTGATTGAAGAGTGTCAATTAAGCTCTGATTCGAGAAGGCCCACCTCCTCAGGAATCAATAAAACCAACAGGCCACCACCTGAGTCAAAGGGAGGCAATTTACAAAGTGGAGTAAATAAAACACGTCCGACAATCCATCAAACTGGGACTTGGGTTACATTCCGACTGATGGAGCAAGAAAATTAAACTAACGTAGGTTAGATGGCAGGTATCTCACTAATCAATGTATTATTCTACTAATAAACATAAAAATAACAAATTCAATCTGGGCCACACAGCACAAGAACCCACAGTCACAATAAATATCAGGAAAATGCAATCTTAGATCATCTCATCAGCCTCAGTTGACACTAGTCTTGTTCGTTTAGAATACATGACGGCGTGAGGACATAGCCTCAAAATCAGAGAATCCAGCCCCATATGTCCATAAAGGGTAGGAGCCAATTGAGTCTGTTCCACCATTCAATGACACCATGGCTGATCTGATACAATCCTCAACTCCTCTTTCCTGCCTTGTACCCATAATCCTTGATTCCCTTACTGATCAAAAATCTGTCTATCTCAGCCATGAATATATTTAATGGCCCAGCCTCTACAGCTCTTGGCGGTAAGGAATTCCACAGATTCATAACCCTCGAGAAGAAATTCCTCCTCAACTCTGTCATAAATAGGTGATCGCTTACTCTGAGATTATGCCCTCTGATCCAAGGGGAAACATCCGCCCAGCATCTACCCTACCAAGCCTCCTGAGAATCCTACATATCTCAATAAGGTTGCCTCTCATTCTAAATTTCAATGAGTACAGGCCCACTTAACCGCTCCTCAGAAGAAAATCCCTCCAGAACCATGCTCAACCTCGTGAATCATCATAGAATTCACAGTGCTGAAGGAGGCCACTCAGCCCATCGAGTCCGCACTGGCCCCTGGAAAGAGCACCCCACCCAAGCCCACGCCGCCACCCCAGCCAACCCTTTTGGACACTAAGGGCAATTTAGGATGGCCAACCCACCTAACCCACACATCTTTGGACTGTGGGACGAAACCAGAGCACCCGGAGGAAACCCACGCACACACGGGGAGAACGTGCAGACTCATCACAGACAGTGACCCAAGCCGCGAATCGAACCTGGGACTCTGTGAAGCAACTGTGCTAACCACTATGCTACCGTGCTGCCCCTAAGTGAAGACTTCCCTATTTTTAATATTCCATTCCCTTTGAAATTACGGCCAACATTCCATTTGCCTTCCCAGTTACCTACTGAACTTGCATGCTGATCCTTTATACACGAGATCCCCAAATCCATCTGTGCTGCAGTTTTCTGCAGTCTTTCTCCATTTAAATAATATTTAGCTCCTTTATTCTTCCTACCAAAGTGCATAACTTTGCGTTTTCCTACATTATTCCCTACACTACATTTTAAAGCATTGAGTGAAACTCCTCTTGCACACAGAGAGGTTGGTGTATCATCTTTGCCTAACTCCGAGGCATAAAACAGAACAAAGATGCCACCATATAACCCACCTGTATGACCACACGTTCAGTCACCTATCCGAATGTCTACTTCTATGGCTCGGTGCCAGTATGCTCCTATGAAGTTCCTGAGGTATTTGCCCATAGCAAAAGCAATGTAGTTGTTGTGTCAAGGTAAATATTGCAGGATACCAGAAAGAGTGAAAGAAATGGATCACGCAAATCGAGTTGCATTGCTCAGGGGAGAGCTTTTAAAAGCCGAGAAAGTCTGAGGGAAGAGTGGGTTTGGCTGAGGTGGGGTGGGTTAAATCTTAAAAATCTGAATCCTGACCCTTAACCTGCATCAAACTCAACTCATCGCCGATTCTAATGAAGGAGGGATAGAAGAATAATGGGGGGAGGGGACATTTGGGAAGGATTAGGATGGGACATGGAGGGTCGGGTGAAGTAGAGAAGGAAGGTGAGCTTTGGGAGGAATGAAATGAAAGAGGAATTAGCAATTTAAATTTTAAAATGAGACTGTGCGTCTCCAATTTATCCAACATTTTGAATTTAACTCTGGCCATATAGCTGGAAACCGAGCAGCTATCAAGAGTTGAAGACTGCTTGGTATAGGAGATAAGTGACTTTAGCTCAGCCCGCCCCAGGATCTCTGACCACCCCCTCCACAAGGCCTCCAAACCTCACTCAGCCTCGCCTCCTTCAGGCCTCTGACCCTTCCATTCTCCCCAAGATAAACTACAACCCACTTGAGGGTCAGGATTTGGACCAACCTGGTCCTGCATCCTCCTCTTGAATGCTTCCCACCTAACTGGAAGTGAAGCTTGTCAATCAGGGTGATTTTGGGCAGGAAACCTGTTACTGATATTTCACACTGACTCTCATGTTGTAACTCAGTCTTGCTTGTACCCCACGCTCTGCTAGGCACCTCCCTGCTTCCTCCCAACTCCCGTACCTCAAAAGTAAAAACTCCTCCTTCCCATGTCCTTTATTCAATCGGATCATTTCAAGTTGTGAGAGAGTGACTGGCCTGACCAGGGAACGGATGGACTCATTGACAAGTTAGTCACAGAGAGTGAGGATAGAGTGAAGTTAAATGATCATTGGAGAATGAAGAGCATTGTTGCTGACAGTAGTTGAAGCAGAAACAATTACATCATCGAAAGCTAAGATGGCTGAGTATTTGTGGTTATTATCCCTTTAAGGGCAACACAGCAGAGTAAGTTCACCTGGCCTGGATGACCAATCAGGACTCAGAATGTGGAATCACCCCATGGTGAGAGGCTGCTGTACAACTCCTTTAATGAATACTTTTTGTGTTCACGAATGAAGTCTGTGAAAGTGCACCTTTACAGTATTAGATTCAGAATAATTCATATGCAGAGAGGAAGTTTGGAATCTACCAATGAGATGTGAAAAATTAATGTTTCCCAGGGTGTTACATCACAGGCCTCCTTGGGAAAATATTTTGCACCTCCTTCACAGTCCCCTCAGAAATATCTAAAATCTATTGAGGGGCTGGTTTAGCACAGTGGGCTAAACAGCTGGCTTGTAATGCAGAACAATGCCAGCAGCACGGGTTCAATTCCCGTATCGGCCTCCCCGAACAGGCGCCGGAATGTGGCGACTAGGGGCTTTTCACAGTAACTTCATTGAAGCCTACTTGTGACAATAAGCGATTATTATTATTATTATTACAAGTGAACTTGTGTCTTCCCCCTCTTTACGAGCTTGCTGTCCCACTACACTCTCAGTGGAATCACTTCTCGTCACTTCATATTTCAGACCTTGGGCCTTCATGTTCAAAAACAAACTGTGATTCCAAAAGACCAATAAAATTCGGAAATCTATTAGAAAAAGAAATGATTTTTGAAGACACCTTTATGTCGTGGTTTTAGCCTCGATTCATGATTTTTAGTTACACATTGTTCATCAGCCTTTCTTAATGTAGGTTTTTCATATATCATGCGTGAATGTGCAAGATTATGTATGTGCGTCTATTTCTGTATGTGTGTCTGTTAATATTTGCATGTGTGCATGTATATGTCCATACTTACAATTCAAATATATATCTATTCAAGCGACTTGTGTGTGTACACAGAATTTCTAAGTGTGTTTTGCATGTGCATTGCATATGAATGTGTGTGTGCATGTGTGATTGTATTGTTGGAGATGTGTTTGTACATATGCTTGTCTTTGTACAAATGTGTGAGATTTTATGTCCGTATCTGTACATGTGTGTAAGCTTCTGTACGTACACACATGTGTGTACATGTACCACATGAGCAACAGCAGTGTTAATATTGAGATGCTGTCACAATGAAATGCAAGCTCCAGTCATAATATGAGAAATGGATAACAGATTGTCACTCTCTTAATGGTTGGACATTTTATGTGGTTTTCTTTGTGGATTACAACAGCTCTTCAGTTCTGAAGAAGAGTCATATGAACTCGATACGTTAACTCTGTGGATTTCTTTGCGCCTCCAATTTGTAACTTCCAAGCTAAAGAATAAGTCATTAAAATCAGGCCCCAGTGGGATTTAGTGCACCATAACCTTGAAGTCCTGTTGGCTGGAACAAGCTGTTTGTATTAAATTATTTATCTTACTATGTACATCGCATATCAATGTTTAAGAAGAGCTAATTGGAAAAGTATTTGCAGTGACTGATATAGAAACATAGAAACTACCAGATGAGAATAATTCAAGATGCATTAAGTTCACTTTCTACATTCTGGTAATCACATTGTACCATCCAATGGAGTTATTGATTAATCACAGCATTCAATCTCTATCAAGCAGCCTAAAGCAAACACAGGCATGAATGAGGAAAACCCCATCGGTTGAAAGCCTTGGGAACCAGAGATCCAAAGCCACCATTAACTTCCACTTCACGTATCAAAAATAATTTGAAAGGAATCTTACCTCGACAGCTATCTCTTTGCTCCTCGTAACCAGCACTACAGACGCACTTCCCAATGGGAACAAGCCATTCCCCCTCCGCGCTGCAATACATCTTGGGTGTATCTCTCTCCTCACTGTGGTCCACACATTGACCTTGTACCTCAACCAGAGAGGAGGAGTCGGCTCCAGTCACCGCATCAGGAAAGACAGCCAAGTTCTGAATCATGGCTGGGCATTTCTTGTAGTACACCCTCACTGACACAATCGCAATGCAAGCTCCTATATCCTGAAAAGCTAGGTAGATGCCTTTCTTGTTGAGTGGGCCCACTCCACGAACTTCAGTGTTTAATTTCAGTCTCCGGATTCCGAGGTCCACACTGGTGAAGCTTTCATCAGCTGCCACTGTGTCAATCTTCACAAATTGGTTCTCCCAGACATTGCTACCAATGTCCCTATCTGATTCGAAGTAATATAGGTTGAAGGTCTCCTTACAGGTTCCTACAACTCCAGGCATACTGTTGCAGTCTCGCAGAGTGAATTTTATTTCAATGTATATGCGACGTGCCCCATTCCGCTGTAACCAATTAGTCCTTAGCCAATTGTTTTGATTTGGAGACATGACATTGCAGACCTGATAGGTGTGGATCGGTGTGAAGAACTCGTCCATCTCACTGATAGCATCCCACTGCAAAGCAAAATCACTGGATATAATAACGTGTTTAATCCTGAAGGGAAAAAGCATTGTTTATAACTGGATTAGAGTAGAAAATGGAGGACAAACTCAGCAGCGTCTGTGGAGAGAGAAACAGAATTAACGTTTTAAGTGCATATGACTCTTCTTCAGAGTTAAAGAGGGGTAGAAATGTGATGGATTATATGGTTGGCGAGGGGTGTGGAGGAGGTGGGACAGAATAGAAGGTCAGGGATAGGTGGGAGGTAAGGGCAGACTGAAAAGATAACATGGACACAAGAAAAAGGTAGTGTTAATGGTAGCATAAAGGACTGAAGAAGAGTTAATACTGGCACAAAGGTAAGATAGCAGAATGTGTTAAAAGCAGAACAAAGGTCAGTGCTCAGTGAAAGTGAAACTGAAAAACAATTGACATTTGGTGCTATGAAAGAGTGGGGGTGGGGGCCAGATTTCCAGCATCCGCAGGATTTTGCTTTTATTTGAGAGTTTATTATGTCACATTGTTATGTGGACCCTGCTCCCAATGTCTACACACTCAATCCCTCAGTTACACATACAATATTCTCTTTATCCTCATTGTATCCCCATTTTCCCAGGGTTGTGGCAAATTGTGGAAATATATCATGCAGGGGGCAGCAATTTACCCAATCCTATATGCACTGACTCCGTGAAAGAATTATCCGATTATTCCCACCCCCCCTACCCTTTCTCCCAGCTCCGCAATTAATTCCCCTTCATGTATTTCTCCAATTCTTTTTTGAATCTGCCCTTTCGAAGCAATGACTTCTAGATCATAACAACTCATTGAATAAAATAAATTGTCCTAATTTCCCCTCTGGCTCTTTCCTGCATTGAACATCATCCTACATGGGCCCCGTTTCAGCGGTTTGTCCGTGTGCAGCTGAAGCCTGTTCCTATTGTCCTCACTGTTTACTGCACCTCCGAGTTTCATGTCATCTGCAAATTTCAAAAACACGACTCTGTACTGTCAATTCCAAATCATTAACTAGGGCAGTACGGTAGCACAGTTGCTTCACAGTTCCAGGGTCTCAGGTTTGATTCCTGGCTTGGGTCACTGTCTGTGTGGAGTCTGCATGCTCTCCCTGTGTCTGCGTGGGTTTCCTCTGGGTGCTCCGGTTTCCTCCCACAGTCCAAAGATGTGCAGGTCAGGTGGATTGGCCATGCTAAATTTTGCTTAGTGTCCAAAAAGGTTAGGTGGGGTTACTAGGTTACGTGATTAGCGTAGAGGTGTGGGCTTGGGTAGGGTGCTCTTTCCAAGGGCCGGTGAAGACTTGATGGGCCGAATGGCCTCCTTCTGCACTGTAAATTCTATGATAACAAAAGCAACAGCGCTGGAAGAACTGAACCAAGCGGAATACCACTGTGTATCAACCTCCAGTCTGAAAAATGATTGAGAATAAACTTCAGCAGTATTATAAACTGTCACTCAACATGTCTCCAATGTGTCTAATTCTGGTGCTGGTCAGCTGGGAGAACGGGGAAACGGACAGGTGGAGAGGGAGAACATGACGGTCTGGAAGGCTGTCCTTCTGGCCCTACGGTCCAGAAGTCTCCCAGTCTCCCGCTGGCAGGAGGTCCTTCCCGATGCGCTCCACTCCATCCGGTCGCTCCTGTGCACTGCCACCAATGAGACCCCTCACGAACGTATGTTTGCCTTCCCTTGGACGCCCACCTCAGGGGTCTCGCTCCCTTCCTGGCTGATAGTGCCAGGGCCCGTCCTCCTCCTGAAGTATGCGAGGAGTCACAAATCGGACCCCTTGTCGAGAAGGTCCTGCTCCTCCATGCCAACCCACAATATGCCTATGTGGCACATCATGACGGGCAGCAGGACACAGTCTCCCTCTAGGATTTGGCACCTGCAGGTTCCCCAGCGACCATCACCACCACCCCCGTCCCTACACCGTCTCCCTCCACCACTACCCGGCTACTTCGCGATTTGGCCCCCGCAGGCCCACCGGCGACCATCACCACCACCCCCGCCCTACACCGCCCCCCCCCCCCCTCCACCGACTCAACTACTGGGCGAAGAAGAAGACAACACGCTCCCGGACGCGCAGGTCTCGACACCAGTGCACACACCATACCCGGGACTGAGCGACCTCGGCGGAATGTCAAAGCCCCCGACAGACTCGACTTTTAAGTCCACTTCACCATCGCTGGACTCTTTTTTTTATTGAGGGTGAATGTGGTAAACCACTGTTAGTGTATTATATGTATTGTGGTAAACTGTTACTGTACTACATGTATTGTGGTAAACCACTGCCTGATGGCTCTGCCTCCCCTCAGTCTCGGAATAAAGATGGCTGACCTCCGGCCCTGCCCCAGTTTGGGATCAGCGGCCAGGAAGCTTTCTGTTTAGCTTATTAAAGCCACAGTTTCGTTCACTATTCGTCTTGTGTTAATTGATGGCACATCAGAGACTTTAGTGTTCCCTCGTTAACTGCAACTTTAATCATGCACTCTCTTTTCCCCTTCTTATTTTCTTTTACCGTACTTCGCTTTGTAATCTGTTCACTCTCCTGACATTTACCATAACCCTCCTCGGATTCACTTGAAGTACTGCATGTTGAATCATTCGCGCTTTAGATATCCTTCCTTTCCCACTCAAAGTAATGCATTAAGTCAGTCTGTCCTTGAACTGTGACCTCTTTGAAGACCTTGTATTATTTACTTCCTGTTTAGTTTCTAACCTGCCTGGTTCAGAGCACTTCTTATCTCACAGCTCTTCTCCAGGTGAGTATCTGGAGATGATTGATCAAACTAAGAGATCAAACTAAGCGCTATTACATATTTATAAACAAACATTCAGGCAAGGAAGAGTGCCAGAAGACAGGCAAAGAGCTATCATGATTCCTGTATTCAAAAAGGGGGATTCAATCAACCAGATGCTAGGCAGATCCATGTGAGGTGTCAAAATAAAGGTGAAAGTTACCATAAATTTAAATTTCCCAGCCCATTGCTGTTGCCCATCATTTTGACTGGCTAAAGAAAACTTGTGACCAAATATACACTTCAGCCTTTTAAAATATCTGCTTCAATGTTAAATTTCCCCCGAGATTGAGATCTTCAGCGAGGGTGGGTGGGTTCCTGAAGACTGTGTGAAAGACGGCAAGTCAGTGAGTTCATGAACCTTGGAGGATGCCTGTTGCAGGGTGGGGAACATTTTGACAGGTAAACTTAAAAAGTGTGTTGCCAACTTCACATGTCACAATTAGATGCTGTATAATAATTCAAGTATGTTTTAATGCAATGATTGATGATTGCACTTTGTTCTCAAGAGGTAAGTGATCATTCAATTGACCAGCATTGTGAAAGTGTTCAGATGCATTAGAGTAAATTATCCAGTGGATAAAGTGTTTCTCTGCATTCAGCAGTCTTGAGGTCTGTCATTACTGCCATTAACAGTTATGTTTTCCACAGTGATTTGTACCAAATGGAATTTTCTCTTTCAGATTTAGTTGGGCAATTATTTTTTTCCTCATTCCCATTGTGTGTTCTTCCATCAGAAATACAGTAGATTTTGTTTGAATAAGTAAATAATTGCCCAATTTCTTATCTCTGTGGCTTTCTTAATTTGCTTGACTAGAACCAACTGACTCATGGCATCGAGGGAATCTAACACCCAAATTGACTGGTAAGAATGTTGGGCCCAACCGCTGATCAGAATGGTATTTGCACTCTCGCCAGCTGATCTCCTGTGGTCTTGCTCATGCAGATAACCGCAGTGCTTATAATGACACCACTGTGTCAGCGATAAGTTGGAAGCATGGTCAAACTTATGATGGGGCTTGCAACAACAGTATATATGTTTTTTTTCCCAATTAAGGGGTAATTAAGGCCAATCCACCCACCCTGCACGTCTTTGGGTTGTGGGGGTGAGACCCACGCAGACACGGGGAGAATGTGCAAACTCCACACGGACAGTGGCCCAGGGCCGGGATCAAACCCGGATCCTCGGTGCCATGAGGCAGCGGTGCTAACCACTGTGTCACTGTGCCACCAAGAGTGTATGTTACAACTAACAGCCTTCTGATTTCTTCAGTGGAGGGGAGTCACAGAATATAAATTATGGATATAAAATCAATCTAGCTCATGACAGTAGTGTCCACCTATTGGGGAAATAATTAATCATCTTCGTTCTGACCTAGAATTGTATTGTCACCATGTGCAGCTACGTAATTCAGTTATCTCCACAGGGTTCTGCTGAACTCCAGTTTTCACTGGGGGATTTCTGAAAACATGGAGAAATGGTTGAAAAGAAACAAATTTAGCTACTTTAAAGATTTCTCCAACTGTCTCTTTCTTTGTTAACTGTTCCTTTAATTGTTCACACCCTCTCATCACTTGAATTTCTGCCTCTCTTCTCTCTCCACGTTCTCTCCCTCTCTCTCGTTCCCGAATCATAAAGATTCTCTCCGTGGGCTGGATTCCCACCTCCTCATGAACGTGGGAATCAGCTTGCCAAATGCAAAATATGTTTTTTCATTGCCGGAAGAAGCTATTTTTCTCTGCTTATCCAACTCCACAACATTTCCCGTCTGGCCTTTTCACAGTTCTGGAAGGCCTTGGAGGCAAAATGCGCACACACCTCACCCCATTGTGGACAACGCAGGGAAATTGCATTTGATCCACAAACCGTTTGCATGAGCTGGTGCACGTTTTGGAAGCCCCAAACAAAATCTGGGGCTGGTTTAGCACAGGGCTAAATTGCTGGCTTTTAAAGCAGACCAATACAGGCCAGCAGCGCGGGTTCAATTCCCATGCCAGCCTCCCAGAACAGGCGCCGGAATGTGGCGACTAGTGGCTTTTCACAGTAACTTCATTTGAAGCCTACTTGTGACTATAAGCGATTTTCATTTTCATTTCAAATCACACCACCTTGTAGAGTTTGTGATCGCTACAGAAAGCCCGTTGAGAAGTCGTGAAAATTAAGACATATGTGCGAAATGTTTACCTCCTCTAATGTCACTACTAGATGCTATATTGTAATCTACATATAACTATCATGCCATTATACATCATAGGGCTCAGTCTTGCACAACTAAGTTAACCATTACATTGACCAGCATTGTATGTGTTGATATGCATTATAGTACTTCTTTCCGTGGACAAAAATGCTATAATGCATCAGAAAATGTAGAACAAGGTGTTGGTAAACCCTCCTGCCATATTTAGTTCTGTGATTTAAATGCAGAGACAGCTCTGAATTTGAAAGAAAAATTACCCTGCTGCTAAATGTTAAAAGAAAATTTCTGTCCCTGACACCCTCCAAGCCCCTCCCCCCACATTGACTGACAAGAAATCAGCTTTGAAGTGGAAATATATCAACATCTGATCTTTTAATTTCAAGGTCTTGCAGCTGTAATGATTTGTTTGATTGCTGAGGTCATTATGAATACATGACTGAACAAAAGCTGCAAATGGCTGAGCTTAGTAGGTGCTTAGGGAAATGATTGACAGTTTAAAGAGGTTGCAATAACCATATTCTACCTTTAATGGGCTTTCTGAGTTCTTGGTTGTTTGTTTACACAACTTATGGCCACTTAAGAGATAATGTTTTTCTTTATCAGCGTACAATTTTTTTTTTTTTTTTTGCAGGATCAATGTGCCTTTTTGAACGAGAGCTCAATTATTTTAAACCTGCGTTTAAAAGAATTCCCATTGCTATTGCATGGATCCTGAGGACTGTAGTATAATGTGGATACTGGGTGAGTGTCTCCGGAGAATTTATGGGGGGGGCGGGGTGTGGTGGTGGTGATATGGAGGGAGCATGGGGGTGGGCAGGGGTGTGAGGGGAGCGCAAGGTAGGGTTTGTGGGGTATTTAAATAATGTTGGGGAACAGGGCAGCTGCCTCTGAGAACCAAACCACCTCCCAAGGACAGGCCTTATAACAAATCCACCCGCCCTTCTCCAACATTCTATGGTTTGTAAACTGAATGGCAAACCTGAACACCGCCCGAAAAACAGAATTCCTGGGAAAACTCACTCATTTTTATTTAATTTTAAAAAAAAATTTGAGTACCCAATTCATTGTTTTCCAGTTAAGGGGAAATTTAGCATGGCCAATCCACCTACCCTGCACATCTTTGGGTTGTGGGGGCGAAACCCACGCAAACACGGGGGGGGGGGGGGGGGGGGTGGAATGTGCAAACTCCAAACGGACAGTGACCCAGAGCCGGGATTGAACCTGGGACCTCAGCACCGTGAGGCAGCAATGCTGACCACTGCGCCACCGTGCTGCCCGGACAACTCACTCATGAGTCACTGTGCATTTTGGAAGCCTGGTAAAGGTCTGACTTGCATTCTGCACAAAAACTGGGAAAATAATTCAAACCGCATATCTTTTTTCATCAGTAATGTTTTTTTTTAAAAATGATATGGAGATGCCGATAGGACTGGGGTAAGACATCTTAAAACACCAGGTTGATGTCCAACAGACATCCTTCCCTTCCTCCCTCCCTTCCTTCCATATTTCCTTCCTTCCATATTTCCAATCTCCCATTCCTCGCTAGATATCTTAACAATGGTAAATAATCCCACTAACTTCAATCATTGGGTGACTCAAGTGTAGTCTTGAGATGGTGACACTGGAAGACAGGAGAGAATTGGAACAGAATGTACAGATGGAATTCAATCTCCTTTCTAAAGTCATTTATTCAGTCCTTATTTTTGTAAGGTTATTGAGAGTTATGCAGTAAAACATTAGGGAAGAGAGTTAGTCCAAGGTTGCAGCTCACTCTGCAGTGCCAGACAAGGAGTTACTAAATGCTAACTGAGATGCTCTATCACCACCAATGGTGGAAGGTTGCAATTGCAATGTGATGTTGACGTGTCATTCAAGTTATTGTGTAAACCAGCTGCCATGATTGCAACAGTGATTTCTGTGAAATTCTCTGATATTTCTGAAAGAAATAGAATACTGTTAACATATAAATAATGCGCCAACTCTTTGCTGCAGAATAAATATCGCTCTAAACAAAAATGTGACCTTCATGTTTGGTGAAGTGCTGAATGAATGTGCTTAATTTGCATTACCTACTAAATTAGTGCACACAATGTGCTGCAGTTACACCACGACTGAATCACATTTTGCATATCCCAGGAAGGATGTTCTTGATGGTGGGGGAGTCCAGAACAGGGCGGGGGGGGGGGGGGGGGGGGGAGGGCACTGTCTGAAGATAAGGGGTAAAGCATTTAGAACTGAGATGAGGAGAGATTTCTTCACCCCGAGAGTGGTGAGTCTGTGGTAATCACTACCACAGAAAACAGTTGAGGCCAAAACATTATGTTTTCAAGAAGGAATTAGATATAATAATCTTTCTTATTGTCACAATTAGACTTACATTTACTGCAACGAAGTTACTGTGAAAAGCCCGTAGTCGCCACACTCCAACACCTGCTCAAATACACTGAGGGAGAATTCAGAATGTCCAATTCACCTAACAGCACGTCTTTCAGGACTTATGTAAGGAAACCGGAGCACCCGAAGGAAACCCACGCAGACACGGGGAGAACGTGGAGACTCCGCACAGACAGTAAACCAAGCCAGGAATCGAACCTGGGACCTCGAGGGGAATCAAAGGAAATGCGGGGGAAAGTGGGATCAGGTGGATGATCGGTCATGATCACAATGAATGGGGGAGCAGGCTCGAAGGGCCAAATGGCCTCCTCCTGCTCCTATTTTCTATGTTTCTATGTAACTATTAGGCTTTCCAAATTGTGGAAAAGGGATGCAGAATTTACAAGGATGAATTGCAAAGTCAGAACGATCAGGAAAATCTGAGCCTTTCTGGAGGAAGAGAGAGAGAGCTGAGTAGGTGATCTAACTTTAAAATTATGAAATAACTTAATAGAGGAGACATGGAGAAGATGTTTCCATTCATGGTAAGTTCAAAATTATGAGTCATCGATATAAAATGATCACAAATAAAACAAATTAAGCATTCAGGGACTATTCCAAGAGTGGTGAGAATGTATAATGCACATATAATGCACATTGAATAGTTGAGACAAATAGCACATACATGTTTAAGGGGAAGCTTTTGATTTGATTAGATTAGATTTATTATTGTCACATGTATTAGTATACAGTGAAAAGTATTTTTCTTGCATGCTGTACAAACAATGCATACCGTACATAGGGAGGGAAGGAGAGACTGCAGAATATATTGTTACAGTTATAGCAAGGTGTAGAGAAAAGATCAACTTAATACAAGGTAGGTTCATTCAAAAGTCTGATGGCAGTAGAGAAGAAGCTGTTCTTGAGTCGGTTGGTACGTGACCTCAAACTTTGGTATCTTTTTCCTGACGGAAGAAGGTGGAAGAGAGTATGTCCGGGGTGCGTGGGGTCCTTAATTATGCTGCCTGCCTTTCCGAGGCAGCGGGAATTATAGATAGAGTCAATGGATGGGAGGCTGGTTAACGTGATGGACTGAGCTCAATTCACGACCTCTTGTAGTTTCCTGCAGTCTTGGGTAGAGCAGGCTCCATACCAAGCTGTGATACAACCAGAAAGAATACTTTCCATGGTGCACCTGTAGAAGTTGGTGAGAGTCGGAGCTGACATGCCAAAATTCCTTAGACTTCTGAGAAAGTACAATCGTTGGTGGGCTTTCTTAACTATAGTGTAGGCATGGGGGGACCAGGACAGGTTGTTGGTGATCTGTACACCTAAAACTTGAAGCTCTCGACCCTTTCTACTTCATTCTTATTGATGTAGACAGGGGCATATTCTCCACTACGCTTCCTGAAGTAGATGACAATCTCCTTAGATAAGTTAGATAAATACAGAAAGGAGAAATTAATCGAAGATTTTCTGGAGATGGAGTTTGAGAAAGTAGAGTGTGAGTACATGCGGAGTATGAATGCTCGCGGTGACCAGTTGAGCTGAATGACCTGTACATTCTTCTCCTTCTGGGGCAGTCCCTCGTAGTCGAGAGTGTCTTGCTTCCACACTAAAATTGATTTCTCAGGTGATTGAGCAGTCCAATGTGTGACCTGTGGGGTGGGATTTTCTGCGTAACCCACCATGTGTTTCATGACGGCAGCGGCTGCCCATCATTGGCCAGCGGTGGGATCTTCCAGTCCCGCCACTGTCAATGAGATTTCCCTTGAATGCACGCCTCATCCCCAGGAAACCCATGGCGGGAATGTGCCCTCGCCGGCACCGGAAGATCCTGTAGGTATGCACAGCCAGAAAATTCCGGCCATAGTGTCTGCCACAGGCAGAGCAGACGGTGATTGGAGGAGCAGGTTGGTAGTGTGTCCAGGTTGCCATGCGCACCTTTTGCTGTCGACACTTGGCTTTAGCTTTCTCTCAGTGATGAAACCCGAGGTGATCAGATCCTTCCCAGATGCTTATCCTCCACTTCAGACAGTCTTGAGCTAGGGATTCCCAGGTGTCAGTGGGATGTTGCACTCTTCCAAGGTGGCTTTGAGGGTGACTTGAAGCGTTTCCTCTGTCCTCCTGGGACTCATTTGCCATGTCAAAGCTTCATATGGTGTACTCGTTTCAGGGATCTCGTGTCAGGCATGAGGACGATGTGGCCCACCCAGCGAAGCTGATAGAGCGTGGTCAATGCTTTGATGCTGGGGGTGTTGGCCTGATGCTGGTGAGCCTACCTGACAATGGATTTGTAGGATCTTCAGGACGCAGCGCTGGTGGTACTTCTCCAGGATTTTGAGGTCTCTGCTGTACACCGCCCACGTCTCTGAACCATATAGGAGGGCGGATATCACAACTGCTCTGTAGACCTTGAGCTTGGTGCCAGGTCTGAGGTCCTGGTCTTCAAACACTTTCTTCCTCAGGCATCCGAAGGCTGCGCTGGCACATTGAAGGCAGTGTTGAACCTCACCATCGATGTCTGCCCTTGTTGACTGTAGACACCCAAGGTGTGAAAAGTGATCCACATAGTCCTAGGCCAGGTCGGGAATTTTGATATCCAGAAGGCAGTGCTGTGTGGTGGGAGCAGGTTGGTAAAGGGCCTTTGTCTTACAGATGTTTAGTGTAAGGTCCATGCTCTCATACACCTTAGTGAAGGTCTTGACGATAACTTGCAGCTTGGTCTCTGAGTGTGTGTGGAGGCAAGCATCATCTAGATACTGTAATTCAATGACAGAGGATGGGATGACCTTGGTTCTGGCCTGTAGTCTGCAGAGGTTGAATATATACAATGTTTGTTCTGTAGTTTAGCCCACTCCTGTGGGGACCTTGCTGAGGGCGAGATGGAGCACTTCAGCAAGGAAGATCGAGAAGACCATCGGTACGATGACACAGCCTTGGTTGTCCCCAGTCTGATGTGAATTGGGTCTGTGGTGGATCCGTTGGTCAGGATCACCGCTTGCATGTCATCATGAAGCAGGTGGAGGATGATGACAAACACTTAGAGGCAGCCGAAACAGAGGAGGACACTCCATAATCCCTCGTGGTTGTCGGTGTCGAAGGCCTTTGCAAGGTCAAAGAAGGCCATGTACAATGGCTGGTGCTGCTCCCTGCGTTTCTCTTGTAATGAAGACCATGTCCATTGTGCCCCTTAGTAGGCAGAATCCACATTGGAACCCTGGAAGGAGCTCCCACAGGGAGAAGTTGATTAAAGGGGATTCTTGCAATGACTTTCCTTGCGGCTGACAGCAGGCAAATTTCTTTGTTGTTACTGAGGACACTCACAAAGTCTCTGTTAAGGGAGTCTTCAAAGTGCTCCTTCCAGTGGGTGCTGACCGCTTCTCTGTTCTTGATGAGCACCTCTCCATTCTTGGTCAGCAGTGGGGTGTTGGGCCGTAGGTGGTCTTGAAATAAAACTTGTGTATCATGATTGTCGGCTAACTGCTGGATCTCCTACGTTTACTCCATCTCGGCCATCAGCCATTTGAGGACTGCTTTCTTGCTCTCGAGTTGGGTTTGCTGTTTCAGGTTCAGCAAAGCCTTGCGCTTGCTGCTTAATAGCTTCTGGATCTCCTGATTGTTCTCATTGACTCAGTCTTGCTGTGTCCTGGACGAATGACCAAACGTCTCTTTGCAGATGCTGATTATGGAGACCTTGAGGACAGTCCAGGTGCTGTGAACACTCTGCGTCTCTGGGTCACTGGGGGTTGTCAGGTTGGCAGTGAGTTGCTGGCTGAATTGGGCTCTCCTATCAGGGTCTTTGAGTGCCTCAGGGTTGATATTCCTGTGGAATTGTTTCTTTTCCCATCGCTGCTTTGGGTCTACCTTGATGTTGATCGCAGAGCGGATTAGATGGTAGTCCATCCAGCAGCTGTCAGCTCCTGTCAGGACGCGAATGATCTGCATGTCCTTGTGGTTCTGCACTTGGAAGATGACATCGTCGAGCAGGTGTCACTACTTGGAGCGAGGGTGTTGTCACGAGGCCTTGAACTTGCCTCTCTGATGGAACAAGATGTACGTTATGACAAAGCGGATGTTCTTGGCATTTTGTCAGGAGCACGGTACCGTTAGTGTTTCTCTGTCCACTCCCTGCCGATTACACATCTGTGTCCTTTTCAACTCAGGCGTTGACATCGCCATGGAGGACCAGCTTGTTGCCCATTGGGACTCAGGCCAACAACTGTCTGAGACTTCATCTTGAAGGGTAGAAGATGCCTGTGTCAGTTCTTTTAATGTGCAGTGACTATTCCATCCCAGCTACCACACGGGCTTGACGGAGCAAAGCCTAGGTCCAGCACTGGCCTCTGTTAATGGCCCTGCTGCTCCTCTCTCACTCTTCTAGGTGGTGGTGACTGCCTCCATGTTCTCTTTACACCCACTCTACATTCTATGTAATTATTTGTGTACAAAGCAGGCTGTAATTACAAAATAACTTAGCCACAAACTCCTGGTACCATTCTCAGAACAGAGAGTGGCTGGAAACAGAGGTTGAATGAGATGCAACCTCACAATGACAGGTCTGCTGATTGTGGAAAGCATAAGAAAATGAATTACTTTGTGCTGAGTTTTAAAGATAGCCGATAATTATTAATATTGTTTTTTTTTTGCCAAAGCATAGCATTTGAAGTTGAATGTGGATTGGATTCCTTTAAGAATGTGATTGTGGGATGGATGGGAAACTAGAGTTTTGATCAGAAATTATGTATTTAACGACATTAATCTCGTCTACAATGGTGTTGGCAAGGGTAAAATAAACATGTCTCTAGTTATTTGTTCGTAACTGCTCATTCAGAAAACGTGGTCCAGATTTCAACTTCTGATTCTCAGCGGCTAATCTAAACATTGTTTTTAGCTTGTCATGATTCCCTCTCAAACAACTTGAAAGACTTTATGGCAAATTATAATCGTTTACGTATTAAGTACACAGTGCAAGGCACAAAAAACTTAGTCTGAGATATCACTGCTGCTTTTCTGGGAGTGGAGGATGATGTTACTTGACCTTGGGCTCCATCAAAAGTATGTTTGAACGTGCAACAACTCATGTATGTTTGGCAATGCACAGGGGGAAAGATGTTATGTGTCGAATTCTGGACTTGGATGGAGGGGAGGAGTGGGGGGGGTCATAGCACAGAAATAAAATCCAATTAAAGGCATCAAGGAACAGGCGATTTGCTAGTCCTGTGTATTTGTGAATCATGCGTCCCCAAAACCAGTCAATGGATTTACCTTCCATAGCCTGTTGTTTCTCATTCAAAATTCACTTGGAAGAGGCTTAGAAAGTATTGGGAATGAATTAATGCAAATAGGGCGACGAAAACCTGCGAGGAAGTCTGGCCGAAGCAATATCAACTCCATACATCTGGAACCTCTGCATTCAATTTCACCTTCATCGAATCATAGGATCCCTACAGTACAGAAAGAGGCCATTCAGCCCATCAAGTTTGCAATTACTCTCCGATGGAGCACCTTACCCGAGCCCACTCCCCGCGTATCCCAGTAACCCCACCTGACCTTTGAACACTAAGTGGTAATTTGGCATGGCCAATTCACCTAACCTGCACATCTTTGAACAACCTTCTCCACACTCTTTCATTCACTCTCTCTTTCTAATAATAATAATAATAATCTTTATTAGTGTCACAAGTAGGCTTACATTAACACTGCAATGAAGTACTGTGAAAATCCCCCTAGTCGCCACACTCCGGCGCCTGTTCGGTTACACTGATGGAGAATTCAGAATGTTCAATTCACCTAACAAGCACGTGTTTCAGGACATGTGAGAGGAAACCGGAGCACCCGGAGGAAACCCACGCAAACAGGGGGAGAACGTACAGACTCCGCACAGACAGTGACCCGAGCCAGGAATCAAAACCGGGTCCCTTTCCATCCCTAACCCTTGGATTCTGTGTGCTGGATACCTCTATTTGTTGCAGACTTTCAGGACAGGTCCCGTGTTTATCTCACCCCCCCTACCCATATTCTTAGTTTTACGTTCATTCTGCATGCACGCTGGGATGTGGCAGGATGTTCAGATTAATCGGGAGAGCACCAGCAGGAGGGGCAAGGTCCTGGTAAAGCTGCAGCAGGGCACAGATGAGGGACCTTATCTGGGTAGAAGCAAGATGTGAAAATTAGAACGAGGTGAAGCAGAAAACTCTTGTCCGATTTACCCCCAGTCCCGATTTACCCCCAGTCCCGATTTACACCCAGTCCCGATTTACACCCAGTCTGAACCACACCAAGTTCTGATTTACAAGCAGTTCCAATTTGTAACCACCTGATTACATTTTCCATGGTTGCTAATTCAGTCTCGTCCATTTTGTACTGCTGGGATCAATTCACCCCCATCCCGCCCGTATCTTTCCCACTCTATTCACTGAAATGATTGGCCGAGACTCAGGGTTATGGTCTGGAAGTTTGAAACTGGTCACACATTCCTGATTCTGCCTCCCTCTCTCCTGCACTCCTTCATTTCTAAGTGCAATGATGAGTATGCAACACTTTTGTAAATCTTGAATTTTTCACAATAAAAAAGAAGTCTACTTCATTTTAAAACAGTCCAATGATCTTGCAATTTGCTATTTAAAAAAAAAGAGAAATGTAAGTGATATTGGGTTCATCCATATTCAACAAATAACTCAGGACATCTTAGTTCAAAACCTCTCTTCGCAGTCAATCATTCAGTTCAAAGTTGAGCGGAATGTCCCTACTGAGTCTAAGCCACAAATAAATCCATACAGTTTCCAGACATTCGGCTGAATTTTCGATACCAAGGCAGGTAACTGGAGTTGGGTAATTTCATGACTTGCTACGTAAAATGTACCCAAATTGAAAGATTTTCACTCGGGGGGCAGCTCATGGGTAGGATTGACTCACTGACCCTGAAAGCGGAGCATAGCAGGCCACGGAGGGAAGCACGTGCCGAGGTGGGTGGGCTGGAAGGCCTGTCTCAGTTCTTTGGGATTTCATCCAGTTCTTTCAGAAGATTTTAGACCCTCTTGCCACTACCCCCCATATGGCCTTACTCGACCACCCATCTCCCATGCCCCCTCATAGCCCCATGCCAACTGTCACTTCATGTCACCCCCTACTCTCCCCCCCCCCTACTCTTCCTTCCCCCCCCCCCCCCACCATGGCCTCTCATGCATTTCCTCTCCCCATGCCAAATCATTGCCCATCACCCAATATTCATCATGAGCAGACTTCAGGAGCCATGTGGTGCTGAAATAAAATAAAATTCTAAAAATCGAATTCAGCCTTCACTGTACTTTTAGTGAACCAAACTCCCATCCATGAAAACATCAAGCTTTTACATCGTAAGTGGTTAAGCTCTTAAAAAAAACTTCTGTTCATAGCCAAAATCCTTTAATAGCCCTTTAAGCTGTCCATCAAGCTCTGAACTCTGAATCTGTGCAGAGGAAATTGTGTTTTTTGAAACTCAGCCAAGTATTTATAATAATAGCCCTCAGGGAAATGTTCACAACAAAGCTCTGTTGAAACTTCAGATCATGATAATTGAATAGGACTTATTCTCGCTTCATGAGCCTCTATTTCTACTCCAGAAATGAGTGACTTCTGCATTGTGGGTTCAGGCCCTTGCAACAGCCAAAATGGAGTTTGTTTGAACTCAACACTAAGTTCAAAAGCTTCTGCCGACTTTAGGTTTCCCTCCTTTGCAAATAATGTCCTGCTCCTGCCCTCTGTTGGTAAAAGTGGGATCTGTTGGAAATGGAGTCAGGCCTTCTGCATCTCTGTCCTGCTTGTCATTTTGAAAGTCCTGAGAAATCTTTCCAACTCCACAAAAATCTAGTTGACTGTCTTGCAGTCAGGGATGTGAATGCTTCCGACTCATGCACGTTTTGTCCAGAGGGTGGTGGAGAACTGGAACTCACTACAGGGGATTTTCTGTCCATGCCTTTGGCAGGCAGGAATGGGACAGGTATGTACAGCCCCCGGGGGGGGGGGGGGGGGGGGGGGGGGAGTAGGTCATGTCCAGGCAGCACCCTGGCAGTGCCCTGGCCTGGCCTCCTGCCAGTGGGGGCTTCCATTGGAGAGGTTCCATTTGGGGAGAGACCGTTTTTTTCGATTTATTTTGGAAGGGGGTGCCTTTTTGAACTGTAATGGGCCAACGTGGCAGGTGATGTGGGTTACACCTCCATGATTTATTCTGAT